>NC_043701.1:66196705-66229319 GCF_006229205.1 Suricata suricatta | reverse complement strand
AGGCCACCTAATTCTAAGATAAATCTCAATGTTAAGTCCATCATGCAACATCACAATATGTTTTAGCTAGAGGCACTAAGTCTATAAAATATGTTAAAGAAAACAGGTTTAAAATATTTTTACATTAAAATTTCATATTTTAAGAAATAAAAGGGAACTTTTTCATATATTCTTAATATTTTCCCTGGGCTATCAGGTTTATAAATAGCCCAATAAATATAATTTTGATTGAATAATTTAATTGTCATTTGATTTATGTTTTTAAATTGACAGTGAATTTAGCTCTCTGAGAGACATTTTTATGTAAGTATTGATTTATGTTTTATGTTTCTCAGTTTAAAAAAATGAACAAGCCTCTTTTGCTTTTTATGCCTTCACAATTTCTAAAAATGTTCACTACAGTGCACATAATGTTGGAACAACTTCTCTAGGAGCTAAATGTGGGTCTCTGTCAATCATACTGCGAGACACAGTGTTATGTGTCCCTCAGTGGTTAGATCTGTTTTCAATGCAGAAAGCAAAACAGAAAGATGAAGCACTGATATGGATATTACAGACAAGTTCTTTCAGAAATGAGAGAAGCAGATCCAGATTATCAACCCAAAGCCAAGCAATAAACATTAACTATAGATTGTAGTGGGGGGGAGGGCAAAAAAAAGGAGGCTTAATTTTAGTCGCTGAGGAGAGGTCTGATTTCTCTCTTCGTACATGTAATTTTAAGGTTTCCTAAGTACTATGCATTTTAAAACGGTGCTTTCCAAAGCTGATGACCATTTTAAAAAAGCACTTTTTTAACTAATTAGAATGAAATATGAACATTATGATATAATGCAATGTATGGTTGTGGCCTAACCATGAAGTATCCCAAAGTGCCTAGTGTAATACATGTTCAGGGAGGCCACTCACACAACTGTAGTTACAGGACTGTCATGTTACTATTAAAAATGCGTGCCTTCAGGAAATTATATTGACAAGAGATTAAAATTTTATGGGCACTTCTGGGAATAATTTGAATTTTAAAAGTTGTAGGAACAAGGGGGGCAAATAGTATTTGATGTTTTGGTACAAAAACTGTGTAAGAAACCTGGATAGATTTAGAACCATTATTTCCAAGGCACTGCTTCAAATCAGCAATACAAAACCAATGGGAAATTTTATTGACTGTGTTTATTCTTGAGCTTCTCACTAGTAAGTAAGAAATCATGGAAATTATATTACCATCACTTTTTTGACCCATAAAATTAGACTCGACAATTTTGGGTTGGTTTCCCATTATTTGCTTTCATGTTTTTTTAAGTCTTACCTCTCTTCTTTACATTATCTTTTTAATTTATTTTAACTTGTGTCCTTTCTCTTTGCCTTATATTTGTTTGCTTAACCCTAATCTTTTCTTTGAAGTTGTTTTAGTCACTCCTCCTTTGAGGCAACCACAAAAGTGACCTTTTCCCTTTGCTTCTGGCGCTCAATTCTTATATATCAAAAGTAAGTTTTCTTCCTTTAGTATTGGTTATCTACCTACAGACAAAGCAGCTTGATCCACCTGTCCATATGACAAATATTTTTTGGAAGTCCACTCTGCTTGTAGAACTGAGCTATGCCCTGAGAAAAGTTTATATAAATGCAACCTGTTTTTCAAAGAGCAATATAATTGACAATATAATATGCTAAGCTCTCCAAAATAATGAGACAAGTTAAATAATGGTGTAAAAAATCATTCACACATAAGAGGAAAATAAAGAACTGACATTGAACAAGAGTGTTCAAGGAAGGCTAGTTTTGAAACACATGGTATTTGAACAGACTTTTATTTTACCAGATTTTGTTTTTAAGTAATCACTGCACCCAATATCAGGCTCTAACTTACAACCCAAAGATTAAGAGTCACATACTCCACCAGGTGTCCCAAGAATTCCAAAGGTGGATTGGATTTACAGCCATTCTTAAATGCTCAACTTCTGCTGAAGTCTTTCATTGGGTGACCATCTCTTTCCTGTTTGCTCCTTCCCAGGTGTTGATCTCTTTCTCATTTTTATGTTGATGACTCAATTTTTCCTTTCAATCCTGATTAACTCTGCCTGCTATTATTAACATGCACAAATGCTCTATCCGCTTCTCTTTATTCCATTAGATTTTGTTTCTATTATGTTATGTTGCTTAGGTAACTTTCAATAGCTGCCTCCTCCACTCCTATTCCAGCCACCTGTGTATCTGCTGTGTTATCTTTTCTTTCAAGTCCTTCTTTTAAGGACATAAAACTTGTCCTTTCCATTACTAACCTGTTATTCTTCCATGTGTTCTTTCAATCTTAGTCCATATTTTTATGTATGAACTCCATGCAAGAAAATATTTCTTATACTTTTTTTAATAGTTTATTGTCAAATTCGTTTCCATACAACACCCAGTGCCCTTCCCCACAAGTGCCCTCCTCCATCACCACCACCTCTTTCCCCCTCTCCCACTTCCCCTTCAACCTTCAGTTTGTTTTCAGCATTAAATAGTCTCTCATGTTTTGCGTCCCTCTCTCTCCCCAACTCTCTTTCCCTCTTCCCCTCCCCCTGGTCCTCCATTAGGTTTCTCCTGTTTTCCTGTTAGACCTATGAGTGCAAACATATGGTATCTGTCCTCCGCCTGACCTATTTCACTTAGCATGACACCCTCAAGGTCCATTCACTTTCCTACAAATGGCCAGATTTCATTCTTTCTCATTGCCATGTAATACTCCATTGTGTATATATACCACATCTTCTTGATCCACTCATCAGGTGATGGACATTTGTATTTGTAAAACTATTCCTTTCCAAATGGATATCTCCTTTCACTATTCACACTACTGTACTATCCAGCCATTCCCTTATTCCTTGCTTTTCATAGTCAGCATAAATCCAGGGTTTGGGGGCACCTGAGTGGCTCAGTTGGTTAAGCGTCCAGCTTCAGCTCAGGTCATGATCTCACAGTCCATGGGTTCAAGCCCCATGTCAGGCTCTGTGCTGACAGCTCAGAGCCTGGAGCCTGCTTCGGATTCTGTGTTTCCCTCTCTCTCTGCGCCTCCCCCATTCATGCTCTGTTTCTCTCTCTCTCTCAATAATAAATAAACATTAAAAAATTTAAAAAAGAATAAATCCAGGGTTTGTGTCTTTATATTCAAGATTCTGACTGATTTCTGTCTTATTCCATTTGATTTCTTTTTCTTGGAAACACTGCTAGCTGTTGTTACTTTTTTCTCTATCCCATTCTGATTACTAATGTTTTATTTTTTAAATTCAGATTTAAATATTCTTGGATCTCCTTAAGACTGCAGTTCAAAAAGTTCTAAGTACCAACTTGATATACTGACAGCACACGCACCTGACCCCCAAATACTGAGGGAGCACCAGATAAAATCACGACTCTAGAAAGGGATAGATGAGCATATAATTTGAACTACCGTGAGCATTTTGGACTTCATACTATGTTTTATTTTAAAAGAACAAAAATTTCAGCTTCCAAATAAGTGAGTTTTAATCCAGAACATCAAGGGTTTCTCCCTTGAAGTGAGCTCCGTATGTCTTTGTGAATACATATTAAGTTTAATAAATTTTACACACACCATAATTTCTTTAAAAAATATGTTGTATTCCTGTTTTCCCCTTTAAGTGGAGAAATTACCATTAGCTTCTACAGATGGGAAATTATATGTCTTCATTATTATCCATATGGGTTGACATTCCCTTCACTTTATTTGTCCAATTTGTTCAGATTTCATCAAGAACATGATTTTGTATAAAATTCTGGCCTCATTGAAATGGAATCTTGGTTGAGGCTTATTCAAAATTTATACATCTCATTTTGAATTTTGAATTTGTGTTGCCTCTTCTTTTGGGTAACAATTGGGTCTTGGCCGCCCTCAATACCTGTTTATATTTAATTTAATTAGAATTCTAGTGCCTGAAGCTGTGTCCTGTTAGCTCTTTTTCCAGCATAATTTTAAAATTACCTTTTCCACAAGTCTGCAACTCAACTTTGTAAGTTTTCTTGAGAGTATAACTGAACGATAATCCCATTTCCTAAACAGATGTACTGTCACACAGATTTTTTTATCATCTTCACACAGCTCGGAACTCACAACTCACCATATGCCCTGATACCATAAAAGCAATGGGTGCCTTTACAAAATTTGTCTGGAGAAAAACCCAGTTTGCAGGTAAATAAATAGATACATGTAATAGTTTAATGTTTTCTCAAATAGGATGGCATTCCTACTGGTTTATTCTCACAGCAATAGAAAAGTGTCTGGGATGGTATGTTAAAAAAAAAAAAAACCTTTGTAAACTGTAAAGCACTGAAGCATGTATGTTGATATTGTGGTGGTTTGTGGTGTATAAATTAATATATGTAGAGGCTGTTCCCTGGTGATGACGGGCTCAGATGGTGATGAAAAACCAAGCACTGAGTCTGAGCAGTTTGCAGCTCTTTCCTGGCCACTTTGCGTTTTATATGTATCTGAGCATGTAAGAGCTCATTTAACATCTGTCCTCAATCCTTTCTTCCCTGTCTTCTACCCTCACTTTTGGGCCCTTTCATTTAAGGGCTTCTGACGTAGAGCTTTCTTCTTACAAGTTTACCTGGAATGAAGGAAGTTGAGGAGGTACTCTGTTTAGATCCCCCAAAAGGAATCCATGGTATCCATATATAGTTCATATCCATATCCATCCATTTCCATGGCATGCCATATATGATTGCATTAGAAGTAAATACAGTCTGTATATCTGTGTGTCTGTGTCTGCATGCCTTATATATCTTTGGACACAGTGAAAAATATGGCATAATGAATACATCCAGGTTAATTAGAAAGGATTTCTTTTACCAAATGGACTTTTGTGTTAAGTATTTATGTATGTATGTGCATATATGTATTTATAGAGAGAGCAAGCAGGGGAGGGGCAGAAGGAGAGGGAGAAAATGAATCTCTCTCGACATGGGGCTCAGTATCATGACCATGAAGTCATGACCTGAGCTGAAATCAAGAGTTGAACTGAGCCACCCAGCCAACCCTTTTGCTAAGTTTTTTCAGACTGAAGATAGGTCTCGGCCAAAACAGAGAGAGGAAAAATAAAACATGTTATACATGTGGATTGACTTGAGGGTGATTTTGTGTAGGAGAGAACAAGTAGATTTTCTGACTAAAGCTGGGATTAAAGCAGGCATAGTCATATGTAAGTATAAATGTAGATGAGCATATTGAAGTAAAGGTAGAAACATAAAATTTTAGGATATTGGGGACAAGTACTTATATGCCATAAAAAATTGACAGATAAATTTCATTATTCTAGATGCAATAGTGTTAAGCCAATGAAAGTGTAGTCCTGATTCCAACCAAGAACCTTACAGTTTAGTTGGGGAATAGCCAAGTAATGGTACCAGGATGGTAGCAATCCAAAAACACTTACGTGAGTTCCTGTTACAGGCTCTGTGATGTGGTCTTCTACCTCAGCTGCTTTTGTGTGTATTTGTTGTTTACAAAACCTGTTTATTTTCTAAAGTGTTTGTGCAGATATCAAATTTTATCCTAATCAGCATTCCATGACATATTAAAAGGTAATATTCAAATTAAGAGGGCAAGGACTATAGAGAACAATAATTTGCCCAAACCCATTGCTGGTTGACCTGCAATTAGAGTCCTTCCCTCGTGGTTCTTCAGTTTGTGACCTTTCCCCGTAGTATACTGCCAGTAAGCATGGGGCAAAGCCCAGAGGTAAGCAGCTATCAAGAGTCTGAGGTTTATGACGCTCACGACCTCTCCTAGAAGATGCCAAGCATCAGTGCTGTCATCGTTTTCATAAGCAGAAACTGAGACCAGGAACAACAGCAGATGTTCAGGTTGATACTACTTAGCATTATTATACAACTTGGGAATTCATGTTTAGAAGAAAGCTTTAGTACTCTCCCAACATTCCACTGGGTTTGTAACATCCCATTCAGTGGAATGGTATTGCCATTACCATTTGCTAGTACTATTCAGCACACGTGGTACCTGCCATTCTTAGAGATACAGTATCTCCTCAAGAATGGTAAAAGTGTCTTAATGTTTTTTTACATTTTTAGCTTGCTTCAAGGGCAATATGCTATCCTTCAAAGAAAAGTATTCTTTTTATTAAAAAAAAAAAAAGTGTTGACTCCTTTAATGCCACAAGGCAAATAGATCTAGTAAATGTCATTGGCTGCTCCTTGATTCCATTGTCCTTATTGTCTGTTTTGGTCTTGTCTTGAAAGTTGTTGCCTTTTATTCAAAGAGTGTTTTAAATGCTGTCTATGTATATAAAATCCTAGACAAATCTAGCAAACAAATAACTATTAATTTTTTTCACTAAATGTGAAGTAGCTGTTTTAAGATGTGAATGTAGACTGGTGAACTACATTTTGCCATGAGAGCAAATTTGTCATTGCATCAAAATTGGTGATAAAACATTTTGAAGGGTAAAGAGGATCATTTTGAACTTAGTTATGTCATAATTTAATACTATTCAGATACGTCTTAGCCATGTGACTCCAGAAGGGAAACCTAGGATAGTCAGTAATAATGTGGGCTCCCTCTAAAGCCATACTGGTTGGGGTCAGATCCTGGTTCTGCCATTCACTGGTGGCATGAACCTGGGCAAGTTACTGAGCCTCTGGGTACCTCAGTTTCCACATCTACAAACAGAGATAAAATTAATCTTCCTTATTATAATGATAATTGAATGGAGTAGTATATTTACTTAAAGTGCTTAAAAAATGCCTGGCATGTTATAAATACTGCAAACGTGACTCATGGTGATGGTGACAATGATGGTGAAGCCAGAGGTATGATTTTCTTTTTAGCAGCCTTTCCTCAGACTCCAATATGGAAGAAAATAAGCAGAAATAATTTTAATATGTTTGATCATAATTAAAACCCATAAAGGTAATTATAACATATTCCTGTTATCTATTTCACCCTTGCTTTTATGTTATTATTTTTAACATTAGTCGCTCCCAACTACTGAGTTATTAGTGTGTGCTATGTGTTACATGTGTAATCTCATTTAACAGCCCAGTGAGACACATAATATTTTCCCCATTTTACAGAGAAACTTATGGTCACTTCATTCTTCCAGTAAACTTAGAAAATAAGACTAAGAAAATAAAAGCGAGGCAAATGTAGCCTTTTATCTTTTCTCATTTCCCACTCCATTTTAATTGTTTGGTAGTAGCACTGAATTAGCACATTATACTCACTTTTATAAAAGAGCAACAGATGGCATCATCCTAAATGTGGTCTTCTTAATGAAATAAAGTTGATAAACATAATTCACCTTTTTTTGTTGTTGTTAACTCACTTCTGATGCAATATAATCAGTAGTTTAGCTCCCTTTGGGCATGAAATGATTAAAAAGCAAAATAAATTTTCCATTCTTAGGCAAGTACAAGATATGTGTTGCCTTGTGGAACAGTTTGGGACAGCCGCTACAATTTACTGCTACGGAACACAGAGAACTTTACTAACGTTTTAGCGTCCAAAGGATTGTTTCATGAATGATAGAGCCTTTACAAAGAAACATTGGTTGTGTTAACTTTTCTGAGAATTGTTTCTTTTTTCCTTTTCTTTTGGTCATACTTTAGAGACTTACCTCAAAAACATGTTAACATATATCTTGTGCCAATTTTATGTATGGTGAGCTCGGCAGGAAAGGTGGCTTCATTGTAAAGCATCTTATCCCAAGGAAGTGACAACTTTTTGTCTTAGTCATACCAGTCCCTAGTTAACAGACCCACTGTGTTTAACCAAGAGATTGGATTTTTCTTTTTATCTAGAAGTTTATTCTTATAAACAGGGACAAATTATTATTTCTCTGTTTCTCTCTATATTCTGCAGAAGCAGTGATTTTAGTGGCTGACTCAGAGTGCTCCACAGTTCCATGTATATTTTATGATATCCTAAAAGCAGAAGACTTATATTATTTTTTGACCATCACATGCCCAAAGTGATCTAGAGCTCTGATTATGTTGCATGGCAGGTGAATTATGAAAAGAAAAGGTGAATTATGTTGACCAGATTTATTCCATTAAGAAAAAACAACAACAGAGTCTTTTAAATATCTTTCTGCAGTTAGTCATTCATAATCTCTACCCCTAAAGAAAAGAGAAACAATGCATTACTGCAAGTTAATATGTTCTAACCAATTTGCCATTATTAATTCTGTCCCAGTTTCCTGTTAATATTATTTTTTAAGTTAAACAGTGCTTGATTAAATGTAGTTTCTATTTTTTAACAACTGTTCTAGATATAAATGACAGATTCCACAGTGGTTGGGTAAAAGGACAGAAAATATATAATTTTTTAAAAGAGAGCAACAATCTCTTTTTAAGTTCCGTTCCCTTTGGATCAAAAATGATTTTTCCACCTGCATTATGTCAAGCACAGAGCTAAAGGCTTGGGCTAGAGAGATGAGAAAAAATGGTCCTCAAGGTGGTTTTACATCCTGATAATGAGACAAACATATGTTTGGAGCTTGTCAATGCAAAATGGTAGAGGCTGATTTCCACAAGCGCTTAGGGAACACAGAGGAGGGAGCTGGATGTATCAAGAACATTTTGTATTTTCTGTATCACTTTTATTGACTGCTCCTTGGTTAAAAGTACCATGGTAGGTGAGAGGTAGGAGAAACTGTATGCCCAAAAATCACTAAGAAAAGGTTTACAGGTAGGGGGAAGTGAAATCAGGAATATTTTAGAGCAGTCCATCATCATGAGGCAAATTGGAGCACTGAGAATCCTATCCCAGCAGTAAAGGCAGTGTTTCCCAGGTAGGAGCCAAATAGCCTCTAGACCAGCACTATTATTGGAAATAGAAACTCTATGAAAAGGTAATTGGGAGAAACAAAGTCACCTGTTTTTCTAAAGTGAAGTGTTTTAATTAGGAAAAGTATGAGAGCTTTTGCATGTGGCATGTTCAGACTGTCTTTTCTTGGGCTGATTCCAAAGAGAGAAAAGAAAAGAAACACCATCCCATTAGGATGGTCTTAGAATAGTTTTTCAGCTAGGCAAGTATGTGTACATTTATGTAGCAAGAGTTCTTCTTTACTAAAGAAACAATACATAAAGTGGAAGTTTCTTCTAATACCACAAGGCCCGGGACCTTGTATCATTTGTGAGAGCATTCTACTATCTCAAGTTTAGGAAGATGTTTGCACAGAATAAGTAATAAAAATAATGGCGCACGATGTTTTGTTTTTCCATTTGGTCTTTGTCTCTGGTTCTCATTCTAGACCAGTTCCCAAATATTGATAACTTTAGTCTATGCAGGTCTTGATTTAGTTTTATATAGAAATTAATAGATGATGTGCCTAATTTTCCGAGTGTATACATATTTGTGTAAGACAGTAAATACGTATATATCATGAATAGTATCTAAACTTGTCCCCCGAGAATCTGCAGTTCTCCAGAGAATTGAAAATTACTGCTAATTTGTTTACCACTCTATTGTTTATTTAACCTTGACTGACTCAAAACAGTAAGTTGGTTAGGCAAGAAGTAGTAGCGAGTCATCACTACCATAAATCTGAACATGGTACCTGCAATTCTTCTCTTATAGTTCTTGACCATTATTCTACCCACTCGTGAGTGATTTTGCTATTGTTAACCTTCTGACTTGGCTTCACTGTGTCACCTCTGTCTGACTCCTACCTCCATCAGATTTATTAGCTACGAGCAGAAGTTGTCTCTCCATTAAGGCTGTCACAGAGTGAAATAGCCAAGTTGTCAGAGGCATCCTTTGCTTTAACCTCCTAGTTGGGGTCTGGCAATCACTAGTTGTATATTCCCATGGATATCGTTTTCTGTGAAAAATTAGAGCTTTATAATATTAACTCAACTTAGAGAGAGTTACTATTTTAGACCTACTTGGAAAGTAATTGTTTTCATTCTAATGGCAGTGTGATATTGTTGAAATGACTTTTCAGTGGCTTGAAACACATATTGTTTGTGACATAATTTTGTAAAACGCAGATACCTACACAAAAAGCCAAATGAGAATTGTAGCCAAAAGATTTTATATACATATATAATGAGCACACATATGTATGTCATACTTTGATGTGCACACACAGAATAACCTAATTTTTCACAGTCCTACCACTCCCTCATCTCCCACATCCAACCCATTTCTCACATTTCTATTACCTGTGTGAATCAGTAGCCATTGGAGTTTGTGTCCTCTGAAAAAGGGAAGTGATGGAGAAAAGATCTAGTATATCCTGTGTGTCAGGTTCTATAGTAGGGATCTTTCATATATTATCATATTTAAATCTTATAAAACTCAGTGAGGCAGGGATTATAATCACCATTTACAAATAAGAAATGAGTCTCTGACAATTTAATAAACTGGCCCAAAGTCACCCTAAATACCAGCTCTGGGGATCACACCAAGATCTTTTTGGTTTTGTTTTATACTTTTAGTTTAATTGTGTGAATAGACAATATAGTACATGGTCCAAAGTAGGTAGAACTGTGAAAAGGTTTCTCCCAACTTCTTTCCCTTTTTTTACCCAGCTTCCTGATCCAGAAGTCATCAAATTTGTTGGTGTGTTATATATTCTTCTAGAGATACATTTCTTTCATAAAGAAACAAAAATATTCAACATCAATTTATATAGATCTTCCTTGATTTTTATTTTGTTTTTAAATAAAACAATGTGAGGGTGCCTCGGTTGCTTGCTTGGTTAGTCATCCGACTCTTCCTTTCAGCTCAGGTCATGATCTCACGGTTCATGGATTTGAGCTCTGCATCAGGCTCTGTGCTGACAGAGCGGAGCCTGCTTGGGATTGTGTCCCCCTCTGTCTCTACCCCCCCTCTGCACACATGCACACTCTTTCTTTCCAAAAAAGCAAATAAGCATTTTAATTAATTAGTTAATTGCTTTTAACAACAATGTGTTTTTAATGTAAGGATACATAGGTATATCAAGTCATTATATGTATACAATTTTTGTCAGTTATACCTCAGTAAAACTGGGGAAAGTGTTTTATATTCAAATAACAAAAATAAAACATAGCATTTTAAATTAAAGTGTTCATTGTAAGATTATAGCATACTTTGACTACTGTTGTGTCTGAGTTCTGTTATTAGAATTTTTACTACAGTGAATAACCTAGTATATAAGTCATTGCATATATATATGAGAATTCAACTCTATTTTTTTAATGTCAGTCCAGTTGTCTCAATATTATCTGTTGAGAAATCCTTCCTTTCCCTTCTTACATGAGATGCTGCCTGTATTCTTATACTCAACTCAAATCAAGTCTTTGTGACTTTATGTTTTATCTAGTGTACCTCCCTGCCAATAATGATAACCTATAAAGATATCGTTGGAGGTTTCTAGGTATCTATTAATTTCAGTTCTAGCTTACATTTTTCAGGTCCTACTGGCTTAACTCCCAGTACTACAGAGAATATTTTGTTTTAATTAAACTCTCTTTTGCTTGCCAAGATGTCTGAAGCATATCAATTAGCCAATTACTTCTGATCAGTGAAGTGTCTCTTTGGCTATGTTTCCACCAAGTCACAATCATGCTCACAAAGGACCATCTCTTAGGATTAGAGGCTGAGGCATAACTGTATGTCCTAAGAGACCAGTTCCCTACGGGTTATTGTGAGGATTAAGTGAGTTAATGTAAAATTCAAGAACGTCAACCACAATGGACAAAGCATTCCAAGCACGTAACAGAGGAAGCAGCATATCCCAGTGGTAACATGTACAGATCCTGGAGCCAGGAGCCTGGGTTTCTATTTCATCACTGTCATCTATTCATTGTGTACCTTTGGCAGATTTCTTAAGTTCTTTGCGTCTCAATTTCTTCATCTATAAAATGGGAATTATAATAGAGCCTACTCTCAGTGATGCCACTTGCTTATGCTGTCCCTTTGTGTGAATTTGGAAAAAGACAGTTGCCCATTAATTTTGCAACCAGAGGTCTTTGTGTGAAGAAATGGAGCCCCTTCATTCCCATGCCAGGGCAAGGAAAAGATGTACTGAGTGACAGTGGGATTTTAGCCCCTGTACCCACTCTTTGCCATGTGCCTTAATGCAGTCCAGTAGCACAAACCTACACCATGATCATCTCTATACTGTAGGATCATTGTGTGTAGTAAAGGGGTTAATCCTTGTAAAACAGTGAGAACCATGCTCAGCACATAGTGTGCCCTCAGTAAGCACTGGCTGCTCTCCCATCTAGTCCTTCCCACAGGTGCCTTTCCAGGTGGGCATCCCAGTACCACCAGTATACCACCATCTTAGTTTTTTATAGTCACCACCTATTTTATTATTTGTAAAGACTATTTCTATCTGATGTAATTAAACTATCTAAATGCATGTGTGCAAATGGGGACACACACACACACACTTTTTTTTATTTCTTTTTGAGGACAAGTTTGAATTGACCTATTCACTGATCTTAAAACGTCTGCTGAATTCCCAGTTTATGTGCCCCCCTGGGCATGAGGGAGACTTCCAATGCAAAGCTGAATGGGTCACAGAGTCAGGTCTCTTTCAAGAGAAATAAAATCAGCAGCTACAGGTCAGTACAATGCGTGTTAGGCCCCAATCGGGAAGAAGCACACAGTAGGGGCTGATTAGGCAGAAATCAGGAAAGTTGATCACAAAAATAAGGGAAAAAAATCAGAAAAAGGGAAGTTCAGGCTAGTGAAAGGCATAGAGGTGATAGCCAGTTTCATTTCTCTGGGTCACTGGCTTTGGTGGTTTGTTTGTTTCTAATTTTTTTTTAATTTGAGTATAGTTGACAGGCAATGTTACATTAGTTTCAGATGTACAACAGAGTGATTCAACTTCTCTACATTCTACTCTGCTCTCCACAAGCATAGCCACCATCTGTCATGATACATGCTATTACAGCATCACTGACTGTATTTCCTATGCTGTGCCTCTTATTCCCTCCACTTACTCATCCCATAACTGGAAACCTATATCCCCCACTCCCCTTCTCCCATTTTATCCATCTCCCACCCCCTCCCCTCTGGCAACCAGCAGTCTGTTTTTTTGTATTTATAGGTCCAATTCTGGTTTTTGTTTGTTTATTTGTCTTAGGGAGGAAGTTAAGAAAGAGTGATTAAAGCCACATTTGAGTGAATATCAAAAGAGACCAGGATAAATACCTAGAAGTCGATCTTGTGAAAAAGAAAGAATCATTTAAATAATTTGTGCTGAAAGTTTATCTATCTAAAACGTGCATTTTAGAGTGTAGTTTTATGACTGAGCTGCACAGACTAAGCGGGAGCAGAGATACAATGGCAGGGGCCACTCAAGACATCAGGAACTCAGAGTGAGAGAGAGTATGGAGGAAGGGACGTGGTTTGAGGATTTAACTGGATGATAAGGAGCCTGGCTGGCATTTTGTCTGTGCAGGCTAAGCAGAGAAATCAGAACCAAAGGATGACATACATTTTTCTTTGGTTTTATGCCTTGCATGTAGAGCCCTTATCATAAGGAGTTATTTAATTCTCTTTCCAAAAGCCCTGGTAGTCCAGGAGTAAACTCAGATTTTCTAGATTTAAGTACAGTAACTTGAAGGGGTTTTTTTTCCTATGATGATCTACATCTTTTCATAATTATCTCTCTATGCCATATGGAACACCTATAAATGTTTGAAACGGCAACTTCTCCAGAGAACAGCCTAAGGATTTCTCATAAATGCAATGCATGTGTTAATGGCTTGATAAACCATATTGTGCAAGGTGAACCTCATGCCCTAGAGTTCAGAAACATGGCACACGTTCTCCATCTACACACAGAGTCTATATGTGCCTATTGCTGTTTTGTGAAACAAGTGTCTACAAATTAAGATTTATGTGCTAGTAAACCTGTCCCAGTTTATGACGACTTTCAGTGACCTACCTACAGACACCTGCTCCTGTCAGTACAAATTGGGTTAGTTCACTGGTGCCATATGTGTACACATTTGAAGCCTAGACTCACTGAGTTTTAGTGGATTAACACTGAGGATGCTGAACACATACTTCTTTATGTGGTAAATCTCTTGCATTTCCCCCCAGGTTAACTATAGTCTTTTTAGATATTTTATATTAGGTAATTTTTTCCAGCTAGTATTCTAAAATAATAATATGGGGAAAACTAACTATAAGAGCAAAGTTAAAATAGACACTATGGAAATATTCTAGAATTTATAGAATTATCCCTAAGGGTTAATATTAATGGGATTAAAACTCAGAATAAGATGTAAAGAATAACAGGGTCATTTGAAAAGTTCAAGTGCCATCCAAAATTGCTGTCTATACCTGACTGAGAAAGCTATTACTTTGATGTGTCACTTGAGGAGAAAACAAATTCTTATCACTTAATTTTGTGAAAAATACATTTGATCCAGGATGGAAAAATAACCTATGGCTTCTATGTGGGCCAGTAAACATATGCAGAATATTTATTTTGTACAATCCTGTCTGCAGACTAATATAGGCTATTATTTCATTTTCTCTGTTCTCTTGAAAATGAATTAAATTTTAAGTACACTTTTGAATTTTGTCTGTTCTTGAACCTGGAGAATCCCATCTCTCTAGTTGTAGGGCCAGGGAAAAAGCTCAGGGAGGACACTGAGTAATGGCAGATAGCATAGGAAGAACAAAAGCCAGAGGGACAGAGGGCTTCCAAAAGTTAAGAATTTGTCAATAATGATAAATACTACAGTGAAGTCAGGGAAGATATGAGCAAAAATGTTATTATGTTCACTGGGTTTTTTCAACAAAGGTGTGAGGAGTAAATTTGGCAGGAGTGGATCCTTGGAGGGTCAGGAGTTAGAAGTTTAATCGAAGTGGGTTGCAATGTGAGTAGGAGGATTCTCAAGATGTCTTAGTAGGTCATGGGTAACCAAAACATTTCTGCCATTTCCTTGTTAAAAAACACTGCAGGAGATAATGATAGTGATCATGGTAATGATAAGGAAGATGACAGAGATAACAATATTTAGCATTTCTGGAACACCTCCATTATGCCAGACACTACAATAAGCATTTTGCATATATTATCTCTTAACAAGCTTCAAAATTCCCTTTTTATATATAAATGAGATTATTAATTGGTTAACTCACTCTAGTTTCATCTCTTTCCCCTCCTTGCTGCCTGGCTTCCTTCCTTCCTTCCTTCCTTCCTTCCTTCCTTTCTTCCTTCTTACCCTCTTTCCTTCCTGGCATCTCTAGCAAACATTTATCTAACTTTTTTTAGATTCTAGGTATTTTGCTATATGCAAGAAATACAACAGTGACTAAGACACTCTTAATGTATATGTATACACACGCACACACACACATACATACATATATACACTCACGCACGCACACATACACATAGCAGACATGAGAAGTGATGGCAGTCTATTCTTTGTTTCCTGAACAAAAGCCTTTTCTTGTTTACTTTCAATTTTCTTAACCCATCATTTTCTCCATATCACACCACTTCCACTTCTTGGGGTGGAGGTTTTCTCAGAATGCTATTCTTATTTCTTCACTCTCCCTCTTACACACCAGGATTTTGTATAGTAGCATCTATCTACTCCCACATGTTTAATTTTCTATAATGGTCATAGAGTTAACACATATTTATACTTCTCCACAAAGCCACTGTGTTTAATGTACAGGGCCTTGGGGTATCTCTGATTAGAGCACAACCATATGAAAGTGGTGAAGGCAAAGTTTTTTGCAATTATCTCCCTCTGGATTGGTTCTTCTAACACCCCATCTTGAGAACTTCAAAAATTTCTTTAAATCTTACTACCTTAATCTGTGAAATCTGTTCTTCTGTCTTCTTACTTTCTTCTGTATATTTCTCCCATATCTATCTTTTCTTCACAAACAATCCTCAGCAGATATTGTAATGTTGTAAGTGCCTCATTGCTGTCTCTCTTGCTTCCTACATTCAGTCTTCCCATCCATCCTTGTGGTGGCTGCCAGCAGCCTTGGACATCTCTGGACACAGCCCATCCCTCTCAAAGCAGACCGCAGGAGGAGACCCTCTGGATAAATGACACTGAGACCCATCTCTTTTTCTTCAAAGGTCCAAAGTGATCCCCAGATAACTATTTTATAAGCTGTTACTGAACTCTGTCTTTATTTCTCTAAGTATCCTACACCCATTGGCTGCATCTCTGATTCTCAGTAGGAGAGACCTTGGAAAGTTATAACCAAGCACCATTGTGTGTGTGTATTGAATGATGACAGAATATGCTTGTGTTACCTTTGAAATTTTGCCATCAGCCCACGAAAGACTACATTTTCAGAAACTACATAGGCAGCAGACTTTTTGCTCCCTCATCCCTGCATGCTTTGCAACAGCTTTGCAATTTTATGCAAAGAATCAAGGAAGACTCTAATTTTGCCTATTTTCAAAATCATTCATCAATCACTTGATTAACAGACTGTAAAGATTTCTAATTATATTTTGTAAAAATAATTCTATTAAAATGATATCCATTGATTTGCTCCCATCAAATCAGGTATTGAAATCAGAGGTATTTTCTTTAGATTCAATAGAATTTACAGTGATTTTAATGTATCTATTACAGTTCTCTTAGATGTGGCAACAAACTTTCAATAATAAAATTCCTTGAGGGGTTTTTAATCATGATTTCTGATAGTATATTTTAAAGTCCTGCTCCTGTGGTTCCTTGGATCAAGAAGTTTATCTCAAAATAATGATATATTTTCCATGGTCTCTATTTTTAGTGCATTCATCCTGCTATTTGTTTCAATGCTCTATTCATCTTTTGCCACTTTTATTCTTCATTTCCGTAGTTTAACATTTTCCATACTGGTTTTTATCTGATAAGCATAGTCTTCTTCTTGGATTTAAACAATGAGTGAGCAGAGTGACACAGGGAGAAATTGGTGAGTGAGAAAAGATGACAAATCCATGGAAATCATGTCAACAAAGCCCGATAGTATGTGGTTCATTTGAGTAAATTTTAAAAAATTGAGTGGTAAATAAAACTATACGATGAACACTCCACCCACACTGCACCATAAAGTCACATATTTGATTTAAACCAAATGTGTTCACACAATCAAAAGTCTCTCAGGCAAAATAATTAGACTGTTCTATGAACTTGAGCCAGAGGGATTTCTTTCTTCAAAAATTTGGATCATAGGTGCTTGGGAATCAGGTTAAAACCATACCTTACATTATAATCATTTATTTTTACATTATAAGCACTTAAATTTTGTTTCCATTTTATATTATTTTGCTTCAGTGAGATTTTGAAAAGCTCTAAATCCAAAATTAGAAAAAAAATCTTTGTTTTAACCTGTACCAACAACATAAAATTATTATGTTACATAATCTAAATTGGTTAATTCAGAAGTTAAAGATACACAAAATATGAAAATGTATGTTAAAAATTGAATAAATATCATTCTTCCAACCAAGAGGAGTATAGTACCCAATGTAGAAAAGGTGTCTTTGAATCTATTTTTTTTAAGTTCTCCTCACTTACTTACAGTTCACCCAAATGTAAACCAAGACGGAAACAAATCCTCTCTTAGGATGGTGTTCACTTACAAAGCCATTTGAGGAGTTAACAACGATTTCTTTATTACCTAGTACAACTAATATGCCAACTTCCTCACAAAGAGTAAAATACTCAAATATGTATTGAATGTAGGAATGATAAATAGCTAAACAACAGATACATAGCATGAAAGATAGGTGAAAAGATGGTAGAAGAGATGGAAAAATTGAATGGGGGAATGGCAAGAGGAGAGCTAGACACAAAGGTTGTTACAGTGAAGAGAGACAAAGAAAGCAAGGAAGATAAAGAAGTAGAAGGCTAGGTTCCCGTGTGTGTGTGTGTGTGTGTGTGTGTGTGTGTGTGCGCGCGCGCGCACGCACTATGTATGTCATGTGTTGGCCTTTTAAATGACAGTATTTGGGACACCAGAATATATCATTAGCAATATAAAAATCTCTTTAAATTAGAATTTTAAAAATAAGCATCAATTTGAAATGACAGACTTTGTGAACCAGGACTTTGTTTTTATCTGGATGTAATAAATACGTGTTTAAGTATAGAATTATTTTTCTAATAGCTAAATCTGAGGGAGAAGTGTGAAGCTACAGTGCAGTTTCACTCACATACTCCAATTCTTTCTATCATATGCCAGCAAACCTTTTCACTGGCCAACCAACTCTCAGACATTACCTCTGGGCATTTCTGAATAATCTGTTTGAAAGAATAAGTATAATCACATGATGCCATATCAGAATGATTGGTAAAATGGATGGCAGCTGGGTTGCCTATCAAATGGTTATGTTGTGCTGTCTCTGAAAATAGAGAATTTAGGCAAAGTTAGATGCCCTGAGGAGCAACCTAATGGATGCCCATTGGTGAAAAATAATTCATGTTTATAAAATCTGCAGCAAGCCTATTTCTGCATTTGCCAAGGTTGCTGAGACTATTCTAAACATTGATTTGTGTTCAATGTACTTTATGTTTATCTTGTCAGCTTAAAGAAATGTAAAGCATTCACCTTTTCAGAATCTAAAGGTCATTCTGAAATGCCATAGGGAATTTGAAAGCACTGAATTGTCTTAAAATTTTTGCTTATTCTTTGAAAGATTAGCTTTAAAATAAGTGTATACAGCATAGCAGAAAAACATTTGAGTAAGACAAAATAAATATGTGAAAGTAAAGTGTTCAATTAAGTTTTATTGGATTCATTGCACACTTAATTAAAGTAATCTTTATCTCTACTGCTCACAGTGCTCACTTCACAGGAAAATAGAGGAATATCAGATTAGTGGAATATGTCTCATATCAGTATATTTTACAAAATGTGTAAGTTAGAAGTAATTGAAAACACCTTTGCTCTTAAGTAGTTTTAAATATTTGGCCTCTGCATTTATAATTAATGTAAAGACTTCATTTTTAGAACCCTTGTAGATGTGACTAAAAAGGGAAATGAGCCATAACTGCTAATACTACCCATTGCTCAGGACTATCTGCTCACCAGAGTTCATGTAAGATGCAACTAGCTAATCACACGAAGACAAGAATTTCTAATCTAATTGGTTTTCCCCACTCTGCAGGTTACTAAACAACTCCTAATGAAATGCTTTATATTGATCAGGTTCAAAAATTGTCTTCCCATATCTGATGGATTTTAATTATCAATGTGGAACATATAGTTAAAACATGGCACGGTGGTAGAAGTGGAAAAGCAGTTTTTATTTCTACTTATAAAATATAAAGATTCTTGAGGGACTTGGGTCGCTTAGTCAGTTAAGAGCTGACTCTTGGTTTCAACGCAGGTCATGATCTCACAGTTTGTGAGTTTGAGCACAACACTGACAAATAAAAAGATTGCTGCCTGAGTGATAAAAACATAAATACATACATATATATATATATATATATATATATATTCTGAACAAGAGAAGATTCACCTTTTACTTTTATTATTACTCAGTTGTTCTTTATACAAGTTGGAAAATGGAAAAGGAAAGAGATGTAGATAGATATGGATAGATCTATACATACATACATACATACACTATATATGCAGCCCTACACACACACACACACATAAAAGCATGTACATAGAGTATATATACACAACGGAGTAAGTATTACTCAATGATCAGAAAGAATGAAATGTTACCATTTGCAGTAACATGGATGAAAATAGAGTGTATTATGCTAAGCAAAGTAAGTCAGTCAGGAAAGACAAATATCATAGAATTTCACTCATATGTGAAGTTTAGTAAACACAACAGATGAACATAGAGGAAGAGAAGGAAAAATAAGATGAAGACAGAGGGAGGGGCACCTGAGTGGCTCAGACGGTTAAGCATCCAACCTCAGCTCAGATCATGATCTCACGGCTCATGGATTTGAATTCCACATCGGGTTTTGCTCTGACAACTCAGAGCCTCAAACCTGCTTTGTATTTCTCTCTCTCTCTCTCTCTCTCTCTCTCTCTCTCTCTCTCTCTCTCTCTCTCACACACACACACACACACACACACACACACACACACATAAATAAATAGACTTAAAACAGAGAGGGAGGCAAACCATAAGAGACTCTTAAATACAGTGAACAAAGTAAGGGTTGCTGGAGGGGAGGTGGGTGATGAGCATTACAGGGGGCACTTGTTGGGACGAGCCCTCGGTGTTATATGGAACTGATGAATCACTGGGTTCTACTCCTGAAACCAGTGGTGCACTGTATGTTAATTAACTTGAATTTTAATAAATAAATATTTTAAAAACCACAGACATAGAAACACACATATTCTTCAGAATAAAAAGGCATTTGTAAAGCAATGCTTGCCATTCATTTTGACAATAACAGCAATTAGTGACTTTATTTTGTGATTGTTCTTCATGCCTGTTTGTTGAAAATATTAGCACATCATTGTTTATAAGAAGAACATGTTAGATTCAAATTTATTCTTTCATTCTTTTAAAACTTTATGTAAATTATAAAATTAACATTGCTGAATATGAAAATATTTCCATTCAGTTTGGTCATACTATTCAAAGCTTTGGGGATTAATGGATATACTTGTACAAAAATCTTTATTTTTCAAAATATGATGCATCAAAAAGAGTATTTAGGCTTTAGAGATAAGAAGTGGGCTTTATTACCAACTCTTACCCATTGTTATGCACCACATTTTAATTTAGTTTTTAAAAAGTGATTAATTTTACCCTGAATGGTTGTTGTGAGAATTAAATGAGATGGCATACAAAACATCTAGTATACTATCTGATACTTCTGTAAAGCCTGTACAAGTGTGTCTTCTTTCCCCTTTTTAAAAGTTATTTATTTTATTATTTATTATTTTTATTATTGTTTATTTTTTTATAAAAGAACATGGACTATCATATTTTAAGGGTGTATCATGTGTCAAACATCTGCTAAACATTTTTACTACATTATATCATGCAGTCCTCACAAAAACCCAAGAAGTAGATATTATGGTTGCAATTTGAAAGTTAAAAAAAAGCAGACTTGAGATGTGAAAGATCTTGCTCAGGCATCGATCAACTAGTAAATGGCAGAGGCTAGATTTGAATGTAGGAGAATCTGATTTCTTAATCTAATTCTGGAAACTAGAGAGCTTGATTCCAAAAACATCCTCACTGTGGCAAATAAGTTCGGAGGATCTAAGAGAGTTTGGGAGGGAAGGCTGTGTCACATGCTGTCCAAGCCAGCCATTTGCCAGTGGCCATGGTAACTGACTAGTTTGTTAACACCCAAAGAGGGCAAGGCTAGTAGGCTGATAGATCTCCCGGAAGTCCCCAGGCACAGTGAACCAAGAGGAAAGATGCTGTCCATTGCAGTTGACAGGGAGCTCTGTGAGCTGCTCAGAAAGGCAATAAACTGATAATTCTAGAAATCTAACCTCCAAGAAAACTTTTTCATTAACTTGTAGATTATTCCTAAATTTATCTCACAAAGGGATTCGTGCTCATATTGGTTGATATCTGCCGCAGGAAAAGATGAACCGTCTCCTTTTTTTCAGAACACTGCAAAATGGTCATTCAGAAAGCAAATGGCCCCTCATAGTGTTTTAAGCATTTGTCTGCCTCTTACACCCTCTGCCAGACTCCTTTCCCCTTTCTTCCTCTCTGTGAACATCTCATCTTTAAAACTCAGTCTGACTATGTCATCTTTCTGGAAGATTTCTCTGGGTTGTTTACACCCCTACCTCTATGAATTCCATCATACTCTCCTCTCTTAAACTTCTGTAGTTTGTACCTCTTTCTATTGGTACAGTTACCACACTGTGCTGTAGTGCTGTAATTCCTTTGCACAAGTCGTTTTGTGCTAGCATATAGTAGATGTTCAATAAATGTTTGTTAAATGGTGATTAAACAGTGAAATCCCTGAAAATAGAGACTGAGTCTTAGTAATCTTTTTAGCAATGACAAGTATTGTGGTTGGCTCAGAATATATGCTGTGTTTGTTTTTTAAATAACCAAATGAATGCTGATTGTGACAGACTCTGAGAAACACCACTCTGCAGTTTATTGGAGATTGAAGCTTCTTAAACAGAATTAGAGTTGTCATGTTAAGGGGTGCCTGGGTGGCTCAGTCAGTTAAGCGTCCGACTTCAGCTCAGGTCATATCACGATTCGTGGGTTCAAGTCCTGCGTCAGGCTCTGTGCTGACAGCTAGCTCAGAGCCTGGAGACTATCTTTGGATTCTGTGTCTCCCTCTCTCTCTGACCCTTCCCTGTTCACGCGCTCTCTCTCAAAAATAAAGAAAACATTAAGAATTAAAAAAAAAAGAGTTGTCATTTTAAAAGGACAGTTAGGGAATGCCTGCATGGCTCAGTCAGCTAAGCATCCAACTCTTGGCTTTGGCTCAGGTCATGCTGTCAGGATTTCTGAACTTGAATTCTGTGTTGCAATGGGATTGTCTCTACCTCTCTGTCTTTCTGTCTCTCTCTCAATCTTAAAAATAAATAAACTTTTTTAAAAAAATGAACATGTTAAAAAAAATAAAAGGACACTTAAGGGACATGGGAAGTAGAATAGCAGTGACCAGGGGCTGTAGGAGGAGGGAAATGGGGAGATGTTGGTCAAGGGTACAAAGTTTCAGTTATGCAAAATGAGTAAGTTCTGTAGATCACGTGTATGACAATGTGACTATAGTGAAGAATATCATATTGTATACTTGAAATTTACTGAGAAGGTAGATCTTAGGTGTTATTATCACAAAAAAATGTAAAAGAAAGGAAAAAGATAACTATGTAGAGTGAGGGATATGTTAACTAGCTTGATTGTAGTGAATAGTAATATCCATTTTATATTTAGTAATTCATTTATAATTGTTAATTATACTTCAATAAAGCTGGAAAAAATAATGTTTAAAGGAGATGAGAAGTGGAATCTGCCCCAGGATTAATATAGAAGCACAAACTTGTCGAAAGCCTCAAAGTTCAGCATAAGTTGAACTGACAACAGATGTCATATCATCAATAACAATAACAAAATATCTCTTTATATTATGTGTAAAGAGAGACTGAGCCCCACATGGTAAGGGGTAGAATAAAGAGCAGAACTCTGTGATTTCTGGTTTGGTGCCTCTTTTCCTTAAAGAAGAACTATCTTCCAAAGGAAAAGACTAGGGAAAAAGCATATTATGTAGAAGAAATTAAAACTCAGGTTGTTCAAGTGAGTCTGTTAGTCTCACAGCTAAAAAGATGGCCTGAGAACTTTAATAATATGTCTAGTGAGTCTCCTTAAAGTAGTTCAGACTTCCAGACCAAGATGCTAGAAATTATTATAATGGAGGAATATTAGTATATTACTGTGTTCTAAAAGAACAAATGAGCAGGATTTATACATGAAAAGTAGGTAGATTTATCAAATTTTAAAGGGAAAATAAACAAAAAAAAATTAAGTATATTATTTTTAAGAACTTAACAAAGCATGTGGGGCTTCTTAGAAGCCATAATAACATCACTAAAATAAGGAATACCAAACTATTATTTTTGATAGGATCACCAAATTATGAGAATACTAATGATACCACTTTTGTTAAATTAACAGCTATGTGCCAGATGCTATGCTCAGCATAATATGTTTTAATTTTCATTAAGACAGTAACATAATCTCTCAGGATATCTTAGTGTAAGGCAGTTGAAAAAATTACCTAAAGACTTGATAGTCTGCAGTGAAATGTCTTTTTTCTGTCCACATTGTCACAATGCATTAGTATTAGAAGCAGGGTATGACGAGCGTAGTTGAAAGTGGCTCAAAGCAGGGTGTTATAACTAATAGGATATATTTATACTATAGGATATAGAATAAAATCATTATATCCTAACCACTCAGTGTGAAACTAATAAGAAATCAGTATTTTAAAAGATCAATACATTTCTGAATTCAGTGGTTTTTTTTTTTTTTAATTTAATCAATACATTTTGGTTTGGGGAAGAGTATTAAGTTTGTGGATCGGAATGTGCTGAGTTCCATACACCCACCTCATTGCCCACACTGCCAACATGCACACTCTCTCCCTTCAGTAACATCTTGCATTAGTGTGGTACATTTGTTGCAACTGATAAACTGTTATTGTTACATTATCAATGCAGATCTCTAGCTTACATTAGGGCTCACTCTATGTTGTATAGCTCTGTGGGTTTGGATAAATGCATAATGCCATAGACGTACCGTTACAGCAGCATACAGATTAGTGTCACTGCCCGAAAAGTCCCCTTGCTCCACCTCTTCACCCCTTCTCCCTAGCAACCACTCATCTGTTCACTGTCTCTATAGTTCTGCTGTATCTAGAATGTCATTATACTTCAAGTCATGCGGTATGTAGCCTTTTCAGGCTGGCTTCTTTCACTTAGTGGTATGCATTTATAGTTCCTTTATGTCTTTTTGTGTCTCGGTAACTAATTTCTTTTCATTTCTGAATAGTGTTCAATTGTATGGAGATACCACAGTTTATCCATTCACCTGTTGAAGGATATCTTAGTTACTTCCAGATTTGGGCAATTATGAATGCAGCCACTATAAACATTCGTGTGGAGGTTTCTGTGCGGACATAATTTCTCAACTCATTTAGGTAAATACTTAAGAGTAGGATTGCTGAATTGAATGATAATACTATATTTAGCTTTATATGACACTGCCACCTTGTTTTCCAAAGTGGTTGTACAATTTTACAGTTTAACCAGTAATGAGTGACTGTTACCCCACAGCCTTACCAGCAGTTGATGTTGTCAATATTCTGGATTTTGACCATTCTAATAGGTGTGTAGTACTGAAATCTGGTTTTTAAAATCAGTTCACATGAAGAGAAAGGAGGAGACTTGCTTAAGAAATGGCTGAAACAGGAAAAATACAATCCTTAGTGGATCCTGTGGATCATAAAGTCAATATAGAGAGAGAGTTTTATGCACATGCTAAAAACAAATTAAAACAATGCCTTGCATCCTGTTGAGATATGTTCATTGTACCAGCTGTCTATTCACTTGAAATAATAGTCACATTATGTTCTGATGGCCAGGGCATATGTGGGGTCAGCTTGGCACACATGGTATACTGACAGCTTGGATGTCTTCATCCAGGATGCAGGTACGATGGCAGTCAAAACGTGGTCAAAGTGGGGCACCTGGGTGGCTCAGTTGGTCAAGTATCAGACTTAGGCTCAGGTCATGATCTTACAGTTTATGAGTTCAAGCCCCACATCAGGCTCTGCACTGACAGCTTTGAGCCTGGAGCCTGCTTTGGATTCTGTGTCTACCTCTCTCTCTGCCCCTCCTCCACTCATGTTCATATTCATATTCTCTCTCTCTCTCAAAAATAAATAAACATTAAAAAATTTAAAAAGCAGTGAAAGAGAAGAGCAGAAGAAGGAGAAATACCAAAATTCTATCAAAACATTTGAACAAATATCATGCTAAAGGAATTGCATTTTTGTGAGTTTCCAGATTCCTAATTAAAAGTCTCCCTATGGTCAAATAGAAGATAGGGATCATTTACTAGTCCCCAGAGATTTTTTTGATAGATTATATGAGATAGTGTTTATAAGGGGTATCAATGGGTCAGATGCCCAGTGCAGATCCAGGGGTCAGGAGAGAGGTCCTGGCTGGGAAGCATGTGAGGGATGCCTGAAGTGAAGTGGTATTTAGGCCAGTTGAGTAGCTCACCAGGGATGCATATAGAACAAAAAAGAAGAGGACCAAGACAGTGTCTGAGAAGAACAGGAAGAAGAGTGACTAGCCAAGGACATTACTGCAAGAAAGAAATGAACAGATACAGAGTTTTTGTGGTTCTTGGCTTCAGGTATATTTCTGAAGCCAAGAGCCTGGGGAAACAGTAATTTCTTTATACAGATTTGCTTCAAATCCTTTCTCTCCTTTTAGCCCTGAAGAAAGAATCCCCCGTAAACAAGTCGATCATTAGTGAGATTGTATGGCATTAATGAAGTATTTCAGTTTCTCCATCTGTGTATTTGCACTGCACCTGCTACCTTGTTGCTTATCTGCTGCTCGTGTAAGGAAAGGTTTAAATATGTTCATGATGCACAGGAAATCCAGCAGATTTCTGTCTAGATGTGGCAGTCAGGAGAACACTGTGACATTGTAAGATTACCCCATTCAAAACTAAAGTAAAACTTTGGAGAATACAGAGAACAGAGGAAAGAGGCTATAAACATTCAACTGACAGTAAACAGGATATTTTTCTATTACAAGTAAAAAGAATACTTTTTAAAAATTTAGTTTTCATATTTAAAAAATATGATTTTTGGAAGAAACTCAGATATTGATATGCAATGGATTAAAATGACCTTATTTTCTAAAACTTAGAAATATGCTAATAAACAATGCAACTCTTTACATTTGATTTATATAATTTGGGGGTTGACCTTCAGTAAATTTAGTATGATTTAAAAGTCACTTTCACATTACTAGATACTTTTATACTGGTTTTCTGGTACCTGCCCTCTGGCACATGTGTTTAAACAACATTTTTCTCCATATTTCTTAAAAGGGTGATTGCTTTCCTTGTTCTGCATACAGTTAAGTATTCAATGAAAGATTATATCTTTATTCTCAAAATTAATCAAATAACTATTTATTAGGAGGTTTTCCCAGAAAATAAATGGTTTGTCACTGTGGGTTTCCATTTTCAACTGCTTATTTGAGGACTTTTCAAGTCATTAGCACTGTTTTAATCCCAGAAATAAACAACAGACACATCATAAGCATACTTTTAATATTATTAATGGTACCCTATATGCATACTGTGCTCAATAGTTTTGGAAAGCTCCAAAGATGTGTGTGACTCTTACTATCCAGATTGTGATTATTATCATCAAAATCAGAGAGACAATGCCACTTGCTGGTTGCAGATATGGGCTTTGGAATCATATAGAACTGGCATTGCATCCTGATTCTCCAGCTCAATTTGTGATCTTACTTAATATCCTAAGTGTCAGTTTCTTCATTTTTAATAATACCTCATACACTTGCTGTAAAGGAGTAAAAAAGATAGTACACAGACCACACTCAACACAGTGCCTGGCACAGATTAATACTGAACATTGTTAATTTTTATGATCATCCCCAACATTAACGGGTTAAAACAATATTGTTATATCAATAACCCTAAAGAATCAATGAGATCTAAGGTCTTGGAAATGAAGCAAAACTCCTAAATTAGATCATTAATTACGCAAATAATCTGTACACTCAACATTGGGCTTGAACTCATGATCCCAGTATCAAGAGTTGCATGCTTTACTGACTGAACCAGCCAGGCACCCTCAAATATTTTTAAATGCCCTATATTTCCCAAGAACATATCCTAAGGGTACCTTCATTAGTCTAATAACAATGCTCCTCAGCAAAAGGCCAAATAATGTGGGAAAGCTTTGCAGCACGTTCCCCTCTTGATGATTCACAATATACATCAGTGAATCAAAAGCCCTGATTCAGGAAAGAAACTTCACAATCAGCCTTGCCAAAAGTACCTCACTCATACAGTATATTTTCTATGCCAGACGGGTCTGAGCTTTTTACATAGAAATTCATGTAATCCTCACAATAATCCTATAAGGCAGCTACTATCATCATCCCCATTTTACAGATTAGGAAACAGGCTAGAGTTTACCCAAGAATTCTCAAGTTCTTAAGAGGCAAATTTAGGATGAGAATCCATACAGTCAGGATCAGAGCTGGTCTCTTAACATGCCACATATCACCTCTGTCTTCCTACAGGTCTTTTAGATATTAAGTAGTTTCATACTCAAGGTCTACCTTCAGAAACTATAAACTCTTGTAGGGACTGACATTGTGTTATTTTAATACACTCAATAAAAGTTTAGGTCAGTTGTAAAATAATCCCTTTTTTTATTTTCCCTCTCCATCATAAACATTAAAAGGAACCCCTTAATTCTGATGCAGTATTAGAAATGTATGTTCGTTAGGCCAATAAACCCCTCAGAAGATTTCTGAAGCCACACATATTCTGATATGAAGGACAGGAAGGCCATAAAAAAATAGGTCCTTATTCTGCACAGAATCAATATTTGACATAGGAACACTCCCATGTCATTTGGTGGAAGCTACCGTAATGGACAGAAGTCCAACAAAGCAATGAGTTCACTGCAACTCTGAATGGATTGCATGTGGCCAGCGCTTGCAGAAACACTTCTAGAAACAACCTTGATGTCGACATTTCACCATTGCTGCTCACCACTGAAAGAATTACTTCTTGTCTTTTTCTTACTTTTCTTACCCTATCAATATGTGAAAATCATGTCACTACTGATCAAGGTACAGCAATCAGGGCATGAAGCTCCAGGCCCCTGTTCATCTCACTATTGTCTGGATCCACCTCTAAGCCTTACCAGGTGGTGAATCAGTAAAGGCATGAATGGATGGATGAATGGCCACCCATAGTGGAAAACATAGTAGATGGGAAGTTGGGGTGACCTTAGTTCTAGTCCCAGACACATCACTAACCATTCTGTCACCTTGTAGAAATAACTCTCCTTTCAACTCTTTGCCATCTGTGCCAACAAAAGTGACAAACAGTACAAGGGAAAAGATTGGAGAAAAAAAAGAAATGTTCCTGTCACCCTTATGTTAATAAAGACCTATTTTAATTACACAGACACAATCTAAGAATGTTTCGTTTTAAACTTATACAGGCCTCAGCATCCTGTCTGAAAACCATTTTCATCACAATGAGGCATGTGCTTTGTGCATGCTGTATCCAACTTAGTCATCTCATTAATGAAAGCAAAATTAGAGAACATTTATTTCAGTTGATTAAATGATCCCTAAATGGGGCAATTTCAAGATATGATTAACTTTCCATCTTTTATATTTCTAACTAGACATTCCTCTTCCCCCTTATTCATACCCTGAGGGTATGCAAAGGCTATAAATAAAATAATATTTCCTAAAATGTTTTGCATTTTAATGAATTCCCAAAATTGAATCACCAAAAAGATTTTAGTATTGTTTAAATCATTTGAATATTATGCATCAGTATTTTGTATTATTCATGAAAATGCAGTTTTCATGGTAGTACAGTTTGATAACACAGGAGGAGCAAATGATAAGATATTGTGAAGATATTATGAAGAAAGTCATGGAAAAGTTAAAATTAGGGGATAATCGCAGATTCTTCCAAAAGAAACATTTTCACTAACTTATATAAATAATATGTTTCTGAATGAATTAGATATGTCCATAATTATTCAAGAAAGTTATGAAGATTTATTATTCATGATAGCTATTATAATCCTCCAACAGAGTGTTACTATGAGATGAGTTTTAAGTGTGAAGAAAATATAGTTTTATATTAAATAAAATCACAAGTGAAAAAGTTACTTTTAATTCTCTTCTGATTATCTGATTATGCCAAACTTCAAGTATGAAAATTTTAGTTTGGTGATAGTATGTTTATTTTACCTTTTAAATACACACCAATGGCTGTTTTTATCAAATGGATCCCTTCATTTTAATGTAGTATTAGAAATGTATAGTTTTTAGGCTAATAAACTCCTCAAAAGATTTCTGAGGTCACATATATTTGGATATAAAGAAACAAAGGACCAAAAAAATAGGTAGTTATTAGTCACAAAATCAGTATTTAACACTGGAACTTTTTCAAGGTACAAAAACTAACTAATACGAGAGAGATCCCCCACTCAGAACTTTTGGAAGACAATGGGATCTAGTCAAAATAAAATGAGATTGTTTTATCTCCATTCTATTTGTATTTACTATTATTTTCTAGTTATGTTGGGGTATGCAGTTTTTCTTTCTATGCAGTGGCACAAAGTTTCTAGACTACATTTTATAACCTTAATTGTGTATCAATTTAAGGAAAAATATTAAGTAAACAAAAGCCCTGGTGTGCCAAAAATTCAGGCAGCGGTGTTTTAATGACCAAAGTTTGGGAACTATTGTTCTCTTAAGTTCAAACATACAGTCTCTTTTCTAACTCCCTACATTTTGTCTCGTGGTTGCTTATCAGTATCATTACCCATGGAAACAGCTTGTCAATGATAGTGATGGGAAGAAGGGTAAGGTAGCAGAATGAAATTACAGGATTGTGAAAGGAGATGAAAGAAAACATTTATGTGTAATAGCTTCCATTTAACACAGAGCTGAGTGACTGTTTTAAAGTTGTATCAGATGCCAAATGTTTGACTTAAACAGCTGACCCTTGAACGACACCAGGATTATGGGTGCTGACCCACCTCCACCTTGCTCAGTCAAAAATCCATGTACAACTTTAAACTTCCCCAAAATTTAACTGCTAATAGTGCATTGTGACCAGAAATCTCATCAATAAATCAGTAGTCGATTAACACATATTTTGTGTGTTATATTATTATAGACTGTATTCTTACAAGAAGGTAAGCTAGAGAAAAGAATGTTATCAAGAAAATCATAAAAAAGAGAAAATACATTTACAGTATTTTCCTGTATTTATCAGAAAAGATCCAGACGTAAGTGGACCCATGAAGTTCAAACTCATGCTGTTCAAGGGTCACTTGTATATTTACCTACTGAGCCACTCACACTATTAAATGGCATGGTAGAAGATTTTCTTCTACAAGAAATTGTTATTTTATTCAATCAATCACTGACTCTTTGATAAAGCTCATTTTTAGTTATCTTGTCCTAACTTCTCGCATGTTTAATCTTAGTATTGTGTATATGATCAGCAATTTGCTAGCTTAAGTGAGTATGGGTATCTGTGTGTATTTTATTAGGCACATGTAGACATTTAAAAATATATACACACACATACACACTTCTTTAAGTTATTGTTTGAAATATGAAGCATAGGGCTAACATAACAGTCTTATTTCAAGGACCAGTTTTTATGCGAGAACAAAGTTTTTGAAATGTCACCTTGTTTTTGAAAGCTACTTCAGACTATGTCGGGACCTATTTGAATGTGAGTCTGCATGATGGGGATGTTAGCCATGGAGTTTAGAATGGTATATTAAGTTTAGACTTGGTACATTCTTTCTCAGATCAGCTTATTTTCCAGATGCCTATGGGTAAATCAGGTGCCCTAGCTTCATTCTTTCAGCTAACATGTATCAGTGTTATTAACAGGAAATATTGTCCTACGTTTGAACATATAGACAATGTCTCTCTGGGGAGTGCCACAATCTTCCCAGAATCATTCTGATGACAAATTTGTTGTAACTGATCAACTGTCATCCACGTAGGATAATCAAAATGACTGAGTCTTCTAAGAGACTGCCAAGTGTGCTTCCTGTAAAAGCGCCACAGTTGATTGGTTTGACCTGAAGTTAGGTACAAAAGTCACAATTTAGATGGGTTTTATAACCCATCTGCTGAAGAGTATATAGTCACCGCCTGGTTGGTGACTATAATAAGACGGAAGTGCTGCAGCCCTATTTCAAGTGTGAACTCTGGGAAAACTAAAAACTTAGCATTTCTAGTTCATGTGTGAGTATATAATGAGCCTTGCTAAAGTGACATTTCGTAAAGAGTGCTGCGTCTCTGCTTGCCCACTCTGAGCATCAGAGCTGTGCTGCAGGACCCATCTGGCATAGGTCTTAATTGGTAACAAAATCTGGAAGCATTGTTTCATTGGTACTTTAAGAAGACAACAAAAAGACAGAACTGATGATGCATCTATTTTGCTTTGCGGTAACTCCTAGTTCTTTGCATCAATAATATCCTGGTATTAGGTCCCGTTCCTTTTCCTAAAGAGCCAGTGACAATGAGCTTAAGTAAGCTCAGACTCCTTTGTTCCGCTCAGATTCCTCATTTTTATATGTTCATCCAGGATCTGTTGATTTTTTTTTGAGAGTCCCACATCCTATTTATCCCAGTTGAAATTAGGCAATTATCTCATAGAAAATTTTAAACATTTTAAAAATTCAGTGTTGAGAGCATCTGCTTAAGTGTGCCTGAGTAAAAATATTTTTACTTCACTGTCCTCCCCCAAAGCCCATTAAAAATCACCATAAATAAATATACACAAAAGAGAACAGTATCATCATCTGAAAGAAGCCAGACCTATAGAACTTTTTACTTTTGAAAATGTAGAAAAACATTTTTTGATTTTTAGATTTTTAGATTTAACTTTTTATTCCTATAGTAAAATTGTTTTATGTAGTTTGAACTGAAGAATTGCTCACAAATTTTAATGTATATCTTGCAGCTGATTTTCTTGCTCTTATATCTATTTTCAGATACAGATATACATTTTTGTGCTTTTATTTAATAAGGTATATATTTTCCAAATTCTATTCCATCTATTTCTGTAACATCATTTCTTAGAAGTGTGACTTATAAACTGATATTGTGGGATATTTTTCAGCCCACCCAAAATTACTGACAACTGAATATGACGGTGATCTGGCTGCCACATCTGTCACCCCATTGATCTCCAGGGTTGATTCAGCTGACGTGACTAGCTGAGCGAGTGTCTCCTTCCTCCCTCCGGGACCGTATACATCCTTCCTGACACTACGCACTTGGTCGGAGAGGATGACCTTCCGTGCAGAGGAGGACCATTCTTTTTCAAGAATATACAAGTGGCTGTGCTCCCCTACTACACCC
>NC_043701.1:66016603-66196605 GCF_006229205.1 Suricata suricatta | reverse complement strand
TATATATACACATATTACTAGTTCAGACTTTTATTCCATATTTATTTCACGTGATAGCTGGCATATTTGGGTTTAAATGAATCTCCTGTTTTTGTGCTTATCTTTGCTTTGGTTCTGTTTCACACACTTGCCTTTAAGAATGTATATAGATTATTTACATTCTAAATTTTGCTTTTAGTTTGGACAGAAGTGTCAATTTAAAAAAATGTTTACATTTTTATTTTGAGAGAGAAGAGCATGTGAACAGGGGAGGGGCAGAGAGAGAGGGAGAGAGAATCCCGAATCCCAAGCAGGCTCTGCGCTAACAGCGGGGAGCCCCATATGGGGCTCCATCTCATGAACCATGATGTCATAACCTGAGCCAAAATCAAGAGTTCGATGCTTAACCAACAGAGTGACCCAGGCACCCTAAAAACATGATTCTTTTTTTAAAAAATCTTTAAAAATACATATTAGAGTTCAAAGAAAGATTAAAAGACAAGGACAAAAGAAACATGAATAGAAACTGGCAGGGATTGAAAAAGAAAGAGACAAGGAAAAAAAGTACTAAAGTTATAAAAAATACATTACGAGCAACAAAAGACCATAAACATGATTTTTTTTTTAAATCAAGAAATAGAGAAGATAGGTATGAGGAAAGAAATATCTGAGAGAAATATTCAAAAAGTATATGAAAGATGATATGTATGAGAGAGGAAAGGTGAATCTCACATATGTATAATTGGTGTTTCTAAAGAAGAAAATGCATTGATAAATAAAATAGTAGAAAACTCTTCTGAAATTATCAAGTTTGACTTTATAAATGGACCTGGATCTCAGAAAATATTCAATTTTCAGAAAAGCTGATATAAAATAACCAACATCAAGGTGAATCCTGGTAAGTTACCATAATTTTCAAAAAAATATATAAGGCTTTTTTTATTAAAAAAAAAAAAGCAACTTATGTATAAGGAATAAATGCCAGGTGAAACATTTTTTGGTAGCAACACTCAATATCAGAGTTTAGATAATGTCTACCAAATTCTGAGGTAGAGTACATTTAAACCAAGATTTTCACAGTCAACTTAAGGTATTTCATAAGTATGTATGGAAAATTTAAGCCAACCAATAGACATTCTGTAGCAAGCGTTATGTAGCACCTGGGTCCCTTCTTTAAAAATCTGACATGGTTATCATCACCGATAAATGTCACTTTTGTGTGAATTATGGTGAGTAAGCAGAATGTAAATGTAATTCTTGATAATCTGAAATTTTTGAAATCAAACAAAAGTTCTGAGTAAAGGAGGGCATGTGTCTGTGGCTTTCAAGGCGTTTAAGAGGTTCATTATGGCTAAAAAGTGAAGATTGTTACTAAGGTAGAAGCTAGCGACATAACCAAAGGTCAGGTCAGTCTGGGCTTGAAACCACATTAAGGAGATTTAGACATTTTCTTAAGAGCAGTGGGAAGCTACTGTAGGACTCCCAGCTTGGCTTCTTTATTTTCTGGCAAAACAGAGGCAAGTTTCTAGGTTGAGAGTGATGAGGGAAATGATGGTGTCAGAGGGGGGAGGACAAAAGAGGTTTGGAGTACTAGTATGAAGAATAATTGAGAAAGCTTATTAAAGAAACTGTAAAGATGTTACACTTGCCCAGATCCATTCCGTGCTGGTGCTGCTGTGTATATTGGCTGCTAATGGCTTTAGTCCTTCCAATAGCATCAGCCCTTCTCTTCGGGGACTGAAAATGGCTTTACAGAGGAGACTGAGCCTTTGCTCTCCTAGCCCCATCCTCAATCCCTGGGTGGGAGGCAGCAGCCCACATCTGTGATTGACTAGCCTGGGAGTTCTGAGAGCCTACCCCAGAACTTCCATGGAACATGCTATTTTCCACTTACAATGACAACATTGCTAGTCCCCCCTGCCCCCACCTTCGCCCTATCCTGCTCTTCTCACTCCCGTTTTCCTGAGGGCGCTGTCTCAACAAATCCTGGGCAAGAATTCCTGTCATGAGTGCCTCAAGGAATCCCAACTCAAGACAGAGTTTTCAGAGCAGTTTTAAGAACCAAGTTGAGGGGCACCTGGGTGGCTCAGTTGGTTGAGCGTCCAATCTCAGCTCAAGTCATGATCTCACCATTCCTGAGTTCAAGCCCTGCATCAGGCTCTGTGCTGTCAGCTCAGGGCAGGGAACCTGTTTCAGATACTGTGTCTCCTTCTCTGTCTCTGCCCCTCCCCCTCTTGTGTTCTGTTTCTCTCTCAAAAATGAATAAACATTAAAAAAATTATAAAAATATAAGAACCAAGTTGATGTTAGATACCACAAACATATAATGGTCTCAGTCTGTGCAACTGTGATTTTTCACTAGTGTTCGGGATGGGTCACCAGGCATAAATCTAAAGATTAGATATTTAGAATGATCCATGGTTGTAAATTTTGCTACCCAAGTGAAATACATTGACCATGGGGTAGAAGCATATTTATGAAAAAGAAGTTTACGTGATGGGCTCTGACAGCCAGGTTGGATAGGGGGGAAATGTGGAGCCTGGACGATGATGAGAGCAGAAGGGAAGGTGAAGGAGAGAATGATCATAGTTCATGGTCACTAATAAATTTGTGAGGTATATATACACCTACATATACCATACACAATACCACATATGCTATGCTACACATACCCATATACACTAAGACATGTGTGTGTATGTAAACTGAGGAAGAGCCAGAAGAATAGAATAGTAGAAAGATTGAAGTTAAAATTTTAAGAGATAGATACTTCATATCAAGTCAATTGCATTAGGAATATTTACGGAACAACTTTTAATTCCTTATCTAGCCAGGTTTTGTTTGGAGCATCACTAGTCCCCAGTACAACAATGCTGATAAATTCATTTTATGAATCTAAATCATTAGACCAATAAAACATGTATCCTTAATGAGAAGTACAATTTAATAAGAAGTGTTACTTCCTCTTTCTCTGCCCAGCCATAACACCAGGAGCAGACTGCTAGATATGAGTTTGGATTTCTTTCTCCTTAGAGAAAGGATCCTTAAAATGTGGCCTTAGGCCCTTTGGTGAATATGAAGGTCTTACTGATCTAGTCCAAAAAGGGATCCAGAATTAGAGGTCTTTGTTTCTTTAGTTTTCACTTATGATTTAAGGCTCTATATAGAGAGCCAACTAAATGAGTTGTTAATGATTACATGGTTCCTAAATGGACATTTGCACATTACCTCTATTTGCTGATGATTTTCATTCAGAGTTCTGACTACAGCTCAGCCCTGGAATAGAAAGGTATAATTTGAACTTCCCCAGGAAAATAGGAGCTAGAATAGTAGGTGAGCCACATTTTTTAATCTCACCTAAATGGCCTCAGTCAAAAACATTTGAGAGACTGCAAAGTATAGCTCAAGTAAATAACATCTCCATTCAGTGCTATCTCCAGTAGCATTCTAATTTTATTTCAAAATAAAAAGCAAATCTCCCATGAAGAATCTTTTCCCATCACTACCTCTTCTACACGCATCATCTTCTAAGGAAAGGATGAGAGAAATAGTGCATCACATTCTCCACGTGGTCAAACTGAAGAGCAGGATACTAATTTTGAGACCTCCTTGATGTTTCTACTCCAAAGCCGGTTCAAATTCACTCAGATATTTTTTGAAAGCATAGTCTTGGTATGCAGATTAGCTAAAGACATAGATAGAAATTATTGGATGTTTCAGAAATCCCTATGTGTTTATTATGACAGAAGAATATTAAAAGGTATCAGGTGATTTGTATCTAGAAAAGAGGAAAAGGTACTAAAATGGCTTTAATAATACAGGATTAGTTATAACAGAAGAATGATCAAGAAATAATAGTGGAATGAGTCCACTAGATTTCATTCATTCAGAAAATATATATGGGGGGATTATTATACTCCAGCATGATTCTAGAGACTAGGGATATAAGAGTGAACCCCAAAACATCAGACTGTGCTCTTGTGGTGCTTATAGGAGAGAAGAAAGACCAAGTGTGCCAACCTGGAAGGAAGATCTTGAACTTCAAATACTGTTATTACTACTGTTCTGGGTCCAAGACAGAGCCCTGCTCCTCCAGTACTACCCCAACCTATTATTGTCAAATGTAAATCATATCACTGCCTTCTGATCTTTATTCATCTGTCATAATAAGTCCGCAAGGATTTTGGAAATGTTCTCAAAAATGTTCTTCCCAAACACATTTTACAGAGCTCAAGCGACTAATCTATAAAATATACTTTCATTAGCATAGCCCTGCTTAGTAGTTTTCTAAAGCTGCATAAAGTGAGAATTTATCACGAAGAAGGGATATGCAGGGTCACACACTCACTCACTATACAGTAACTGAAAATAGGAAGCAAACTATGTATTGTCCTTAAATGTCAAGTCAAGTAACAGGCCATATGGTATCCATTTGGCTCATTTAAAATGTGCTTTCAAATAAAAGAAGCAAAACAAATTGTATTTCAAGTAACTTGCTTTTTCCTGAATGAAAAAAAAAATAAAACTACCCTTTCTAATCTCCTATTGTAGACAGGAACAAACAGGTTTGCATCAATAACTTCCGTGTGTTTATCATGTATATTCAAAAACAGTGAGTACCAAATCAAACAGTTTAATGCCCAATTATGTTAAATAGCCCCCCTCTGGATTTTTTTTTCAAAATAAATCTAAGTAAATATTGATAAACAACACAAGCATATCAATAATTTGTTGTCTGAGCTTGTTATTTAGGGGATTAAAATCACAGCTGAGAGAGCAAATAAATATTACAAGTTACACTGCATCATATTTGCTAAACTTCCTAAATTATTAGTAAATCCACTGGGTAAATGCAGCGGCAAAGCACAATCTGTTTCCCATGCAAATCTGAAATCCACCTACCAGGCATAACAGGGTGTAGATGAGATTTCAAATATATAATTACAGGAGAATTATCGATTCACCATTTTCATTTCCAAACAAGGTCATTCCAAGGGTCACCTTGTAGGTTTACCCAAAATGAAATAAGAAAAGAATGTATCAGGTTTTTTATTAATCATTCCCATGCATACTGATTTGGAGGTCAATTTAACCAGTTTGTATCAAGAAGATGATTGGTGTGAGCCACACAGAACCCATCCTCAAACGAAATGAAGTCAAATAGGAAATATATGAACTTAAGTGCTGGAAACTCTCCACCTAGAGGAGTGAAGGTTCCCATAGCAGTATGAGACCTGGGGGTGATGGACAGAAGGTGTTTGGATGGGGAATGATAGCTGGAGTCCTGCTTCTTTAAACTGAATCAGGCCTTGAATTGGTTAGGAGTTTAACAGGAACCAGAGGACAAGCAAAGACTTGGGGAGAAGACTTTGTATAACCAAGAATCGTGGGCACATTTACCTTCCAAGGCAGGAGGACCCCCTTCCTTTAGCTGAGGTTCTTTTTTTTAGTTTATTTATTTATTTTGAGAGAGGAAAAGAAACCCAAGCCGGGGAGGGGCAGAGAGAGAGAGGGAAACACAGAAGTCCAAACAGGCTCCATGCTGACAGTAAAGAGCCCAACGTGGGGCTCGAACTCATGAACCATGTGATCATGACCTGAACCCAAACCGAGAGTTGGATGCTTAACCAACTGAGCTATCTGGACACCCCAAGCTGAGGATCTTGATGAGAAGAAGTATGCAAGAGGGAACTCTAAAACTTCAGTGGGGTAGAGGTTGGAGGGATTTTTAAGGAAATAAGAGGTGAGAAATGTGCTGCTGAGAAGATGAGGGAAGAGGAGAGAAAGAGAAAGGCTGGAAAAGGAGACTAAAGCCAAAACTGAGGGACTTTCTGCAACCAGACTATCTGACATACACTGTCAATTCTGTCATTCTTCTGCTGTAAGTCCTCCTGTATCTTCAGACTTCTGTATTTCATTCCTTCCAACAAATGTTTCATATGGGTGGGGCTTGGGGGGTTGGGATATTTTTTTATTTAGTCTGGTTTTGCTTTGATGTTGGGTTTTGGTTTTGGTTTGGGGTTTGGGTTTCTCTTTCTTTTTCTTTTTTCCTTGAAACTAAGGAAGAGGGTTGGTTTCCATGACTGGTTGATATAAAGGAGAGACCATAGTGGCAGGAATGTAAGTAGAGTTATAAACTCATCACATAACTCTCTTCTGGTTACAAAACACTCGCGTCACAAAAACTCTAATTGTGCATAAATCCAAAGTGATCCCACACGAGCAATTGCCATTACCTTCTGTTAATGGCTGGCAGAACTGTGTCTATGGCAATTGCAAGTCTTTAATAATTGAAATGATTCATTTAATGGAATGTTCTTCTTTATTCCCACTACCCCACAAATTCCTTTAAATCTTAGGAAAAGCATTAGACCCAGCATTTTGTGTCATTGGTGGCTCAGATCTCTTTAAATTGCCATCTTCAAGTGTGTAGAGGTGCAACTAATGTCAAGGTTACATATGTAATCCAGTTTGGCTAGAGCACAGTGTGTGTTGCACAAAGGAGAGAGCTTAGCAGGGAGCTTGAGATCCCATTGTGCAAAATTTTGAATGTTTAAGTCAGGAACCATATTTCATTCAACCATGAAGCTCACTTATAATTCAAAAGGCAAAGGCTGTTGGAGGGTAGTGAGGGAAAGTTAAGGGGGAAGCAAACAGAAAGGAATTAATATATCTGACCTAAATAGCTCTCTTGAGGCCCACATCTTTATGTATAGCTGCCTACTAAACATTTCCACCTGGATTTCTCACAGGTAATTTCAATTTGACTGAATTCGTTATTTTCACGTATATATATACTTCTCCTACATGTCTCTTATTTTGGTGACACCATCTTCTTAGCCAGGAATCTGGGAGTCAGTTTTGTCTCCATTTCCCTTACGCCTTATAACAGAGAGTCACTATGATGCATTTGTATGGCCTTTAGGATATCACTTAAATTTATCCTTTCTTTTCCAACCCATCATCTCTTATTTGGTTCTGGCCCTCTTGGGTTCCCATCTGGATTACTGGAGTAGAAGGTGCTAGGTGAGCCAGACTGCCTGAGTTCAAATCCTACACCACTCCTGAGACCTTTCTACCTGCTTTAGTTTCCTCATCTGTAAAATGGGGGAAATGAAAGCACCTACCATGAATGAATGAATGAATGAATGAATGAATGAATGAATGAATGATAGAAGGAACAAGAGAGAAATTATGTATGTCTTAATTTGTTCTGGATGTGAATACAGGGAGTCAAGTAGCAGGACAGCACTATCAGATAGGAATATAATTGGAACAATACATGTAATTATAAATATTCTGGTAAAAAAAAGGTAAAGATCAACAGATTAAATTAATTTAGTAATAATATTTATTTAACTCAACTTATCCAAAATATTACCTTTCTAGCTGGTGGCACCAGCCACACATCAAATTCTCAATAGCTTCATGTGACTGCTGGCTCAGCTCCCATTACTGGGTAAAGCAGTTCTAGAGATACCACATTGGAGAATAGTAATGTCATTTCAGCAGGAGGAAACCTTAAGAAGGTATTGTGGAGAGCTTCACATACAATTATTATTACACAATTAGGCACTCCACTTTAAGTTCTTGTGCACAGACTTTATCTTTCTAGCTAAACTATAAGCTTCTTGAAGGCAGGGAGAGTTCCTGCATCTACAATCATTACTATTGAGGACTTCGCTCAATAAAGGATTCTTGAACAATGACTGACTTAGCAATACTCAGCTCCTAAGATTATTAGGCACACCCATGGAATGCAAAATTCAAGAACACTCGTTTTTAACTCTGCTAATGATCAAACTGCTTCCAGTTGCATGTAGGAGTTAGGAATGTTGGACTCGGAAAGTCATTTTGACACTAATTGAGGAACCAGGAATGGACAGTGTCTGCCTGCAGCTATTCTTCAAGTTCACCAAGAACAGAAGGTTCAAGGTGGTTGTTATAAATCTGAAATCCCTCAATCCACTTTTCAAATAACTCATCTTCAAAGGAAGATATTTTCCTCACTGAGTCACAAACAGGAGGAGATTAATTTAAAGGCAAACAAAAGAGAAGAGCCTAAACAGTCCACTAATGATGCCATTTTCTCATTTCCTGCTTTTGATGTACTGTGGATTTGTGAATGATGGAGCAAACTCCAGCTCTAGAAATTCATGTTTCATGGAGAAAATCCATTTCTATGCTTTGCAAAGCAGAACTACAGGTGCAGCAAGCGAGTAAACAGTGCCAGCTGCTCCTTGGCTGTGGTTTCCTGAAGAGAAATTAAAAGCCAAACTCAGGTTTGGAGGTAGTACAAAATCACAGAACGGACAGCAGCGGAGTTTTCATGCTTTGGCCCCAATTCTAGCATCTCCTCCATAGAACAGCATACTCACAAAGAGAATGCAGCTTACAAAGGCTGGATGTCAGAGCTAGTCTCTGTCCATTATTATGGTGAGGTTACTTAGTGATTAAGTCCTGACAGGCATTGGTACTTAACCAGGAAATTTATTCTAGGTTCACATCTTTAACCTTTATTGGCTGACTTGGGATATGATGTACAGCAGGTTAAAGTATAAACCAGTCATTTTAAAAAAAGTTAATTTGTATTATAAGTTCTAAAACCAAAAAACAATCAAATTCCTAAGCTATTTGTGCATGTGACTAGTTTATTCATTTAGAAAAGGACCCCTTTGCAGTCTTTCAGAACAAAGAAGAATTTGGTATAGATATCAGAGGAACAAGCTTCTTTTTATGTGAATTCACTTTTTATTTATTTTTTAAGTTTATTTATTTATTTTGAGAGAGCGAGAGAGAGGGCAGAACAGAGAGAGGAAGAGAGGGAGAGAGAATCCCAAGCAGGCTTCACTCTGTAAGCACAGAGACTCATGCAGGGCTCAATCCCACAAACCATGCCCTGAGCCAAAATCAAGAGTTGGACACTCAGCTGACTGAACCATCAGGTATCCCATGAATTCACTTTTTAATGATGAGTTTATGCTTTTAGAAAAGGATCCCTATGCAGAGTCTATCAGAATAAAGAGGAATATAATCTATATGTCACAATCTCAAAAAGTGTCATGTAGTTATCTGTTTGCTTTATTCTCACCGATTACTTTGTGTCTTATAGCATCATATGTCTAGTGCCACCAAGAATCAAGGAAACAAAGTGCCATTTCAAATGACATAAACAGCAGCCAATAACAAAACTGTTGGTTTTGAGGTTGCTCCTGAATCATTTTTGACATTTTATTACTTCATTTGCCGTTCTGAAACTTTTCATGCATTGTAAAGAAGGATTTTCATCAGATGGGATTTTCATTAGGTCAGCGATGGTGGAAGCTGGAATTACCATCTGGAAAACTTGTATTTGCAGACGTTTTTCTACATATTATCAAATTATAAGCCTTCCCAACTGCTCTTTTTTTAATGTCATAGTAAATGTTGTGGACCATGATAGGTCACTTGGGAATGTAAAACAAATGCTAAGAGAACATGCAGTGGGCAAGCCATGCCATTATCTCCTTAAAATGTAGTATTAGTGCTGTAATAACCACTTGTAATAGAATTTATGCCGATGCATTTACTCTGGTATTACTGTCTTGTGCCTGTGTTGTCACATCATATGCCCATTACTGCCATCTGCTGTCAAGACCTGCATGCGGAGGCTGGGTGAAAAGGTGAATGAAATATCAGGGCACATTTCCTACATATGAGTGAAAGCTAAACTGTATTTTCAAGCTTTGTCCTTTTAGGTAAACAGCCTCTGCCCTGCTTTGTACTGGTTGCTCTCTGTTTAGAATCTGTTGTGCCCTGGGAAAAGAAACTGTAGCAAAATACCAGCTCCTTTTGCATGATTTCTTCCCCAAATTCCAGAATGCTTTTATAGGTCAATTTGTAGGAAATAGAAAGAGCGTGACCTTACATGTTGAAAGGAGTGTGTTGTGTATTCAAAGGAGCCCCTGATCACCTGAAATCTGCCTCACCTCTGATGGAGGCATTGTAGAAACAGACAACTAAGAAGCTGCTGAAAAGCAACCATGATGCTTTGTGAGTTGGTCCACACACCACTGTTCTCACTGGCACAGAGCAGTAACACTCCTGTCACCACCAGGAGCAGGTTACATTGTTTTCTTGTAAGATAGGAAATTTGTCTGTGTTCTCCAAGCTGCTGCTCAAACACCTTTCTTCAGTAATCCTATTGTTTCACTCTGATTCTGCTCCTATCAGCCCTGGAGAGAGCTGCTGGGATCTCCGTATGCCTCTGCCACACCAACATCATATCTGGTTACTGACAGTCATTTCCATCCCCTTGGTATGAACCACTTGAAATGTGTAGATCCCATTCGTGTGTCAAATACTAGACTTTGAGCATTGAAGGGCATCTGGGTGGCCTTTGAGGACTGGCCAGCTCTGGGCTGTGGCTGGGAGTTGTGAGGTCTGGTGCATCAGGGGAACGTGGTGGGCTTCAACAGCAGCGTCGCATGAAGACAGGGTCTGTTAGCAGAGAAGTGCTGCCAGATGGTCTCAACTGAAAAATCAAATAGTGAAAGCCAATGATGAGAACACTGAAAGGGGGATAGGCAGATAACTTTTTTGGGTTTTGTTGTTTGTTTGTTCTGAAGGTTTTGTTTGTTCATCCATATTCATGAAAGCTTGGATTGAGTTCCTATGTAGCGAGTTGCAAACACTTCAAATTTTGTAAACCTCTCGACTAGTTGCCTAGTGATGATCCCAAGTGGAATTAAGAGTTGAAGACCAAGGTCTGTGGCAAGAACTTTTTCCTCACTAACATTTCCCCTCTTCAGGTTCTCTGTGACCGATTGGGCAGCCTCATCGAGGAGCCATCCAGGGGCTTTCACCTCATTGATTTTCACTTCATTGCTCTTGGCTTTCTCAGGAATTGTTTAATTGGCTTACTACTGTCTCACTGGTAGAAACCTACAGAAGGGACTAGTTTCTGAAGTCGGGCCTTCCTCTCTAACCTTGAGTGGGCTTAAGAAACAAATGCAGCCCCTTGACCCATCCGACACTTTGTAGACACATTTACATGATTCTGAGCCAACTTCTTTACCTGTATACTTTTCAAAAAAGGAAACCTCTTGACTGATGAGTTGGCCCCATGATCTTTCCCTGAAAAAAAAAAAGTCTCAGGGGACCTGCATATGTGAAGGATTTGTTCAAAATGGCATTTCTCTGCTTCCCGTGTCACCTGGTCCTCTGCAAAACTCCCAGGGAAAGTATATTGACATCTGTCCGTAGGACTTTTCAACTCGGATGTGGTTTTAGACAAGAGAAAAGTAAATGCTCTCTTCATAGCAAAGAGATCCAGGAGAAAGGCCCCTCTCCAATAGAAATTTGTTTACTTTGCTTTTAGCAAGGAGCTGCTTGTTTTCCAAGCTCTGTATTTTCAATGTGCTGATTGAAGCAAATGCACCTAATTATCTGAGGGTATGTGCGAGGGCTGGATGCTTTATGGCTGAAGCAGACATGTTTCTTGGGGTTCTCTGACCTCAGGCACAACTTCTGAACAAGGTGGTGTTTGCAGCTTTAGTGCCTGCAGGCATGTGGGTTCCTGGTGCTCCTGCTTTGCATTTCTCAGCTTGTGAACCCATTTGTTTGTGTTTTGTTTTCTTGGCTTAAAGAATTTTAAAAGTAGCACAGAATGAACCACAGTAGGCTCAGATGGAGATGACTAAAAGGAAATCTTGAGGAAACTAGGAGAGAGCTAGCTGTCCACTGGTGATCGGTGGGTATAACTGAAATTTGTTTCATCTTCAGTGTAGGAAAGCAGTGTTCTTCTGAGCGGTTAAGAGTGAGATTAACAACTTGAGTTTCAAACCAACAGCTCTACCACTAAGGATTTAAGGGAGGGGGGAATAACTTTTCTTAAACTATATCCACTAAATGAAGAACATATTATGAGCGGCATTTGTTAGCATGTATTAGGAGCCAGAAAATCTGCTAAGATTCTTACCACATTATCTCATTTTAATTCTCACAACAGTGCCTAGGTGCTAGAGGCTTTAATTACCCCATTTTTTAGATCAGCAAACAAGCAGAGAAAGATAAATTATCCAAAATGACACAGGTAACGAAATGGCAGAGCTTCGATGAAAACCCAAGACAGACTCCAGAATTCAAGCATTAAAACTTTGGATGCACTTGATGACTGAGTTTAGGCCTTAGGCAGGTCCAAGTTGGGGGATAGGAGACACAGGACGAGTAGGGAATTGGTGAAAATCATAATGGCAGCCAGCAACTTCTTGGTGGGAGAGTGAGTTTTCAGCCAGCTAGCCTTACATTTTCATTGTACTTTAAAGATTACTTTTCTTGTCTTTTCTTACTTTTGTTTATTCCTCCTTCTGTAAGAATTGGTATATCTTTCCTTCCATTCATTTCAGGAATTTTTCTTTATCTCCAAGATGTTTAAGCTTATACCCTTTTTTTTATATCCCACTGTCTTTCTTGATGCTGGTCGGTAAGAATCCATTCCTTGCCCTACTCTGCAACCCAGTTTCTCCTTGTACGTGAAGGAAAGGGACAATGTAGGAGTCCCTTTCCTCCTCTTTCATTCCCTTGCCATAAGACAATGGAGAAACATTCTATCTCCCATGAAAGAGAGGGAAGCCCTGACGTGTTTTGTGTCCCTTTTCCAGAGGCAGCTGCCCAAGCCATGGAACATCTACCCTTGGTTTTCATACATCCCTTTACTTGTAGTAAGTTACTGCAACCATCTGTCATGTCTTCTCTGAAAGCTGGAAGCATATTTTGACTTCCTGGTGCTCTTGAACTTTTCTGTAAACATTAAGTTTGAGTATATGGGTATAGCTTTCCTTAGTAAGATTTTTGTATGTAATTTTCTAGAATCCACTAGTATACAATTCTTGTAATTTGCTTTGTTGACATACTCTACACCTTGGTTCTGATGTAATTTTCCCATTATCCTTTTAGGTCCCTGGCTACAATTACCCTGTAATAAAAGATAGATTAATAGGAAAAACAAACAAAATTTAATAATATGTATACCTCGTCTAGGCATGGGAAATACCCAGGAAGACTAATTATCTCCCCCAAGTGCCCCAAACCACCATCTTAAATACAATCTCCTGCCCAAGACAAAAGAATAAGTGGTGAGGGGAGGTCACCAGGAAAAGCACAGTGAACATGAGTGAGGCTGTTATGCAGATTAAGTCCTTTGCCTTTTCCATTGATAAGAGTTTCTAGAGATTTTGTCATCTCCTCTTCCTGACACAGAGAGACACAAATAGAGTTTCCTTTATAAATATAAGTGTCTCCTACTGGTTAACTTTTATTAGGTATCCAGAACTTTTCTTTTCCTACAGTTATTCTTAAAAGTAATCAGCCTGACATAATCCATCTGCCCAAGAAGCGTATTTTGGGGTGGCAAATTCTGCTCTCCTTCACTGACCTAGCGTTTTTTTTCTACTACTGCACAAAATACCTACCTGGATTTAGTCTAACTTTCTAAGCTTTAAAGAGCTAAGTACATAGGCTTTGGTCTTAGCATAGTCTAGTCTTTAAGTCTACATATAGGTATTTTTAATTTTAGGCAGCATCTTAAGGCAACTGACATCTGGGAGAAATATTTTGTATCAACCTGTATTTTCCTCCTCTAATATAATAATAATTTGATGATTTACCTACGTGAAACTGTAACACAAATGCTCCAGTGATTTATTCAGTGATTAGCTAACTAACATGTAATTAATTGGTCTTCTAGAAACCTATAAAGTGAAAATCTTCACATTTTACATTGTAGGAAAATGTATGGATAGAGTCTAAATCAGTTGTACTCTGACTTTAAAGCTGGTGTAAAAATAATCAGAATTTAAAAAAAAGAAAAAAGAAAAACTTTACCTCTCTTTTTAAATAGTTGTTCTGTGCTTTTTCCCACCTTGCACTATTGAGCTGTAGCAGCTGAGAAAAAGCCGTCAATCGTGGTGTCATCCAGAAGGGATTTAAAATAAGACAGAAACATTTCACTGTAAAACTGTGAGAGTCTCTCATGCAAAGAGACTGCTTCATGCTGTTCTGATAGGGACACCCTTTGCTAGATCAAACGTAAGTGGAGAAAGTTCGGAGGAGAAACATTTATTAAATTATCAAAGGAATAGGAAAGTTATTCAATAAAAAGATCAGTCTGGAAGTTTGAAGGTTAAGAGAAAATAAATTGAAATCTATAAAAACCAAGGTGCGGATGGCAAGGTGAGTTCTGACGGAGTCATCAGATCCTGGGATACAACGATTGGGGGTGGGTGTCCTATAATGCTTGAAAGGCAAACTTCATACAAGTGAGGAGTGGTAAATGCAATAACAGTTTGTTTCTGCAATAGCTATCCTATGTTAATCCTGTTGAAGTACTTATTTAGGCAGCTAAGTTGGTATTATTTAAACAAAAAGAAGACATAGATATATTTTAGATCTGTGATTTAAAAAAAATAATGTTTATTTTTGAGAGAGAGAGAGACAGAAAGTGTGAGCAGGGGAGGGGCAGAGAGAGGGAGACACAGAATTCAAAGCAGGCTCCAGGCTCTCAGCTGTCAGCACAGAGCCCAATGCGGGGCTTGAACTCATGAACCATGAGATCACAACCTGAGTGGAAGTCTGACACTTAACCAACCAAGCCACCCAGGTGCCCCCAGATCTGTAATTTTTTTGGATTTTTAAATTTTTTTAATAGTTTTTTTTTTTTTGAGAGAGAGAGAGAGAGAGAGAGAGAGAGCATGAGCAGGGAGGGGCAGAGAGAGACAGAGACACAATCCAAAGTAGGCTCCAGGTTCTGAGCTGACAGCACAGAACCTAATACCGGGCTGATGTGGGGCTTGAATTCACGAACTGTGAAATCATGACCTGAGCTGAAGTCTGAACATGGGAATTACAAGGAAATAAAACACCAACCACATTATTTTATTACATAATTAGTTTGTTATAGTAGGGATGGTCTAGGGGAGGAGTTAAGTTTTCTCATTGAAATGAAATTTTTTACCATTATCTGACATTAGATATTTCTTATAATGTGTTCCTATTTACCACAATGCTAATATTGTTAATAAAATGGAAATTATTTTATTCCTTTATTTCATATAATTTTATTTCAAATTTCAGATTATTTATTCCTTTATTTCATAATGTAAGATAAATTTTCAGTCTATTTTATTATAGGATATTTTAAATTATGTTATAATACAGTAATATCAATAAGAGGTCAACAGACTATTCTGGAAATAGTTGTAGCAATTGGAAGACTTTATCAACATACTAAATTTTTATCATCTGAGGGATATGGAGATCCCTCCAAAGATGATTGACCACTCAATCTATTAATTAGATACAGAATATTAATAGTTCTTTTTTTTAAAAAAGTTGACAAAGCATAATCATCACACAGATGAGCAATGAAGAATTGTGTTTTAGGACATTCAAAGAGATTAATAGCAAGCTTGCCTTCTTGAGAATCATGATCATTACACAATCATCTTATCCTTGGTTTCACTGACTTAGAAATGAAATATGAGGAGGGGAAAAAATGAAATAAAATATAGAGGATTTGTTTACTTCTAGTATTTACGTATGGTTAAAGTAAGAATAAAACATGTTTTCATTGTATAATCTTGTGATTATTACAATCTAAATATTAAAGGAGTTAATAACATTCATTAATTTCAAAATCATGCTTCTATTTTTGTTAGGCCAAGTGTAAGGTCTTGTTTTGTTTTGTTTTGTCTTTGACAAAAGGAGAAACTACTTTTACCTGACATTTTTTTTGGAGGCCCTATGCTGGATTCTTTTTTTCTACAAATGCAGACAGCATCTACCTGGATTCAACTGAATTTGCAAGGTGTCAGAGAAAGATGATATAATGTCTTAATTTTAATAAATTCACAATTTAATTTTTAAACCTCCTATCTTACATAAAGTGTGAATCTCAAGAGACTTGATCTCTAAAAAATACCTGTGTTCTGTATGTTAAAGATTTCATTAGTGTTGAGTAGTGACTTGTCCTCTAGGTGCCTTTGAATGATAAGCATGCATTCCTATCCCTAGAGCCTGGGCCTGTGTGTTCCATGGCTGGTCCGGCTGGCCTGGGGGAGGATATGACCTCTGGTGTCGTTCTTCCATCTGAACGGACAAGATAGATGTTGGCTTCAGTTCCTTTACATCTGAGACTTTGTTTTTCTTGCTTTGATTGACCACTTGTATAAATAACTTGAAAACAAATTCTTCTGATTAAACACCTAGATATAAAACTATTAATATAATTTGCAAAGCCAATGAAAGACCTGATAAATAGAACCGCTTTCGTTTAGCCTTTGAGAAGGAACAATCTGTTTCCATATTATAACAAGATTGAATTTTAGGAGTTACCAACCACTGCTTTCCTTGCTCTCTCTAATTAGCAGTTATTAGCATCTAAAGAAAGTCGAAAGAAAACAGGCAAACTGTGATCTGCCTTTACTCAGTCTGTTTTTGAAAATCCTCCTGTTTGCAAGTGTCTCAAATAATTACTGCACCACTCACACACATATTCCCCTAAATGAAGTTAGTGATAATCATGGAGGCTAATCTAAAGTTCATTGAATCAGTAGGGGGTGTAATAAAAGTATTCATAAATCAGATAGGTATTTTCTTTTGCTAAAAGAAAAAAAAAGACATCTCTCACTGATTCTAAGAGGGAGATTTAGTTCAGAAAGAAACAGTGACTCTATATACCTGACTGGCAGGAGAGTGGGATCAAGCAAACCTAGAATTGTTAAGTCTGGCGTATTGAACTTTGTGGAACCTTCTCTTTGGGATTTCTGCCTTTCCCTTTCTGGAGTAAGATCTCCTGTTGAACCTGAGAGAATTTTGTCAACTAGTGGTCTTGGCTGGCAAGCCATCTCCTGTGAGGTGTCAACTATGAACCCATTGCTATTTACTACAACACATGAATTTATGTTTAATAGAGAACACTAAGGCCTAAAAGATTTCAAGACCTGTATGACGGGTGGTCTACTGGGGAGAATCTCGGGAAATAAACCACTCGGAACCATTCAGGATCATATCTGTGCCTGCTTCCCTCTTCAAAAGTGTTTCAGAAAGTTGCAAAGTTTTATATCATTTCTTATATATCCTATATTATTTCATCGTAGTATAAGAGAAGGAGCTAATGAATTTCATCAGAAGGGGGGGAAGCTTAAAATCTGAAAACTAAATATATTCAGAAATAGAGAGATATTTTCTCCAATTGTTATAAGGTTCCTGGAATAATATTTAACTTTTGCTAAAAAAAAAATTTAACCTAGAAAATTCAAAGATCCAATTGGCTTTATTAAATGATTTATGAATCAGTTGGGCAGTATCTCATCTAAGAATTTGATGGGAGCTCCAAGGACTTGTATTAATGGAAGGTTTTTATAGGAAAGAGGGTCAGGCACGAAAATTATTTGAAAAGAAAAGGATTATTCCACACAAGCTCACTTTCCCTTAGCGGGAAAAACAGAGGTTCTTTTCACATAGATGACCACACCTTCCTTTGGGGATGGAGAGGGCACAAGTGGCAGATTATTTCATTGGCCCTGATCAGAAAATAAGACTACATTTCTGTGAGAGTTTGAAGCTAAAGTAAGATTAGGTATTAAGCCCCAGTTTGGGGACTACCGTCTAAGTCATTTTGAGCCTCTGGTTTTCTTTTAATGCTTTATATATTACTGATATTTCACTCAGACATCTAAGGTCATTTTATATATTTAGACCATTTTGAAGTGAAATCCACCCTCTAGAATATTTTAACCATAGAATCAAAATGCACATTTACATGCATGTTCTTAATTTCTATATATTTCTTCCTTCTCATTAATCCTAGCCACTCTCCCACCACACTGTTTTTTTAAGACAGCTTGCACATCATAATGTCTCAAAGACCAGATTCATCTAGGAACTTGTTAAAAATTCAGAATCTCAGGCCTCTCAGCCCAGAGAATCAGCTGCATTTCAGCAAAATCGCCAGATGCTTCACACTTGCACATGACTGTTTGGGAAATACTGCTGTATGGTATGCCTTAGGAGAGGCTGTGCAATATACTGGCTAGGAAGGTTCTGGATTTGAAATGCCCAATTCAAATCCCAGCTCCACTGCTTACTAGCCATATGGCCCTGGGAAATTTTCTTAATCTCTAAATGCCTCAAGTTCTTATCTATAAAATGAGAATGCTTACAGTACCCATATCTTTGGATTCTTGTGAGGATAAAATTAATAAGCATATGTAAAACCCCAAAGTGCTGGTACATAATAAATACTATATGTGTTAGTCACTTATTATTACAATGATTATTATATTTTTCTTTATTATATTACTATTAAATATAATAATTAATATCACCATTATTAACAAGGGGAAGACTTTTTTCTCTTTTTTTTCCTTTTTGATAAAATGTCTTGAATAAATGACATCTAAATTACTAAGAAAATAGCAGGCGTTCCAGAACAAAAGGTGCATTTTTATTCTATTTTTATTTTAATTGCATGGTGCTAATGAGGCCAAGGCTGTGGGTTTAATCTCCTTGTCAATCCACTAGCTTCTCCTGGAAAAACAACAACAAAATACAGAATAAAATCCATTTTTCCACTGGAGTTTCCAGTAGGGAAACTCTACCCCCTGCTGCCACCCCTGCCTCTAAGCCTTTCCAGCCTGCCTACCTCAACCCCAGGACCCATCTCACAAATGCTTGACATTGCCTCCAAGTGCACAGGAGGATAAGGAAGGAAGGAAGGAAGGAAGGAAGGAAGGAAGGAAGGAAGGAAGGAAGGAAGGAAGGAGAAGAAAGGAAGGAGAAGAAGGAAGGAAGGAAGGAAGGAAGGAAGGAAGGAAGGAAGGAAGGAAGGAAGGAAGGAAGGAAAGAGAAAGGAAGGAAGAAAGGAAGGAAGGAAGAAAGGAAGGCAGGAGAAGAAAGGAAGGAAGGAAGGAAAGAAGGAAGGAAGGAAGGAAGGAAGGAAGGAAGGAAGGAAGGAAGGAAGGAAGGAAGGAAAGAAAGAAGGAAGGATGGACTCTTTCAGGCCCCAAACCAAACAAGGACCAGAAAAACAGTGAGGGGATAGGACTGGTGGAATGTTCTGATGATGTTTGTGTCAGTTATAAAACTTATCACAGTCATTTACCAACAGTTTGGCAGCCACCTGTGTTTTTGAAGGACCTTTTTCCAATTTGTATTTTGGAACAGAATGACCTCCTACTGAAACACTCATGGAAACCAAATTATATATCAGATTTGACGATGAGTTAAAATGTAATAAAGTTCATGTCTTTCATTTGGAATGCATTCTCTAGAAACCTTAATATGTATAATTGTGCCCTAAAGTGCCACTTTATGTTTCTATACGTTATCCCGTTTTCTAAGAGATGTAGCTTTTGCTAATTACACAACCATTATATCTGCCATTCTACTATAAAGTGAATATGTGTGTGTTACCCTGTCCTAGAAACAGACAAGTACAGAGGCTAAATTGGGCTACTGTATCTGAATCACTTACCATTTGGTGAAGGGCTGTAGTTGTCTGACAGTCTGAGAAGCAATGCTATTGAGTGTTGTGAGCCTTTGTCAAAAGATGGGCCTAAGGAGAGATGGGAAATACGGCTATGGAACAAATCAATGGCAAACCAGGGAGACTAGAAATTAGAAGTAATTTTAAGAGGAAGATGAGAGAATGAGCTTGGCTTGGGCAAGGCAGGCAGTGAATAAGGAAAGCACCAACCCTGAATGCATGAGACAACAAAAACTGGGGAAATAGAATTCTAACATGAACTTTTGGTCTTAACTTTTGACAGACTCTGAAACTCCAGTTTATTAGAGAAATTGCATGTTAGTCATAAGAAGAGGGTTTTTTTCTTTATTTTGTATTTTTTATGATTACTTTCTACATCCAAGAAACTGAAATTATCCTAACAAACTTGTGAATAATGTCAGTTCATAACTGGAACAGACAATAAGCCAAAAATTCTTATTTTCAAGCTAAGTATTTCTATTTCACAAGTTTTATATATGACCTGCATTTATTTTATTTTCATAAGCATGCTTTCAAATAATAACTTCATTGTCTCTGGAAGAAGGAGGTCTGTGACATGGAACTTCACATGTTCACATTTGAATAGTGGCTGAAAGTCCACAGGACATGACAAAAATAATAAAATCCCTGTGGGATGGAGATTTTGTCTGCTTCCTTAAAGTTTTATTTATTTTATTTTATTTTATTTAAAATAAAGCATCACAGGGGCGCCTGGGTGGCTCAGTCGGTTAAGCAACCAACTTCTGCTCAGGTCATGATCTCTTGGTTTGTGAGAGTTCACACCCTGCTTGGGCTCTGTGCTGACAGCTCAGAGCCTGGAGCCTACTCTGGATTCTGTGTCTCCCTTTCTTTCTGCCTTTCCCCCACTCATTCTCTTTCTCTCTCAAAAATAAATAAACATTAAAAAATAAAATAAATGAATGAGGGAATGAATGAATGAATCATCACAATATGCATCCCTAACTTATCACAGTCTTAGGGTTAATATATCATTCCATGTAAAATGTTAGAAACTTGAAACAGTATAGTTCTACTTGCCTTCTTCCCCATTCTTTATGGTGTTGTTTTCATATATATATATCTACATTCTTATAAATCCCATAAATTTTTTTGTGTCTAATATGTTACTTTTTTCTGGCTGCTTTCAAATTCTATTTTTATATTTGTTTTTTATTCATTCAACTGTGATGTACCTAGGTGAGGCTTTCTTTCTTGACATTTATCTTTCTTGAGGTATAATAAACTCTTGGGTCTGTAAGAAGAGTTTTGCACCACATTTGGATTATTTGGAAATATCTTTTCCTCATTTTCTAGGAATTCAGTTACATGTGTGTATAAATGTTTGATGCTTTCCACAGATGCTGAAGCTCTGTTCATTTCTTTTTTCTTTTTTTTTTATTTTTCTTTTTAAGAGACAGATAGCACAAGCAGGGGAGGGTCAGAGAGAGAGGGAGACACAGAATCTGAAGCAGCCTCCAGGCTCTGAGCTAGCTGTCAGCACAGAGCCTGACACGGGACTTGAACCCACGAACAGTGAGATCATGATCTGAGCTGAAGCCAGACACTTAACCGACCGAACCATCCAGGCGCCCCTCTGTTAATTTCTTAAAATAATTTTTCTCTATATAATTTAGATAGAATACTTCACATTGTTTTGTCTTCAAGTTTATTGTTCCTTTCCTTCTGTTTTCTTAAGTATACCTTTGATTCTACTTAGTCAATTTTTCATTTCAAATAGTATAATTTTTAGCTCTGAAATCACATTTGCTTCTTTTCAAAATTTCTGCTGCTCTTCTGAGATTCCTCATTTGTTTCTTCATTATGACCATATTTTCTCTGAGCTGGTTTAAAGTCGTTATCTGCTATTTCTCATATATGGTCATCTTGGGGTCAATTTTTATTGGCTTTTAGTCTCTTGACAATAGGTCAAAAATTTTTTTCATATCTAATCTTTCTAAATTATATTGTAGATGGCTGTGTTGTCTGTATAGGGTTATGAGGTATTTGGGGCAGGTAGTTAAGTTATTGGTCAATCATTGGCCCAGTGAGATTTGGCTTGCTTGCTTGCTTGATTTTTGCTAAGACAATCTATTTTGACTGTGAACCCAATTCAAAAATGTGCCTCTTATTTTAAGACATTATCCTTTTTCTAAACTGTGAGTTCTAAAGGCCTCAAATATCTTGAATACCAGAGGTGCTCTTTGAGGTCTTTCCATGCTGAATTAGAACTACAAAGCCTTCCAGCACCGTCATACCAGAGATTCACTCTTAACCCTAAAGCAGGTGATCTCTGCTGAGCCTTACAGCTTCTCACTCTGCATGTGACCAGACCAGTCAGCAGAGAAGGACTTCCAGTTAGTACCGATAGAGATTTTTTTTTTTACCTCTTCACACCATTCCTAACTCTACCGTATGTAAATTCTGTGACCTCAATAAAATACATTTCACAAATACATTTGTATCCATTTTTCCACATATTTTTAATTTGGACTGAAATTTTTCTAACATTTCATCCTGAATCAAAATAAAAGAAAACATTTTTTAAATTTATTTTAATAAATAATAGCAATATATAAAAACCTAAATTGTTGATATCTGTTTAGAACCTAGGTACATTTACACTTGTTAGAATTGAAATAAAGGAAACCTAACCAGGAAATGGTTAATGATTCTTTGAGAGAGAAGGGAGTAGGAGAACACAATGACTAAGTACAAATATCTGAACTAGTACTATTAGAAGCAAGAAACTCTTTTGTCCATGACTACATTTTTTAATAAGAATAAATTTAAATCAAGTAATTAGATATTGATGACCACCTATCAAGAATACAGAATTCATTGTCAGACTGACTTTAGATTTTTAGTTCTACCTCTCAATGCTGTATGAATTTGAGAAAGTCTATTACTCTTCATTTTAGCTCTCTCCAATATATAACCAAAGAGAATACACATCTGCCAAATGAGTGGGTTTTTTCATGTCTTTATATATTCACTTTGTAGAAATAGGAAACAGAAAATTACCTTAAGCAGAGAGAAAATAATGAGGTCAATTGGTTAGTGAGAAAAGAAATTATGCCCAGATTCATGTTGTCACAGAGAGCACTTATATATAATCAGGTTAATGCTCTATTTTCCCTGCCTTGGTAGAAATACATAAAATATCTAAAATCATGAAGTGTATTACCAAAGAGGGTTTTTTTTTCATGTTGTAAAAACACTTAACATGAGATCTACTCTATTATATTTTTTAAGTGTACAATACAACATTATTAATTATAGGCTCCAAAGTTTTATAATTTTATCTACTTTACAGTCATTGTGGTAAAAGAGGCTTTATATTTATAGCAACTGGTACAATAGGTAGGCTTTCTGTATGGGTTAATTTCTGCTCCACATTGTGTATAAGCCTCTGTGCTCTGCAGCTGATGCTTTAATTTGTTTAAGGCTTTGTCCATGATTAGATCCTATTCTATTAGAAACGACCAGAGCTACAGACCACTTACAAGTTGAGGGTCAACTTATAAGTACACTTTTGAAGCACACCTTGAAATTGACCTAATGTATCTCTAACTGTTCAAACATCCTTTTGAAATTTCCTACTTTGGGCCTGTTGGCTCAATATTTCCCTGCTGACTAGAACTTAGGAAAATATATAAATTTAAAATATCTACTCTAATTTTCCATGGAAGTTTGTTTTTAAAAATAACACTGCTTTTCGCAACTCCTACAGGTTGATTGTATTTAAGAGTGCCCCTATGAGCCTGTCTGTGTTTTCTATCTTTGATGGGTTTTTTTAATGTTTATTGGAGAGAGAGAGAGAGACAGTGCAATCGGGGAGAGGCAGAGAGAGAGAGACACTCACACACATACACACACACACACACACACACACACACACACACACACAGAATCCAAAGCACGCTCCAGGCTCTGAGCTGTCAGCACAGAGCTCTATGTGGGGCTCAAACCCACAAACTAGAAGATCATGACCTGAGGTGAAGTCAGCTGCTTAATCAACTGAGCCACCCAGGCACCCCTCATTGTTGGTTTTTAATATGTGACCAAAAGATTTCTCAACTCCATGCAAACTCAGGTGTGTTTTGTAAACAGCCATTATAAGTTAATCTATTTAAAGACCCTTTACAGAAAAAAAAAGTCACATATGTCTCTTGGTCACACAGTTACCATTTAATAACTCAAAAACCTACAGAGGCCATACTGGTATGGTTTTCTCTTACCAAAGCTATGCAGCTCTTACCTCAGTGAGCTAAATATACAAAGATGTTCAGTGGGTTTGACTTTTTTATTATCCTCCTCATCTTTTTTTGCCTGGAAACCCTATCTTGCTGATCTATGTATTTTTTCCAGGGTTTTCTCAAGAGTCTGCTTATAGATGGGAATCACATAAGCAATCTCCCAGTCCCCTGGCAAGGTGACTGTTTGCAACAACAGTTTACACATTTGGCCAACAGTTCCACAATTTCACCCTTGAGCTCCTTCAAAACTCTTGGATGAATGCCATCTGGCCCCAGTGATTTATTTATGTCCAATTTGTCAACTAGACTTGGAACACCGTATGTACTCCTCACCTTTTGATCTATTACCTCTGACTTATATAATTCCACCTTCCCTTCTTTCCCTCTTATTTCTATTTGATTAGATCCTCATTAAATCCTTTTTTATTTATTGCTCAAAATATCATATGCTAATATAAGCTTCTCCATTTCATGAACTTTTCTTAAACTACTGTGTAGAGTCATATTTTATTTTAGCCAAGCTAAGTATTTCATTTTTGTTATTCGAGTTGCTTAGCCAGGGTATGAACAGTAGTGATAGATAAAATTTTGGTATAAGTCATCCATCAGATTGAAAGAACAGAAGAAATACATGTCACCTAGTCTATCTTTATATTTAATAAACATTCCCAGAGAATAGGAAAGGGTCAATGAAATAGGACTTTCTGTCAATAAGACCTTTGCAAGGAAAGGCAAAAATTCTCATTTCAGCCTTTGTCAGTTTAGTTAAACAGTGCAGATGAGTATGTAGATTGTTATTTAAAAAGTGTGGTTTAGTGCTTTGTTTTGAATGGAGTGTTCCTAAAAGAGGCTGAATATATACTTAAACTTTATTTGTTTTTTTATTTCTCAAGAAAACAGTCTTTTTGTTCTGATGCCCCTTCGATTTTAAAAATGTACACATTTTCTATTTGAAGCACTCCCCCAATTTTTCAGTTCATGGAGTAATTCTTTACTCCTTGTTCCTCACTTCCTGCCAAGAACCATTGCTGTGTACTGTTTGGTAAATGCCACTGTTTAGCCCTCTGAAGGGCCTTTATTCAAGTGTTAGATTTAGTGATTCTAGTTACTATTGTTCTGGTAGCAATAAAAAGGCAAATTATGAGCGGGCTTTCAACAAACAGTTCTTTATTGGGGCACAAACTATCCTGGACTAACTCCACCCTAAATCGTTGTGGCATACAACTTAGAAACTCAAAAAGGTTTGAATAATAACAGGAACTCCAAAGTAACAAAACAGCTAGTGTACCCTAGTGTCCTCTGGCATCCCCATCCACTGAGGACAAATTAGGTCACTTTAGCATTAATGCCTGCTTATGCGAGGCCGTCCGATCAGAAGGCCCTTAACCCCTTTTCTGAGGCCTTCCCACAAGTGTTTCTGGGACACTGTAAGCAGTATGGCCTGTCAGTCCCCATTCAAGCTCAGCCTCGTTCTTCATGTGCTACTTGACTGACCCATTGTCATTGTCCTCTACTCAGAAAGTGGCTTGGGGCAGCTTCACTACAGCCTTTTCTGATAGTGTTCCTCACACTGCTAACTTATGTGCACAGGGAGCTGTAAAAGCTGCCAGTTTCCCAGACTTTAAAGTATAATTGGATTCTCTGTAAGGTTTGAAAAAATGGTAAGATCTCCTAGACCTTCTTAGAAAAGCACCGTTGTTCAATCCCATACTCAATCCCAAAGTGTAACATCTTTCAGCTTCTTGTCTTAACCTTTCTGCCCCTAGTGGCTTTAAACCAGATCAAGTATTTGGGTGGCTATGGTGGCCAAGATGTTACCACCATTCCAGCATCATTGTGTCGATTAGTCTCATGTCTCCTTACACACACACACACACACACACACACACACACACACCCCTATAGTGACTAACTAAAGAACATAGAGCAAAAGATTTCCAGAATGCTTACCCACCAGATCTAAAAACAAGCCTACTCCTTACTATGAGCTCACCAAGGACTTCCTTTTTATTACCATTTATCCGAGGTTCTCCTTGGCAAACATAGTATTCCTTTTTGGATTAATAAAAATACTTTATTCTTGTTAAAATTTTCATCAGTGCTAGGGATGATCTGGTGTCACTTTAAAAATTAGAGGTGGGCCCAAGACACTAGAACTTGGATGTCCAAAATGCAGATATCCAGAAGCATTGCTTGTAAACTAATTCACCTAGAAATTTCAGGCTGATATTTACTGAGGTTATGCATAGTCTAATTACTTTCTATAATGAATTTTCTAATTGCTAAGCAACTTACCATCTTTTGGGGAGAAAAAGAGAAGGTATCCCTTTCTGACCTCCTGCTAATTGCAACATTCAAACCTTACTTGCTCTTTGCCAGCAATGAAAGTGGTATCATTACCATAACTACTAGTAATCCAACTATCCCTATTACTTCTACCTTCATTTCTTCTCATTTACCATGTGCCAGGATTTATGCTAAATACAGTCCATTATAGCATCACATTAAACCCCCGCAACAACATTTTGAAATAGATTATATTTTCACTTTCCAGATGAGAATACAGAAACTCACTGTACCATTTAGGAAATTTAACTTTCCTAAAGAGCCAACTTCCCTAAAGAGGGTGTTAAAAAAAACAAAATTCAACTGAGTAAATTTGGAGATCTAATTGACTTTATTAAAAAGTTTATTAATGGGGCAGCATCTAGCAAGTAGAAGGCAGCTCCAAGGACTTGTACAAAATGGAGCGTTTTTTATAGGAAGAAGGGTGGGTTGAGAAAGTTATTAGGAAAGAAAAGGACCCAAGCAAGTTTACTTCCCCACAGGTGGGAGATCACAGAGTCTTATCATGCAGATGAACTCATCTTCCTTTGCGGAATGCAGAGGACCCATGTGGCCAATTACTTCATTGGTGTTGATCAGAAAATTTGTGACTTCCAGTTAAGACTGTGTTTCTGAGGGAGGTTGAAACTGCAACTAGATCAGATATTAGGCCCTAGTTTTGGGAGTTGGCCAAAGTGACATCCTTTTCAGCCTATGTTTTTATTTTTAGCAAGGGAAGTTGGTTGACTCTGGACCATCCAGTTCTATACTGTTCAGTAGGGTAGCCACTAGCAACATGTGACTATTTATATTTAAATTAACTTAAATGAAATTAAAATTCATTTTCTCAGTCACACTGGCCATACAAGCTCAGTATCTGGATGAGTTAGTGGTTACCATATTGGACAATACAGATTATAGACTATTTCCTTCATCATAGAACATTCTGTTGAAAACCAATGATTGTTCTCTCTCACCGCTGCCCTAATTGTTCTTTTTTCATTGATGAAAGCATCAATGTGCTGAGCTCTACCTTCATCTTCTCTGCCTTCTAGTGTCCTTCTATTTTATTGACTAATCCCAACAGACGTTAGCGTAGTTTTATCTATTTGTAAGTAGATCTTCTTTTGATAAGTTCTGTAATGTACTTGGTTATTGCTTAGCAGAAAAATATGGAGTTGCAAACATTCTTCCAATTATGGATATTTGCTTCACTAGTGTACAATTTATGCTCTGCTCTTCTGTTGCCATTTCTTTCTACATTTGCAATAAATTTTGTTTCAGGGTGAATCACAATATACCCTTTGGAAGACATTTTAAACAGCAGCTGAGCTCATCATGTGTTGCACCAACCATGGCCCTAACTCAAAGGTCCTCAAACACACAAAAGTGACAACAGCTGCCTCAAAGACAGTGATTAAAACTTGCCATAAATGGTGAAACACATCCTAATTTCTGAACTGTTAAGTATGGAAATTAAAGTTCGTGTCAGAATTTTTAAAAAGGAAAAGCTCTGAATAGAAACTCTACCACTGAAGTCTGTGTAACTATAGACAGTTTATCCAACCTCTTCAAATTTGTTTCCTAATCAATAAAACAAGCACAATGTCTGCCCTGCAGGATGATTGTGTTCACCAAATGAAATACTTGTAAATGACTCAGCACTTACTAGCATCTATTAGGTACAAAGTATCTGCTATCATTTGGAAACATTGACAAATAATTTTTGGTTCTTTAAAGGGTCACAATCTAAGGGGTGCTTAACCTTGGCTTGAGTCATAATTTCAGGTCAGGCTCTGTAATGGCGAGGAACCTGTTTGGGATTGTGTCTCTCCTTCTCTCTGCCCTTCCCCCACTTGTGTGCTGGTGTGCGCATACGCTCTCTCTCTCTCTCTCAAAATAAATAAACTTTAAAAAAAAAAAAGTAGCAACCTAGGATGGGAAACAAACATGAACATAAGTAATATACTGTAGAATAGTAAGTATTATAGTGACTAATTGAAAGCCAGGAGATGTGGCATTAGGGAAAGATGGATTGATAAATTTGTGGAGAGTGGAGGAAAGACCGGGAGGGAGAAGCTTTCAGAGAGATTTGTGAATGAGAATCCCTTCCCTCCTTCAATCATGAATAAATGTCTCAGAGCAGAACCACTGAATGGTTTTGTTAAGAAATTTGTTCGTTTTTATGACTTGTCAGGAACAGGAATGGGTCATTTCAGGAGTTTTAGTTTGCTTCAAAATAAAATAACAGCCTCTCAGTATATTAGTCTCAGGAAATGGATGATGGATAGCAAAAACTTTGTACTGTCCTACCCCCAAACAGCTATATTTAATTACTTACCTGAAATAATAGAGAATGGATTTATACCTCCTGATCTTTTCACTTTCTTTTATTAAGGCTTTATCTTTTATTGCAAGAAAAATAAGAATGGTATTTCAGTGGCCACCACTCATGGCCCTTTTTAAATCCTTACTGGTCTAAAATTATTTTAGGAGACCAAAAAGTATTTAGAATAGGCCCTTCTAAACGATGCCTAATATAACTTAAGGAACCTACAGAGAATAAAGCACTCTTCCTAACCATAATGAGCCTTAGAATAAAATGACTCAATATAAATAATTTGTATACTGTTCAAAGCATTTAATTAAATTAAAAGTGACAATATTTATTTCAAACTATGTGTTACATAAATAAACATTTAATATTTAATATTTATCTTCAATGCAGAGTTATTCTTTTATAACAGTATTCTCTGCATTCTTGGACTCAGCCCTGGCTTACCACATCAGTGCTTCACTTACCCACCCTTCCTCACCCCCACATCATGTCATTGTGTATCTTTTGTATCTTTTCTCAAGAATTCCATCGGCTAGGAGCACTTGGATGGCTCAGTCGGTTGGGTATCCAACTTTGGCTCAGATAGTGATATCAAGGTTCATGGGTTTAAGCCCTGTGTTGGACTCTGTGCTGTGAGATCTTTCAGATCCTGTCTTTCTCTCTTCTCCTACCCTGCTCACATGCGTTCTCTCTCTCTCTTTCTCTCTCTAAAATAAACATAAAAAAAAAAGAATTCCACCAGCTGATCTTTATTTTTCCAACATATTCACTTCATTTCAGACCATGTTATGCCTTGTCAACAACTGCCTTGCTGCTGTTACTTGACATTTCTTTGCCCTTGTTTATGGCCTCATTGCTGCGTCTAGAAGCTGGCATTCATGCTCACTCTTACCCAGAATCTGCAGGCTTCCGTTCTTGTCTATTCTGCTCCATCAGGCTGAGAGTTTCCCCCACCACCCATTCCAAGCAATAGCCCTGCCTCCCAGAAATCCCTCCTGGTCCTGGAGCCTTGATATCTCATGAACATACAAAGGATTGGACCGAGTCCCAGCTGCAAAAGATGAAATATTGACATTTAAAGCTAAGAACATTTAAGCTTCACTTTATCATGGTGAGAGTAATTGGTACTCATGTTCAGTCTTACAGAACATCTGGTTAAATGTTTACAGACCTTTAAACTATTACCGTCACCACTGACAGATCTACTTGCTCCTATTTGTGGAGCTGAGGATGTCTTCTTTATGGTACCCAGAGCTGCTTTGGGACTCCTTGAGCCATTTGCCAGAAATACTTCTTTCCGTTTTATATTTTAGAGTCAGAAAATGGGAGCAGAAGAAATATATTTCATGCCAAATTACATAATATTTTTCTTCCATTGAACTAGCCCTGTTATTTTGAACTTGGCCGTTATGTTTTAGCATCTAGTACCTACATCTAGTGCACACAGAAAGAATGTTCTTGAAACTTCTCTGCTTAACATATTCTGTATTCAGAGCTAGTAAATAATGCCTTTATTTTATTTTTGAATATTTTATTAATCTTTTGAAATGCAGTCTACCTATTTTTGAAGACTGTGCCCTATTCCAAAACCTTGCCTCTGACTTCATTGTTTCACGGGCATCAGAGCCTAGTGCATTTAGATGGAATGAAGGTTGCTGAACATTTATACAGGTCTATAGCTCTTGAGATCCCCTGCTTAGTACAAAATTAATTAACAGCATGAAGATATAATTTAATCTTATTCTCATTTACTATTTGCTGAAAACTAGAGGAAAATGAAGCGCAAGCTTTATACGAAGATTTATAATCAATCTTGGATGTATATAATAATATATATTATTACTAATATTCAAGATTGGTAGGTAGTTTTTACAGTTTTTAAAAGATTTGCCTGTAGTTTTATGATTTCCTAAGTTTGACCTTTTTATGAAATCTTTTATCATTTAACTCCATCCCTGCCTCACTTAGGTTAAATTGGGGCATATATTTTTCAGATAACAGAATCCATGAAACCTCATTATTTAAATGTCTAAAATAATTACCAGTTGAAATTTCTGAATAGATATCTTACCAACTCCTAATATTTACCTATTTTGTGTATTTTGCACTTGAGTACTATTACAAGCATGCTTAAACATTAGTTTGAAACATTTATTAAACCTATTTAACCTTTTGTTCCTAAGCCAGATGCAGGTCACTTACTTGCCAACCTGGGGTGCAGGGCTGCCCCAATTCCATAAATATAAGAATATATTTCTATAGTAGAGAGAAAGGTGTGTATATGTGTGTTTTGTGAACCTACCCACATGCATATGTATGATGTGAGTCGATAAATGCATGTGTGTTTTTAGGGGGAAAAAATGTAACAACTTGTTTTATTTCATTTGATCTCTCCTTTAGTCTTAAAATTAGAAGTTAATAGATTTTTTTCTGTTAGTAAAAGCAACACATGTTTTGTTTAAAATTTAGAAAATAAAAAAGTACAAAGAATAAAATTAAGTTTAACCACAATATTATTATTCAGAGAAAACTCTTAAATATGAGGGTATTTTCCTTCCCGTCTTTTTTCTATGTGTAAACTTTTTGGTGTTTTTGTTAGACAAAATTAGACAATTATTCTGGATATACTGTTTGAAATTCTGCTTTTTTAAATATAATTATATATTTGCATATTATATCTGATTCTTTTCCACCATGCTACTAAATACTTTGTGTAATGTGAATCATATTTTATATTCAGTTTAACCATTCCATTATTTATGAACATTATGTGGCTTCTAACTTATTATTATTTTTTTAATTTTACAGAAAGAGAGGGAGAGAGAGAGCTGGGGAGAGGGGCAAAAGGAGAGAGAAAGAGAAAGAATCATAAGCAGTCTCCAGACTCAGGGCAGAGGCTGACTCAGGGCTCAATCCCACAACCCTGGGATCATGACCTGAGCCTAAATCAAGAGTCAGATGCTCAATTGATCAAGCCACCCAGATGCCTCTGTGGTTTCCAGCTTATTAAAATTAATGCTTCACTCTTGGGCATCAATCTTTCCACACATGAATTGCCTTCTGAAAGTGAAATACTGAAGCAGGAGATGCTCCAGTTTGCATTTCTGGGCAATAGCTCACTATTATTTGTATAGCTTCTTACTAAAAGTTTATAAAGGCTGGAGTATGTTCCCATCGACTTTTTTTTTCCTTATATTTATTTATTTTTGAGAGAGAGACAGACAGACAGAACATGAGCAGGGGAGGGGCAGAGAGAGAGGGAGACAGAATCCAAAGCAGGCTCCAGGCTCTGAGCTGTCAGCACAGAGCCTGATATGGGGCTTGAACCCATGGACTGTGAGATCATGACCTGTGCTGAAGTCGGATGCTTACCGACTGAGCCACCCAGGCACCCCTGTTCCCATCGACTTTAAAAAGTGGTATATAAATTCACTTTTCATAGTAGTTGGACAATTTTGTCTGTGTCCTAGTACAAGGCAGATTCTGAGTAAAAGTTAAAATAAGTCCTCCGCCTTCTGCACTCTTAGCTTTCTTCACATTCCACTGAAACTTCGTTGGCCTTCTGGAGTTGCAACATGCAAAGATTTCTTCTCTGCCGTGTGTATCAGGTGTGACAGTGTTGATCTTGTGACCAACACCTTACTTGTAAACTCCCAAAAACATTCTTTCTTGGTTTTCTTCCTCCCTCTGAATAGTCTCATCTTTCTTTGCTGGTTCAACTTCCCTTGCCCTCTCTTTTAGTTAAAATAAAAAAAAAATAGTAATAATAAGAATAATGTTTATTTATTTCCGAGAGAACAAGACAGAGCATGAGCAGGGGAGGGGCAGAGAGGGTGGGAGACACAGAATCTGCAGCAGGCTTCAAGCTCTGAGCAGTCAGCACAGAACCCAATGCAGGGCCCGAACCCATAAGCGGTGAGGTCATGATCTGACCTGAAGTTGGATGCTTAACCCTCTGAGCCACACAGGTGCCCCTGTCTGCCTTCTCTTTTAAGCCGTACATTCCCTTTGGGGCTTTTCTAGCCATTCCTGCTGCCTCAGCTACCCCTTCTACAATGGCTTTAAAATTATATTTCCAGAGAAAAATTATTTTTGAATTACAGAATCACACAACTCCTTATTAGGCATTTCCACTGGTGGCCTCTCAAGGTCAGTATATGCAGAGCTGGACTGAACTCTCTTTACTCTATTTCACCTAAGCCTTTAATGTCCCTCTAATGCTGTGATGATTGAATAATGTTCTAATTGCAAGTCTACATCTTTGTGAACTATAAATGAATCTGGATAATTTCAGACACAATTTTCTTCCACTAATGAATTGAATCTTTTGTCAGATTCAGTTGACCTAAATTATGTATCAGTTCAGATTTATTTGTTTGTACATATAAATTGGTCCTTACACAGATTATTGTCTTCAAACGTTTAAGTGGTAAACTTAGAGAAGACCTTTAAAAACAATCTAGTCTTTTGTCATTTCATGAATAAGACAATTGGGGCCTAAAGAAGAAAACTAATTTTTTTCAAAATCATACAGCTACCTGGTGGCATTTTGGCAGCAGACGAGATGTGCCTTGGCTTAGGTAACATGACTTTTTCTTTAAACCCTGCCCCCCTTCATGTCCAGAGTAACATGTTCTCATTGGTTGAAGAGGTTTTCAGACTTTAAAGGAAAATGGAAACTGGAGATGGTGGTTAGTAACTTAAGTACATTTATATGCTCATATTTTAGTCTTTAAAAATTGAAAATTCCTGAATAATCAAGAGAAACATGGAGCTAAAGTTCACATTGGTTGTCTTTCTGTAAATAGGAGGTCTTCTAAAACAATTTAAGTGTAAAAGCCTTAAAACAATATTTTCAGTCTCAAATAGACTATTCTCAAATATTTTGGAATTGCTACTTTGGATAGTACACCTTTGATAGTTCCCAGGTGCCTATAAGATTAAGTCTAGGCTTTCAATCACAGACGAAACACCTCCCGCCAACCTCTAATCCACTGTTGTGGTTGCATCTTCTGTTTACTCCTCCGGGAGCCTACTTCAGTCACATTAAATGCTTTGCCATTCCCCAGAATAACATTTCACACCCCACTAATGTTGTCATGCTGTTTCCTTTATTTTATATTCCCTTCTTTCCCATTCCCATCCCTCCTCCCTCATATCCAAACTCCAACTCATTCTGTATACTGTGGCTCCAGCGTCACCTGTTACTTCCCCCTCTGAAGCCTCCAGAGTGCTCCACATGAAATGAATCCCTCCCGCCTGTGATCCCCAAGCCCCCTGACCCTTCTTGTCAACTTTATTAAAGACAGTTGATGGACAGTCTCCCTAATGCCCATACACCTTGACCATAGGCTGTTGAACCTCTTCAGGGAGGAGCTGTTGGGTCTTCTTTGCACTTGCTCCAGCACTTGGGGAAAACTAACCCATAACCCTTATTGAAGGAAAGATTGTTCAAAGAATGCTGAAATGAGATGTTCCCTGAATATACAAAGTTTATTTCATCAATTAACAAAAAAGAGGCTTTCCTAGATACCACTTAGTTTAGTTTCAGTAATTTTGTAGACTTGTAATAAATGTATTGTTCTCTCACAGTGCCTTAAAGTCACACTTGACAGTGACTTATCCCCAGTTAACTTAAGATTTTTCTACAAAATAGAAAATAATTCTAAAATCCCAACATCTTAGGACCAAGATTTAGATTATAATTTTAAAACATAATATAATAATTTGCCAGCCAGTATAATGATAACAGTGTCTATCATGTCTTACCTGGGATATCAGCTCCTTTCCCCCCACTTATTTATATAAAGCCACAAATCAGTGTTTTCTGAATGTGTATAATCATACATAAACACTTTGCACATAATAGCTTAAGATTTGTTTCTATTATAGGATGATTAAATGGCCAGAATACATTTAAACTTGTCCGTGTTCTAATTTATATGTGTCAGTTAAAGTCCCACAGGCAAATACTAATTGAGACTAAGGCTATTTGTTGGTCCATATAAACCCAGCACAAGAAATCACCCTCCAAGTGATTAGTTGGCACTATAATCAGAAAATAAATACTTATAAAAACACTTACATTTATTTTTTTCCTTTGAGCTATGGTTTACAGTAAAATTTGGTTGGTCCACCAGCCATTGCTAGTTATTACTCCTACTCTCAAACTTTAGCTTTAATATATATACTGTCTTAGAATTGGTACATAAAACCATTCCAAATGCCAAGAAAAGATGATCTTGCATTTGATGACTTCATGTTTTTTTAACACCGGGAAATTCAAAGACATAATTTAAAACAGCTCAAGGACTGAGGTTTACCAGGTTGTCTTTTTAAAGTGCATTCAATGTATATGATATGCAGTCATTTTAATGCATAATGTAATGTGCAATGCTATGTGCTTTGCCAGTTAAGTTCTGGTGAATATCACTCACCTTCCTTTGATTAACTTTGGAAAGGTACTGTTACATATGGCTTATTTCTTCATGCCCTGCCCTGTATCCATTCTCACAATGAGTAAATGGCCAAAATCTCTGCTGAAATGCTTTCTAGATAACAAGCTGTTTAATAACAAAAATGCATACTATTGAGAGGCCATTGTTTTCTGGATTATTTGCACAATATCATGTATCTGTTTAATGCATGTTGTTGACCATCACCATTAAAATTTTTAATTATACCAATATGCTAACAATAATGTTATTTATACTTATATCTATAATTTCCTTCCCTAGTAATTACCAGAACTGAAATATTCCCTTGCATACTGAGTATTATCATCTCTGCACTTTTGATCAAATACTGCCTAATCATCAGCCTATGTCATCTTCTCTCCCACAGAATCTGCCACATTCTTTATCCACTTTTACTCAGTTTATTCACTTTTCCTCATGCAATGATACTCTTCCAATCCTATTCTTCTCTCCCTAACTTCACAGAAGGGCAATTTATCCCTCCATTCCATCATTCCACCCATGCCTTTTTTTTTTTTTTTTTACTTATTCTGGATTTATTTATGTAGTTATTCAACAAGTGCCTATTGGGCATCTTCTGTGTGCCACCAAGAGGCAGAAATGAAATGGAAGTGTATCCATAGGACTAATTTTTTAAATCAAACATATTTATAATCCACACTCTGGGAAATTTTTTTTAAAAAGCACAACAAATACTATTATGAAAACAATGATGACAAAACGCAATCCTTGCCTTCCACCATCATTTAATGAAGAGGGGGAAGATGTTGACAAATGTAAACAAGGCCATGGAGAACCAAAACATTCATTCTGGTAGCCTTGCATTACAGATCTTAAATTTTGTTTTTGTATCAATTTTACTACTGGTTTTAATATAACAAGATCCAGTTTTAATCTCACTTATTCTATCAAGTCTTCCCCAACTACTCTTTCTTACTTCATTTCCTATTGTGCTTACATCTACTTCACATATTTTAATAAATTTGTGTTTTTAAATTGTGGAAGCAGCAGGCTGTGAGAACACAAAATGAAAGCACCACTGAGTCCCCTTACAGTTCTTTTTGCTGTCTTGTGGATCTTGGACACAGTCTATCAGCTTCCCCTCTGCACTTACAACATGTTCCATTCACTGATAATTCTCCTTCCAGGATCCCAGTGCAGCAGAGTTGATAAATTTGTAAATGTATAAGAAATTTGAGTTCTTTCAATAGTAATGGTCCATACACTGGGGTCAGAGCAGGATGATGGAGCATATGCAAAAGAATTTTTTAAGAAGTAGCTAAGTCTGTATGTCTTATTCACATACATGCTACTCTTTTTATTATAGCTTTCTGGCATATATTTTCTCACTTAACAGATATTAAAAATAAAACATGGAACATGACATTCAGAAAGTGTTTGATCCTAAAAAAAAAAAAATTTGTGTGCACTGAAAGGTTGAGAACCACTCATGTATAATAAAGGTCTTTATCCAAAAAGTAAATGGATTAGGCTTGATGGTTTTATTTTCTTCACTGGCCTCCCTCTTAGTTCTTCAAAGTTAATTTACTTTAAGTTAATTGATCTTTTTTGATGCTCCTGAAAAACAGTGAGAAAGTACAGGCTTTGGAATCCAGTGGTCTTGGATTTAAATTACTGCTATGTGAATGAAGTCATGTTTCTTAACTTCTATGGGCCTTAGCTTTCTCATTTATAAAACAAGAGTAACTTTTCCCACATTCTTTCAGGTATCTGTTTATTTGTTCAACAGAAATTTTTGGAAGAAAACAAAAAACAAACAGGATCCCAGTTCTCATGGTGCCTGTAATCTAGGTGAGGATATAGATAGATGTAGACAAACTGTAACACATTATGACAAGTATTATCATTGAGAGGTACTGTAAAATGCATAACTCAGTCGGGGAAGCTCCATCTCTTCATTTCAGCTCAGGTCATGATCTCTCGATCTATCTGTTGTGAGACAGAGACATGTCAGGCTCCATTCTGAGTATGGAGGCTGCTTAAGATTCTCTCTTTCCCCTCTCCCTCTGCCCCTCCTCACTTGGCGTGTGTGTGCACACATATACTTTCTCTCTCAAAAAAACAAAAATATAAGAAAGTCAACAATTATGAGAATTAAATAAGATAATGTATATATAGTGTACCTAGCAGTTCCTGTCTTAGCAGATACTCAATAATATTGTTAACATTTTACCTTCATCCTGTACCCTCCTAGTTTCTAACTGTAAGGTAAATTTATAGGTGGTCTATACTAGTATTTTCTCATAGAAATATGACATGAGCTACATATATAATTTTAAACTTTTTAGTAGCCACATTAGAAAAGGTAAAGGGGCACCTGGGTGGCTCACTCAGTTAAGCATCCAACTCTTGATTTTGGCTCAGGTCTTGATCTCACAGTTTGCAAGTTTGAGCTCTGCATTGGGTTCCATGCCCTGCTGGCAGTCTCTCTCCTCTGTCTCTCTCTCTGTCTTTAACCCACTCAGATTCTCTCTCAAATAAATAAATAAACTTTTTAAAAATAAAAAAGTAGAAGGAAACATGAAATTAATTTTAATATATTTGATTTAATTTAATATATCAAAATATTATATCAACATGTAATTAACAAGAAGATTTTAAAAATAATTTTACACTACATATTTTACTGTCTTCAAAATTCCATGGTTATATTTTACTTATAACCATCTCACATCTCAATTTGAACCAGCTATCTTTCAGATTCTCAATATCCACATATGGCTAATGGCTACCAAATTGGATGACACAGGTCTATACTTTATAATTGACCGGGGTTAAGCTTCTTGAGAGGCAGTGCGCCATAGGTAGTAAGCATATAATAGGATTTTAATTAGTAAACGCAGCATCATTTCCACCCTTTCTCTTTCTCTCCTTTCCTCAGGCACTAGGTTTCAAAGAAATTAGAAGCTGTGGATCTTGCCCTCAATTCCATTCCCCAACTCCCAATATAGTGAAGGAGAAAGGCAATGAGTAGATACTTTACAATATAGCATAATTGCTACAAAAGAGATTAAATGTATATGGAATTAGACTGTAAGGACAGAGGAAAGAGTCACCTGGAGATGTCTGTAATGGTCTGTACTGAGCACCTAAAGCAGAAAAGTCAGACTGTCCATGTCATATCAGGTTTCCCTGCTTCAGTAAAGAATGCGCTTCCTACCTCATTTCTGGCAACAAACTGCAAGGTTCCCGGGAGGGGCCTTTCTGGTAACACTAGTGATCTGTGACATAGTGGAGGAAAACCAGCTCCCAAACTGCTGTGAGTAGACATAAAAACACAAATCACCTCAATAAAACACACAGCTGCACTTCCTTTTATTTCCTATCTTGTCTAGTCAGTTGCAATGGACTTGTCCCATATTTTTTGTCAGTAATGCAAAGCTTTTTTTAAAAGATGATTAGACGCAATACCTCAACTTTCTTGGCAACCCAAACCCATTTATTGTTAGTAACTTGATTAACTGTCTACTCGACTACTATGAGAAACTTTTGGAAATCTTCATCCCTAGAGAGTCTGTCAGCCTCATATTGTGACCCAAAGACATTAGAGGAATTTTCTAGAATTGTAAAGTTCATATAAGAAAACTCTTAAAGACTCTTTTGGAATTTTGGAATGCCTGGGTGGCTCAGTTGCTAGGTATCCAACTCTTGGTTTCAAATCAGGTCATTATCTCATGGTTTGATGAGTTCAAGCCCCATATCAGGCTCTGTGCTGGCGGCACAGTGACTGCTTGGGATTCTCTTTCTCCCTCTCTCTGTGTCCTTCCCCCACTCATGCTGTTTCCATCTCTCTAAAAACTAAATAAACTTTAACGTTTTTTTACAAAAAGAAAAGCTTTAAAGACTCTACTCATTTTCTAAATAACTTGGAATTAAAGAAGTACAAATGCCTTTAAACAAAAACTGACTTACTATCCACTCAATCTTTTTTCAAAGTGTGTGTACCAAATGGCACATCAGATACATAAAAGTAAAAATGTTCACCAAACCCCTGTTTTCACTCTAGCACCCTATCCTTTGACAAATGCCTACTTAACTGAACTCAGCAAATAGAGTATAATGTGATGCTAGTTTGGCCTAAAGCAGGTGAAAAACTAGATGTCTTCTCCAGTTCCTTCTTTTCTAAAGAGCACAGAATTCTTCCCTGCACTGAGTGTATAGAATATTTATTTCCAAATGATTCACACCATTGTTTTACTGTAATGACTGCTTCTTAAAGTGTATTTGTAAAAGCAATACATAAAATATTGCTAGATCTGAATATTTAAAAAGTCATCACTGCTTCTTCTAAAGAGGATTTAATGGTTATTTTTTCTGTGCTCTATGCTGATAAGACTAAGGAAACACTTAGAAAACCCCTGTAGCTGGTATAATTTTACCTAGTGGTAGTGACTATTACGACATAGTCATGAATGTAGGAAGCTATGTAGTAGTATGTGTAAGTGGACATTGAATACATTTTTACTCTTAAAGTTTTTATATTAGAACTCATAGTTTTCTCCTAATCTTAGGTACAATAAATTCATTACAGTACTAAATGTTTGTTATGAGAGAAAATGGTTCTTCTAAGAGGGAAAAAATAATGAATGTATCATAGAAGCTTACTATAAAGTTTTGTTTATATTATGTAGGAAATGAAAGAAATGTTAATTGTTATAATGCAAACATATAAAATCTATAAGAATGGTTAATATCCAGTTTCCTGAGAAAAATGGCATTCTGTCTTTCCTCCTCATGGGAAACTCATAAATCACTATGTATCAGCCAGCAGCAACAGTTTAAAATCATATTTTTTCCAACAAAATGTGTTTTGCTTTATTATATTTTACTAGTGCAGAAAGAAAAATATGGAATTAATTTATGTCCATATTTTAAAAGAAAAATGTGAGTTCTGTGTTCGTGTTTATAGTTTATAAACATTTGAAATCAAACTTACACATAAACTGTCCATGAATAAAGATTGAAAATATCTAGCTGCTAGTTATGAAAGTTAAATTTAAATCATGTTTTCTCTTTGGAGGAAGTTCCTACCATCTATGTTAGAATAGAGCAGAGTGTAGGAAAAATCCAGAGGCTGGGTCATGAACTCTTTTGTTCATAAATGAGACTTAAAATGTATTTATGAAAACTTTCCATTTTTTTATTGTTCATTAGTATATAATTAGTCTCTATTTCCAGGTTCAGAAAGCCAACTATCAACAAAAATAATTTAAACTTACATAATTTTTCAAAGTTTTACGTATAGCAAGGTAATAATTAAACAAATACTTTTTATATATGAAACTCTCTATGACTGAAGGTGATTCTAAATTGCAGTGTTTCATGAAATTATCCACTAATTCCTAATATCTTTGTGATTTATAGCATTTTACTTCACAAAAAAATTGCAAGATTTTTCCAGGCTCATTGTCCAGAAAGTTCCTTAAAACAAGGCTTACAGGGGCACCTGGGTGGCTCAGTCAGTTAAGCTTCTGACTCTTACTTCCAGCTCAGGTCATGATCTCATGGTTCATGGGGGTGAGCTCCACACCAGGATCTGAGCTAACAGTGTAGCGTCTGCTTGGGATTCTCTCTTTCCCTCTCTCTCTACCCCTCCCCCACTCATGCTTGCATGATCACTCTCTCAAAATAAATAAATAAACATTTTTTTAAAAATAAGGCTTATTATCTTTTGTAGACAGTTGTCTACATACTGTTTTCAAGCTTTTGGAAGTCAAATATGCAAATGGAAAAAGTCCATTTGCAAGCTAATTAACAATTGTTAAGAATTTTTTTAATGTGTAAAAATATGGGTTTATGGAGTGTTATACTCAATTATTTCAGCAGCATATTAAGATGATTGTTTTTATTTTTTATTTTATTTATTTATTTATTTATTTATTTATTTATTTATTATTGATACAGAGAGAAACAGAGCATCAGTGGGGGAGGAACAGAGAGAGAGGGAAACACAGAATCCAAAGCAGGCTCAGGCTCTGAGCTGTCAGCACAGAGCCTAATGCGGGGCTTGAACCTATGAATGATAAGATCATGACCTGAGCCGAAGTCAGACGCCCAACCACCTGAACTACCCGGGTGCCCCAAGATGATTGTTTTTAAACAACAAGAATCTTTTGGTTTAAAAAAGCTAAAATAGTTTTGTGTTTAAGATAAACTCTAACAAATAATGTTAAAATATTTTCTACAATTGTTAGACTTCTCCAATATTGCATAACTGTGTTTGACACATTTAGTACACAATTTGAAAAAGCAGCTACATTTTTGTAGTTTTAAATGAGAATTTGCATATTTTGAAATAGTCTTGGGTAAGTTCTGATAGGAGGTCAGAATAAAACAAAAAGAGCTTACTTGATTTCATAGAAAAAATGATCAAGGTACAGTACTCTGCCATCCAAGTCTTAGGCTTATGCTTAGGCTGTGTATCCAATTTCATATAATTTAAGACTTTATTTAACTGAAGGACACCTGGGTGGCTCTGTGGTTAAGCATCTAACTTCGGCTCAGGTCATGATCTCATGGTCTGTAGGTTCAATCCCCACATCAGGCTCTGTGCTGGCAACTCAGAGCCTGGAGCCTGCTTCAGATTCTGTGTCTCCCTCTCTCTCTGTCTCTCCCCTACTCATGCTCTGTCTCTCTCTCAGAAATGAATCAGCATTTAAAAAAAGATTATACTTAATTTACTGATTTTGTCCCTATTGAAATAACAGAATCAAAAGCAATTTTCTTTCAGAATAAAATTATTTTGGATTTTGCCTCAGAAGCTATCTACTATAAATTTTGGCACTGAAAGTAGTATAATTAATAAGTAATACTTTTTAACTTAAAGTGAAAGTAAGTCTATATAAATTAAAAGGTGAATCTCTGAAAAGAAAAAATATTTTTTCCTCTACCCATCTCAGGTTCATTGACTGGGGCCCTGCAAATTAGACTGGCAAAAGATTAACAAGAGAAAAAACTAACAGGTGTTTATTAATAGGTGCATCCTGCATTTATGTGGAGTACTCAGTGATGAGGATTTCACAGAGGTGGTTAGAACTTAAATTTATATAACATTTTAGCAAAGAACAGTAATTTTGTAGAGATGTGACAAGACCAAGGAAAAGACTTTGAGTTTATAGGATTTTGAGCAAACTATAAAAAGGCAAAAATATGGGAAACTAATGGTAGATAAAGGCTAGTTTTAGCAAGGTTCCTTGTATAGGCTCCTCTGGTTTCTAGACTGATAAAGGCCCAGAGTTGTCTGAAGTCATTAACTTGAGTGGTACCTGGTAAAGAGGGGAGACCACGTATACAAATGTACGTCCTGCCTTCAGGAAATTGGTGGATAGAAGGCAGAGAGCTTTTCTTTGTTGTATCTGCTTCTTCTTACTTGTCTTCAGCTCACAATAATCCTCCTACCAAAGTGGCATATTTGGGGGTAGCATAACTTCTACCATTACATCTATATTCCACTTCTGCAAACTGAAGCAAGTTACAGAAATTATTTTAAATGTTAGGGGAAAAATTCTGTTTTGGGACAGCATGATCTCAGTGGTCATAAACTTCCCAATTCTTTGCAGTTCCCTAGTGAAGAAAGAAATGATTTACGTGTTAAGTTGATTTTTGAAAAATATAACAAAAGATTCAAATTAAACAATAATAAAGTCAAATCAAATTTGATTAAGTAATACATTACATAATTATATAGTATATTAAATTCTACTACGGTATTTTTAAAACTTGCTTTTAGGGACACCTGGGTGACTCAGTTGACCGTCTGGCTTTGGTTCAAGTCATTATCTCCTGGTTCATGGGTTCGAGCCCTGCGTTGGGTTCTGTACTGACAGCTCAGAGCCTGGAGCCTGCTTTGGATTCTGTGTGTCTCTCTCTCTCGAAAATAAATAAACCATTTAAAAAATAAAAAATGAATAAAAATAAAAAATAAAACTTACTTCTAATTATATTTTCCCATATATTGTATATTAATATATAAATCACAATATATTTATATGCACCTATCACACGCATTGTATATTTTTAGAGAGATGTATATTTAGATAACTATTTGAATTTTTTTTGCTATTCATTTATTTTTGAGAGAGAGACAGAGAGACAGAGTGCAGGTGGGTGGGGAGGGGCACGGAGAGAGAAGAAGACACAGAATCCAAAACAGGCTCCAGGCTCCATGCTGTCAGCACAGAGCCTGACACAAGGCTCAACCCAACACAGGGATCAAACTCATGAACCCAAACCATGAGATCATAACCTGAGCTAAAGCTGGATGTTTAACTGACTGAGCTACCCAGGCACCCCTATTTACATAAGTATTTAAATAGTAAATTTATTTATCTGCTTAAACATTAGTAATTCATGTAGTTACTAATATATATTTATAATTACTAAATCATTGGTTACTTAATTTGGTCAAGAGCTGAGATTAATTGATTGGCTTACAATTGTAATCTATTTTTTATTCATTTATCTGGCATCATCTATACACATTAAAAATCTAGGAAGAAACCCACCGCTACTGAAATGTGAGCTTTGCAACATGAAATATATACTATAGTCACAACCTTTGTAACACCATTGAGAATAAAACATTATAGCATGACATTAGTTGAAAATTCCAAACACATAAATGAAAAAAATAGTCTTACACACACACACACACACACACGCACACACACACACACTGGAGACCACACAACAACATGTCAAACACCGTGCTACACTTCTCCAAGGAATATGCAATAGTGGTAGAGGCAGGTAGGTAATAAAATTAATATAATAGAATCTTCATAGTAAAACGTGTCATAGGAGCAAAGGCAATATTTCTATCAAATATGAGAGGATTAGAGTCAGGATAAAGGTAGAGAAGACAGGAACTTTTACAGTATAGGGGATTAATAGGACTCAATAAGATAAGGGAAGAAGCAGGAAAGAGCACTTTTTTACTCTAGTTATCTAGAAAGGAGGGATGGAGAAAATCTGTTAGAACTGCTTGCCTCTCTTATCCTCCTGCTATGTGTTATACTTATCCCAGGCCTATGCTGTAGGTATTGTTGCTCCCATTTTTACAGATGAGGAAATATTTGTACATCTTAAATTCTATAAAATCTAAAATAAACTATTTGGTTTTGTCATTGATTTATTTTATAATAAATTTTACCCTTTGAAATAAGTAGTAGGAAGTATAAGTGCATGGACAATATCTTCCTCAAGTTAAAAGTGAAGCAAGAAATCTACGAGGATAAAAAAAAATAAGATATTAAAACAGAAAGCATAGAAGAACATACATAGAAAAGACTGTCTAGGGGTGCCTGCTGGGTCAGTTGGTAGAGCACACAAATCTCAAGATTGTGAGTTTGAGCCCCACATGGACATAGAGATTACTTAAAAATAAAATCTTTAAAATAATAAAAAAGGAAAGGCTATCAAAAAAGAAAAAGAACACTAAGCTATATGAGCAAAGTACATAAAAGTTAACAACAATAAAAAGAACTTACATATAATAAACATGAAGAATATTTAACTGAGCTATTATCAAAAAAATGCAAAGTAACATACTAAGACATTTCACTTAAAGTTTGCAAGATGTTGAAAGACTGCACTCTTCCGTACCTCTGAGAATGCCAAGGTCACATACATATTGTGATGATGATTCCCAAGTGCTTGGGGATAAATCTACTCTTTCTTTTCTTTTTTTTTTTTTTTTTTTTTTTTTTTTTTTTTTTTTTTTTTTTTTTTTTTTTTTTTTTTTTTTTTTTTTTTTTTTTTTTTTTGGTGCCTTCTCTGAGGCTCGAATACTCTTTCATTTTTATTCTCTCCCATAGCACAGATCTATCCTAAAATGTAATGATTTTGTTGTTGGTGTTGTCCTTGTTTTTGTTGTTGTTGCTTGTAGTTTCTAAAGACTTTTGTTACTGTTCCTTGAGAGGACTAAAAGCACTCTAGGGCTTGCAGTACAAAGGCTACTGAGAATTGGAAAAGATACTATTTTTTAAGTGAATGAAAATGAAAAACCACTCTGGATGAAGGCTGACTTGGGAATTGCCATGTAAGGATTTGTAGTTATAAGATAAATATACAGAAAAAAAAGACATCTGCTTTTCTTAGTCTCATGCTCTGGTTTAAATTTCTATGACAATAATTGTCAATTTTTATTGACAATAACAAAGAAAATGCCCCCAGAGGGAAATGACAATAATTGTCAATTTTTATTGACAATAATAAAGAAAATGCCCCCAGAGGGAAATGGCTTAAGTCATGTTAAGCAATAGGACATCAAGCAGAATGATGAGCCTGTTATTTGGGAGTATAGGAGAAATAACACCCTTCAATTTAACTCTTGTTTCCCTAAACCACAGAAATGACCAGAAGACTATTTAAACATGAATTCCCAATAATTTAGTTCTACTGTCATGAAATATTTCTCCCTATCGTGTGTGGATGATGATGTTATGTACCATTTCAACCTAAAAATAGCATGATCGGCCCAGATCTCATTAATAGACTAAATTTACCTCAAACTAAGGCTACTCATCATCACATTTTGCCGACAGAATTTTAGCATAGTCTGAATGATTTAATTAAACCATCTCCAGCAACCTAATTGTCTCTAGAATGTTCTTTCTTTTATTAAGAAATTGCGTGAGGAAAAACACAATATCTGATTATACATTTGTTTTTTTTTTTTCATTTTACTCCACTCCTCTTCACTGCCCTGATAACAACTGATTAAAACATCAGACCTGCATGCTAAATAACTAATTTCAGTTCAATAAAGACTTGACAACATTTTATTATCAATTTTATGAGAGATGATTTGAGCTGAATATAGTAAAACTGACTGAAGGAAGTAGATAATAAAGTATTTATCTTTGCTGTAAGAGAAACCCAGGTAGAGAAGCTTTCAGTCGCTGCCGGGAAGTTCTAGCTAGGAACAAGGGAACGTTATGTTTCTAATTGCCCTTATTAACAGAAGAAAAAGGGGCAGATTTCCTCTGGAGAATCTTAGACAACCTGCTGTTTCCAAATAAACTAGATGATATTGGTCAATACATTCTACTTAACAGTTAGGTTTTATCATTAGAAGAAGAATGGTAAGTCAGAAAACTGAGCAAACCAAATGCAGGCAGGCATTTCTTTATGAACAAAATGTGAATGTTACCTTCTTTTCTACTTACAGGAGCATAGTTGGCAAACCTAATGTGCTCCTTACATGGTTTTTGTTGTGTATATTTTAGAGGAGGGGGCTGTTAGTTTATCCTTATGAATTCTGGTTCTTAAACAACTACTTATCTGATGAACAGTAATCAGACTTTCTACGTATATCTGGGGTTTGGGCCGTTGTAAAGACTGGCTTTCCCCCCACCATAAACTAGCAGCTATATTGATGCGAGCAGTGCCTCTTCCTAGGCCGTCAACACTTAGCATTCTAGTTGAAATCCTGCTGTTATGTTTAAAGATATTCTCACCCATTTCACATCAGATATCAGTAAGATTTCTGCACTTGGCAGAGAAATTTTTCAAACTTTTCAACCTTGAGCATGTTGTGTGTGTGTGACATTAGGTTAAAATGACTTAATATTTCTTTGTGTGCCTGTGTGTGTGTGTGTGTGTGTGTGTGTGTGTGTGTGAGTTGTGTGTTTAGGGGGAAGAGTGGGAGAGTACGTTTTCATTGAATTATTCCTTGGTATTATTCAGTTACCCAAATTTTCATATCTTGGACTGGTTGTTTTTGCTCCTCAGGGCATGTCTCATTCACTGCCTCTGTCATGAATGTCTGTTTCAGTTACATTTATTCTAAATCTCAAATTTAAAAGAAAAATATTTTACTGATTTAAAAGTAACTGAAAAGTATTGCCTGATATCAAGAGAGTAAACTATTTAGGAAGATGAGAAAACGGATCAGTCCAATGTCAAAAAATATTTGTACCAGACAGAGTTAACAGTTAAATATGCAAGGAAAACTTTATTTAAGACTATTGCAATAGGGGAGGGAGATGGAACCCAACTTATCTGAAAAAAAAAAGGAAAGAAAAAAAAGATTTTTAAATTCTGGGGTAGGATCATGGAAAATCTTTGGAGGACTGTGGGGCTGGGGGAAGGGGAAGTTTATTCAAAATGATTAAACCATTCACTTATGTCTGCTAATTGGCAGTTGTCTAGGTTAGGGTCCCACCCTCCTACAGAGACTGGGAAATAAGGGTGGTGTCTTTTGGTGATTACTTTGGAAGGGATGTCTCCCAAGATCTAGAGAAAGACATTTCTGGGTCATTGGAAGATTTATATCTCAGAGACAGAGAAGGAATTTACAGCTTCAAGTTTCTAAAGCAAATACTCAAAGAAATGGGAGGCCAGGAGCCCATAGTCAGGAAGAAAACTGTCTAAGGTTTAATCAAGCAGAGGAGAATGTTAAGACTATCTTGATCACCATGATATTACAAAAGTTACAGATAATCAAACAGGAGATGGTAAACTAATAGTTAGCAAGGGATTTTCTAGATGAGCCATTTTATGAATCACAGTTAATATTGAGAGTAAAGTCAGATTCAAACGTGCAACTTTAATAAGCAGCCTCCAGACCCAGACGTGAAATCAGCAGTAACGTCATCAGGCCATTTCAAGTGTCCTCTTAGTAAGTTGGTCAACTGAGGCAACACTGTTGTTTCAGTCTCTGATTTGTCTATGATCACAATTGCTTGGTTTTATTGGCATTCCTTTGAAGAATCTTGTACCTGATTACAGCAGGTAGATAGCCAATTTCAGTTCTTGACTTTTTCACAAATAGCACACTCACTCACACATAGAAATCTGCTTCATGGAGGATTTATGTCTTTCCCCTCCCCCTCTCTGATATGTAGCTAAAGCCTAACATTCTACAGACAGTGTTTAATTTTATGATGCTCTCCAACATTGTTACTAGAGTTGAATATAATAACCCCAGTCCTCTTTAAATTAGAATTAAAGAAGACAGTGCAATTTTTAACATTGGAAATTTATTTGGACACTTATCTGAAACTGGATAGAACCCTTTCCTGCTACGGAGATGGAAGTGAGACCATTGTCAGTCTTTGAGGAGGAAGAACTCATGTGATAAGTAGAAGTGGAATCCCTCTCTTATTTTTTATAACCTTGGAGTTAGTAAATGTTAAAAAAAAAAAAAAGGTAGTCTCATTTCAGTGTCTGAGTCCCAACCAAGATCTCTGTGGGCTTCTAGAGAATTAAGATTATGTTTTAGCTCTGAGTTCCTGCCCACCATGCTCTTGATCTCGCATTTCACCTTCTCTGGCTGTTCTCTGCAGACCAACCCAAACGTGGAGCTCAGCACTGCTTCTTTGATCTTCTTAGAAATCTGTCACATAACACATTATCAGGTGAACATGATTACTGATGATTTGAGCAAATGCTTATGTGTGTGTGAAGAAATTTAAACTACACCATTAAACATGTTTTTGGTCGCATGGCTGTGAGGCGGTTTCTGAAGCTCGAGTGGCAATGCCATGGCATAAGCGGCTCCTGTACTCTGTGCATCTGCTGCTGCCACCCAGGTGACCTGTGGTGCCACTATGACAGGGCTTAGCAGTGCAGTGACCCAGGATGGCGTCACTCTATAGCCCACCAAGGCCATTGCAGTGGCACCCAGACTGACCATATCTACTTTGACAACTCCTCAGATCACTGTGTCTTGGGCAAGGTTGCAGGTTCCCTAGGCACTGCAGGCCATGTCTGCAGCAAAACATCCGAAGAGATGGACGGTTGTGAAATCACATGCTGTGGACGAGGGCATGGCATAGCTCGAGCCACCCGTCTCACCTGGTATGAGGGCATGTTCCACAGGTGCTATGTGGTGCAGTGCAAGGAGGGCAGACGCACTGCGGACGTCCATACCTGCGAGGCCCCGTGAAGGCAGAGTGGCTGGACGTGCTTGAACACATAAATACCTCACTCATCCTTCTGCTTCAAACCTCCTGATTCGGGATGCCTGGGTGGCTCAGTCGGTTAGCCATCCAATTCTTCATTTAGGCCCAGGTCATTATCTCACAGCTCCTGGGACCTAGCTCTAAGCCTGTTTGGGATTCTCTCTCTCCCTCTCTCTCTGCCCCTTCACCACACTCACTCACTGTCTCTGAAAATAAATAAACATTAAAAAATACCTCCCAGCTCAAAAGCACAAGATCTTTGCATGCACACCTTCTGTAAAAGGAGGGTAAACCTCAACTCTGGGCTTTTACAGCTTCTATTTAAGGACTAGCAGAGGAATCCAGAAGGACTCTGGTGTTCTCCTTGGTTCCTGGGAAGGAATTGACAGGGAATGTCAGAAACGGAACGGCTCCCTGACTGCAGGAGGTGAGAAGGGAAAGTGGAAGAGGCAGGGGCTTCAGAATGATAGAAGATCAAATGGTCAAAGCTCACTTTTCCTTTCCTTTGAGATTTTTTTAAATTTTTACAACTACTTTGGCTGCCTCGATATCAGTATATTTTCATAGGTTCAATTATCTTCTGCTTCTTTCCCTTCTTTAAATTTTTCTTCATTCTCATGTAGAGCAGTTTAGCTTTCCCTTCTTTTTTCATAATTTTCTTTAAAAAGATAAAACTCATATGGCCTTTTGATAACCAAACAAAATTATTCAGGTATTTTCCTATAAATAAACATGCTCATGAAAAAAAAAATCTTTTGCCAGCTATTAAAATAATTATTTCCATCTCTCTGGATCATTTCATATCCTAGGGTTATTGTGTTCTGGGAAGTCATGCTCAACATGCTCCAAGGTCATATCAAATTAACTGTACCTAAAAGTTGAATTACTAACTAGGAAGCTAAGTGAAATATGTGTCATTTATTTAGGATATCCCTTTGCTCAATACTGAGCTAATCAAGAAACATAATTAATAGCGCGCTCTCTCTTAGGGCCAAGAACAGAGATTTAACCCCCTATTCTTTTCTGGATTCTATAAGCCATGATCTTTTCTGACATTACATCAACCTTTGTACTTCAACATACTTTCATAATATTTTACATTCCTTACAGTCATTCATTCATTCATTCATTCAATAAGAGACCATTTATTTACTTTGTATCAAGATACTATGGAGCTCAAGTGGAGTATAGATCAAGTAAAGCAGAAAATAAACAATAAAATTTTGTATGATAAAAAATGCTAATAAAATAAAGCAGGGTATTGGAAGAGTGAAGGGAAGGGGTAGCTATTTCAGATAGCATGGTTAGTTTCTCTATAAGCATGTGATATTTGAGGAGACATGGCTGATGAGGAGTTAATTATGAAAGTATCTAGGGAAGAGTATTCTGGGTAAAGGAAAGAACAAAGGTAAAAGTACTAAGATAGAATTTGGCTTCATACATCCAGAGAAAAACAAGGGAAAAGAATAACAGCAACAACAAAATAAACCAAAACCACCAAAAAAAACAATGTGACTGGGGTATGGAGAACAAAGAGGAGAGCGCTAAGACCTGAAATCAGAAAGGTTGGCGGGAATGAAAGGCCTGGTAGGCGCTGGCACGGAGTTTGGATTTTTTGCTGAATCATATTGGAAGATTTTTTTTCAATGGAGTATGATTTTATCTGACTTGTCCTTTTCTTAATCACCTTGCTGTGTGGAGATTATATTTTATACTGATTGTTTTTAAACTCAAAAAAACATTTTAAAATTATTGGTATATCTATCCAGATTGTCTTGTGGGTTATTTCATTCGTGTTTCTTGAGTACCTGCTATGTTCCTGGCACTGGACTAGACCTGCACATTCAACAATGATAAGGAGACGGTTCCAGCACCAAAAAACACACAGCCTCATAGGAAAAGGTTTTGCTCTGTTTTCCATAGACAATTATTATTGTCCATGTTACGCATTCTTCTTAGAATCAACATAACTTTCCATGAACGTTTTTCTGGATCTTGGAGAATATCTATTTTAAGTCTCATACTAGATTTCTATATCCAATTTTTGAAATATTTTTAATGTTTTTTATTTATTTTTGAGAGAGAGAGAGAGAGCGAGCACGAGAGCATGAGCAGGGGAGGGTCAGAGAAAGATGGAGACACAGACTAGACTAGACTACACTAGACTCCAGGCTCAAGACTGGCTGTCAGCACAGAGCCCCACACAGGTCCCAAACCCATGAACTGTGAGATCATGACCTGAGCCAAAGTCAGACGCTTAACCATCTATATCCTTTTTATGTAAAACAAATGTTTAAGAATATAATTGCCAGAGAAGAGCAAATACTGCATGATTCCACTTCTATGTGGAATCTAAAACAAAAAGCAAAACCAGCTCATAGATGCAGAAAACAGATTGGTGCTTGCTAATGGCAGAGTGGGAGGTGGAGAAAATGGATGAAGAGTTAAAAGACACAACGTTACAGTTATAAAATAAATAAATGAGTAATGAGGATGTCATGTACATCACAGCAGCCACAGGTAATAATATTGTTTTGCATATGAAAATTGCCAAGAGAGTAGATCTTACAAGTTCTCTTCACAAGAAAAAATATTGTCATTACATATAGTGATAGATATTAAATGGACTAATGCTGATCATTTCACACTATATACAAATATCAAATTATTATATTGTACATCTGAAATAATATAATTCAATTATACCTCAATTAAAAATATCTCCAGTTTAAAAAATAATGTATTTGCATTTTCATCATATGGCTTGCATTTTTTTTAATTGCATGATGTCTTCCAAGTTTTTTTTAAAAGGAGCTATATTCCTGGTAGAAAATTGGAAAATAATAGCATCTGTATAGAACTTTTTCTGTTTAGAGTGATATTCCAAGTTAATTTGAGGTTGAAAATATATTAAGTCACTAGAAAAATACCTGTAACACTACATCACAGTTTCTACGTTGGGTCATTTCTATCCGCTCCCCTTCTGAACTGCAAAAGTGCAGAGGGTACAAATTGCCCCACAGACTGACAATCAAATGCCTGATTATTTGTGGATGTTTTTTGACCTTGAAGACCTGGGTGATGAAAATGAGGGGATACTCTGAGCAGAACGTTGGGAAAGAAGCCAAAAGCTGAAGGCAATACCAGTTTTCTATTAAGATTCACGCTCAGTAAGCACGGAGCGGGGGCTTTCTGTGCACTTTTGACCATTTGCCTCTTCCTTCTCTTCAGTAGGCTTTAAAATTTTAAGGATTTTTCTTAGTCTGTTTATCTCATAATCTCTTATTCTATTTTATCTGTATTCCACACCTCCCATTTTCTCTCCTGTTTTTCCCACAACACAAGAGATATTTGCATTAAACAAGAGTTACTAAAGGACCCTGTCTGTGAAAGTCTATTTTGAAGCTGGAAGAAAAAGCAAGGCAGCTTTCTGAACTTTCTTTCCCCTCAGGGCAAGAATGTTGTTAATAAATTATTTTCCTGCTTCCAAAGAACTAGCATTTTGACTATTGAACATTTTGGAAACAATTGTATATTGTGTCTTCCAGATGCAGTTTTATTGTAGACTAAGTGCTGGTTAATGAACGTACCTTAGACCTTCTCTCACCTTTATAAAAAGAATTGTTTATTGATTATAAAATTAGCCAAAGTGTGGTTATATATATCTTTCAGATTTTATAAGGAATATGTGCTCTTTTTGTTCCTATAACAAAAGGACTTACTTTGGGCAAAGCCTAGATATTAGAAATTCAAAGTTCATTGAGATATAGGGATACAAAAATCAGTGAACTATGTGGTCCCCGTAGTCCCCACTATCAATGGCAGAGAAAGATGATAAAATGAACTCTCATATTACAAATGATAAGAGCTATAACATTTTTTTAATTTATTTTTTTAATGTTTTATTTATTTTTAATACAGAGAGAGACAGAGCATGAGCAGGGGAGGGGCAAAGAGAGAAGGAGACACAGAACCAGAAGCAGGCTCCAGGCTCTGAGCTAGCTGTCAGCACAGAGCCTGACGCGGGGCTCGAACCTACGAACGTGGAACGTGAGATCTGACCTGAGCTGAAGTCGGAGGCTTAACCGACTGAGCCACCCAGGCGCCCCAAGCTATAACATTTGAACCAGGGTTATGAAGTATAGCCATGACTACCTTGCTAAGAATGGTCAGGGACACTTTTTAAAAAAATATATTTTTAATGTTTTATTTAATTTTGAGACAGGGACAGAGCATGTGCGGGGAGGAGCAGAGAGAGAAAGAGACACAGAATCAGAAGCAGGCTCCAGGCTCTGAGCTAGCTGTCAGCACAGAGCCCAACACGGGGCTCGAACCCACAAATGTGAGATCATGACCTGAGCTGAAGTTGGAGGCTTAACCGACTGAGCCATCCAGGTGCCCCCAGGGACACTTTTAAGAAGGGTAACACTTAGCTGTGTCACAGAAAACCAAATTTAGCTGCAAACGGGAAATAAGAAGCAGAGGAAACAACATATGCAAAAGCCAGGAGTCAAGGGACTGTGGTAGAATCTGAGCATAAAGAAAAGTCTGAGCACAAAATGTTAATGTGAGAAAGAAGACACAGTTGAAAAGATGTGATAGTGGCAGATCGTGGCAGACCTAGTATGCCATTCTCGCTTGAAAGCAAAGAGAAAAGGACCCAGGGATTTCTAGAAGGGAAAATGAATGAATGAATCTGCATTTGTTGAATACTCACTCTGGTAGTAGGAAATAGAGTGGATTGGAAGGGACAAGGTAGAGGCAAAGAGAATAATTAGGAAACAATTACAAAATTCCAGCTAAGAAATGAAATTTTAGCAACAGTAATAAGAATGGAGAGGAGAAGAATTATGTGAGAGATGATTAAGGAGTGGAATAAAGGAGTTCTTGAATAATCAGAAGAAAGAGGAAGAAATTCATGGTGGCTGTCATTCTAGTTTAGGCATCTGTCAGCTGCAATGCTGAACACTAGGACAGAACAAGTCAATGGAAGACGTTTTGGGGGTAAAGACTGTGACTCAGGTTCAGCCGTGTTGATTTAGGCAACAGGTGCTGGATATAAGACTAAAAAGTCCATGAAAACAGCAATTAGCATGGTTCTCATCAGAATATACAGAGTCAATAAAGTATAGTGACTCATGAAAGCTTCACTCTTTCATTCTGTACAAAGACATTTTATTTTAAAAAACCATTTATGTTTACGACTCCCCCAGTTTTCTCTATCCTCTGAAGAAATATCACACTTACAGACACTGTAGCCGCATGTTCCACAAGCACTTTATTATGAATCCGTTATGTTATATACTTGCAAATATTTTGTTTCACTCTATTTTACCCCTTAGGCAATGTCATGCACATATTCCAGCAAATAATGTAGTGAAGCAGGAACAGAATAGCAATGTCTTGCTAGTTACCAGATCTGTAGATTCTTCCTTGTCAGTGTCTCTCACTGCTGTCCTTTCTTTGCTCCGCCCATCATGATTATCCCCAAATAGGATCCTAATCATCTCCTGCCACGAATACCTTTATCATAGTTCTTAAGTACAAACAGAGAAACTAATTCTGATTCTTTAATGCAGAAAATAAAGTTTTTGAAAGGCTTTGCGAAGCTTACAGAATCATGAGGAAGATGGGGGGGAGGCGGTGAGGAGGGGGAATAGGCTTGGAAAATAAGAAAAAAACAAAGGGAGTTTTCCTAGCCAGAATCACAGCCAGGGTCACCCCACAAGGACGGGCCAAGGAAGATACTGCTCTCTGTAGCCACACTGCCTCGGCTTTCCCAGAAACAGCTGTGGCAGTCTCTTCCACCACTAGAATAAATTCTTCACTGTTACTGCTGCTTTGCATCACTAACTCCAGATTCAAAATTTCAGGTGGTTGTGTCTGATTGTCCAAGTCTGGATTGGAAACAGGTCCATGCCCTGGTTTTCAAGTTTCTAGAGAAATCAAGTATCTGGGCTTTTCAACTTCTATAGTTGGACACCTCTCACTAAGAATGATGCCGTAGAGAATAATATAAGAAAATATAGGAAATATATAGGAAAAAGGGTTTGAATCAAGGCAGCCACAAAAACACAACTGTCCCCTTGAATACCCAACTTATTACCTCCTTATTTATTTTTCTGTTTTATGGTAAGCACTATTCTAGACATGTACTATATACTAATGGCATAAACATCAAAAATGTAAGGTCCTGATTAAAGTTTCCCCCAAATATGTCTATGATATTGTTTTGAGACTACAATAGTTTCCAGTTACTTAAGACTCTTCAACCTACTATTCAAAAACATTACATCAGGGGTGCCTGACTGTCTTAGTGGGTAAAGTATGCTATTCTTGATCTCAGGGTCATGAGTTTAAGCCCCACATTGAGGGTAGAGTTTATTTTTTTTAAATCCATCAGCTGATCTACATTACATACATTTATTATTTTCTAACATAAAATCTCTTCTCTAAATAGGTAATTATCTTACAATTTGTATACAGTACTTTGTTCTCTGCAAAACTACCCATTTTTCACACCTACTTCTCCCTAACCCATGCCTGAACTCATCTTATTTGTTTTAAGTTTATTTATTTATTCTGAGAGAGACAGAGACAAGTTGGAGAGGGACATTACACAGGACAGAGCCTGATGCAGGGCTTGAACCCATGAAGCCATGAGATTATGACCTGAGCTGAAACCAAGAGTTGGACTCTTAACCAACTGAGCCACCCAGGAGCCCCTGAACTCATCTTACTTTTTTCCCCAAGTAGTACCCTACTTGCATTCTTTGTTTCCTTCATGATTCTACTTGAAAATCAATGAGATCTTGAAGCTATTGAAAAGTAAAGGCATATTTACTGTGAAATTATACAGTATCTATATATAATACTGTCATACCTGCCTCTTCATTCATAACCACTCTTTATGGATCCATTTCTATGTTTATATTAGATGTCCTTACCTCTCTAAGTAGATTATAAAATATTCAGAGTAAGGATCTTATCAGTTAATATAGGCCCTGCCATATATAGCGTGTTATATACAAAGTCTACACCATGGATCTGTGGAACAGCTGGACAGATATCTGGCCAGTTTCAGCTGTCACCAGACACTTTCAAAGAATTTATGATCTTGGAGTCCATTCTTCTGAAACTCAATTTCATTCTATTCCACAGTCTCTAACTCTAGGTAAATCCTATTCATCATTTCACAAATGTACAACCTTCATATCGCAGTAGGAACCAGGCAAGGATGACTGGGCACAAATTCACTGCCATTATTAGAAATTACCTGAAGCCAATGCCCAAGTGATGCTAGTCATGTCATCTTCATAGAGGAAAGATGGCATTATTATAAATTGAAACAGTAAATTTCTGTATTACACCATATAATCTTGTCATGCTTTGTGGAGTTAAAACAAAAGAAATGAGCCTCATTTAAGAATCTGATTATTATGTCAATGTCACAGAATGACATATTAATTGGGTAGTAAATTTGCAAAATACGCTTATGAATGCAAACAAAATGTGTCTTTTGTAAATTAAGTAAAAAAACAGATGTTGATTTCTCACACAAAGTTCCTTTCTGATGCTGTCAGAGCAGTACTTTTTGAAAGAGTGAGGTTTGGCAGATGGCATTACAATCCAAATAAAATGAAATCGACTTCCAAGTACATCCACATTTTCTTGTCATATAAATGCCGGAAGAATTTTTAGTTTCTAATATTTCTGAGTGTCCTCATAAGTATAACCTGTGTTATTGCATAAATACTGATGATTACATTGACTCTGATGTCAGCTGAGATACTGTATGTTGATACCTTTCTGTACAATCAAAGTAGGATATTCACTACATCTATTGAAGAAAAAGGAAATGTAATTTAGGAGGGTTTAAAAATATTGAAATTAGACCCTTATTGGAAAACAAGGTGGACATTATTTCAGAATTCTGGGGCATTTTTCAAAAAGTAGGGACGTATCCACATTTTCATACCAATATTCAAGACAGTGGGAATTCCAAGAAGGGACAGTCCATAAAGGAATTCCCTCTTCGAAGGGATTCCAGCCCCACTACTTCCCACCCTGGTCAAAAATAATTCTAGTTGTGACATTGGGCAAATTATTTTACCACTTGACATGGTAAAATATTCCCCCCCACACACACACAAACATAGAGTTGCTATGAGGATCAAATGAGATGATTCATGTAAAGCACTCAGCACAGCACCCAATATATAGTATCAATCAATTATAGTTGATTTTAGTGTTTCCATGGTGGTAAATAGGAGAGGCAGAAAGAGGTATAATTTTGACCATGAAAAATTTAAAAGATAACCTCCTGGATACATTGGTACAGGAACAAAAATAGCATTTATCGAGATTAAATGCCCTTTTTTTCAACATAGAATAAACTCCCCTCAGTAAGAAGAATTGCCAGGTAAATATTGACTCATATTTTATGACAGAGCTCTAGGGAAACTTCTCTAAACTGCATGTTCTGTCGACTACAGTCCCTCCTGTAAATAGTCATCCCTTCATTGGAACACCTGCACATACTTCTACCATGACATTTCCCAATTTATAGAATTTCTCCTCACTTGATTGTGCTTCACTTTAATACACTTAGAGAGCTTTTGTTGTGTTTTGTTTTGTTTTTTACAAATTGAAGGTTCATGCACCCTTGCCGTGAGCGAGTATGTTGGTGCCATTTTCCAAACGGTATGTGCATATTTAGTGTTTCAGTGCCACAACTTGGCAATTCCCACAGTATTTCAAATCTCTTCATTATTATTTTATTTTTTATGATGATGTGATCAGTGGTTATGACTGGGATGATGGTTAGCATTTTTAAGCACTTTTGAATTGAGGTACAGGCATCATTTTTTTGACATAATGCTATTGCACGTTTCATAGGCTTGGTATAGTATATTGCAACTTTTATATGCACTGGGAAACCAGAAGACTCATTTGACTTGCTTATGGAAATATTCACTTTATGACAATATTTTCTTTATGGTGGTTGTATGGAACCAAAAACCCACAGTATCTCTGAAGCATACTCATACCGTGAACCCCTTTACACAGAACTTCTTTTTAAGATTTTATTTATTTATTTTGAGAGAGACTGAAAAAGAGCCCATGAGCAGAGGAGGTGCAGAGAGAGAGGAAGAGAGAAAGAATCCCAAGCAGGCTCCACACCGTCAGTATAAAGCTAGATGTGGGGCAGGATCTCATGAACTGTGAGATCATGACTTGAGCTGAAGTCAAGAGTCAGATGTTTAACAAACTGAGCCACCCAGAAAATTTTTAATCTCTAGCTCATAGCAGTGTTCAGTTAACCTTGAGTAAATGAGTAGTAAGTTTTGTAATGTTCAAATAAAAATCTGTGAATAAAATAAAATAAAAGGCATTGGTCCATCTCTCTGTTTATATAGTATATATAAAGCCAGTAGAAGAAATGGAAATGGATCCAGTGACATCTGAAAATTTCTTTCATTCCTGTGATTTTCTTAAATATGCTCATTGATTTATATGTCTTATCCTGAAAACATATGATATTAGGCACCTTCACTTACAATGAATTCTATGTCTAGCAAGAGGTTAAATATATTGCTCCTAGAAAGAGTTTGAGCAAAATTTGGGATCTGTCTCAATACAAGATTGTGTCTAGGTCTCAAATACAGAAGAATAAATTTGGAAGTGTACAATGGTTTGCAAAATTAAACTAAGAAAATGTAAAAGTTTTGCACAGTACTATGTCACCCATGTTATTGTAAAATGTAAAAAAAAAAATAGTATTAGTCTGATTGTTAAAAGCACACAATATCTGTAAAGGGGAAATAAAAACTACTAAAATCAGTAGTTACCAAAACCTGTGACCAAAACCAGTGTGACTAAAAATTTAATATCCTTGACTCGGACATTTTCTCTAATCCATATGTGCTTCTCTAGTACTTGTGTTAGGGCAATGACTAGGGAGGGAGTTAGCTTTATGGGACATGGCCAATATCAGCTTTTTCCTCTGCCTTTCTACCCTGACCCAGCACATCTGGAAATATTTGAAATATGAGGCAAACATTCTCCCCACAAGAATACCTAACTAGAAATTGAATTAACACTTGTGAAAAAAAAGAACATAACCTAACATAGCATAACACAACTAAGATATTAATGTCATAGAAAGCCAAAATTTCATGCACTACCCAATCTGAGGTTGTTCTTCAAATGCAGGTGGAAGACATTTTATCTTTCCCAGTGTCACCATGGGCACAGGGTCTCATCTATTCCTTTAACAAATGCCTCAGCTGAACATTTAATATTAGATTTCAGGGATACAAAGATGAATATGATATGCCCCCTGTCTTTAAAGTTTCTCACCATGAAGGAGGCAAAGCAGATGGTTATGACACAGTCTGTGGAAATCAGTAGAAGTCCCTTTTCCTAATAGTATAGCATATTCTTTCCCTCTCTTTGTTGCTTCTTTTTCTTCACTGCCCAGAGTCCTTCTCAGTCTGTCTGTGACATCTGGGCTGCCTGAGCTTTCCAGCCCTCCTCTCGCTGTGGAAAGCCCTACAGCACAGCAGACTTAGGACTCATTTGTATCTCTATCGGGATGCTGAGTATAGTCTGCTAATTTTTAACACCCAGAAAGTAACATTCAGGTTCTTTGCCACCTTTTATTTATTTTCCACTGAAAAAATATCTTTTTTTTTCTAGCACTATAGTTCTAAAACACAGATTTTATCTTTTAAGTATTATCTCGGAGTGATAATTAATTGCTCTTTGAACAGAAATAGATTTTTCAATCACTTAAATTTTACTAAAAGGAAAATATCACCAGATCAAACAAAAAAGAATGTTGTAATGAAAATATCATTCTTATCTTAATTATCGTTATTACTTCAAGGGCTGTATTTGTCGTCCTGGTGTGATTTTAATTTGTGAACTAAAGAAATCATTTTAAATATGCTTGTTACTTTGCTTTTTTTCTGATAAAAAAACAGAACATAATCTCTTTCTGTAAAGAGTCACTTGTATGTATATTAAACAGATAGTTATAATTGGACATAATCGTGTTGGTCTTCAGATAACTTTCCTTCTGAATCCCAGTTGCATCACTTTGTACCAAAGTATCTTTTTTATAATGCAGTCCCCTCCTCCTGCTGCTAAAGCTCCATTCCTAAATGCCAGTCTTATTTTGAAGGCTTCAAGCCAAGTTTACACAGGAGGAAAAGAATGAAAAGGATCTGGTCACTTAACAATTTTCCAGTTCCCATTTTCCACACCTACCTTTATCAGCTTTTTTCCACATTTCAGATAATTCCAGGAAATCTTTTAGTAATGAAGCAAAACCACTAATGACTTTTACCTCCCTTACCCTTCAAATATGGACCCCAAGTTCCCTCGGCACCCATATTCCATCAGATCCTACCTTTGCTACTTTTGCAATTACTCCTGTCAGCAATGATGATGATGACAGAGCAGCCATAATGGTGTAGGATTCAGAGTGGCACCTGACGTTTATTGAGTGCCAAGCATGTCAGACACTGTACATTTCTATTCTCTACAACACGGTGCAGGATAAAACACTGAGACTTATCCACGAAACTCCAAATTCAAATCAAGTTTGATTCCAGAGCCTATAGTATTTCTGTCAAATATATTTACTTAAATAAATACTTAATTTTGACCTAATGATAGTACAGCGAGGTTGGTATATGTAAACAACAACTCATACGTAAGAAAATTTTATAGACTTTAATTTTATATAATTAATCATTTGCTTTGGAGCTTTGGTTACTTTTATGGAGGATAAGAAAATTTGAACCTGCCACCTAACGGCTTTTTTTCTGCCTTCTTTAAAATTGAAAACAGCCTTGTTGAGGGTGAAGGAGGGAAGAGGGCAATAGCCTGTCAATATTAAAGCTCAAATGCTCTATCAGACTTTTCTCCAGTGGGTTTCTTCTCTCCTCTTACACGTAAGATGCACGTGTAGTAGATGAGCAGGTGTCTGTATGGTAAAGAGGGTGGGTCTGGGGTCAGCCAGCTGTTCTTTGTCCTTGCTGTTGTGCTGAAGAATGGCTTACACCTGCCCATGTTATGATTCTTGTTCTTGACCAGAGTTGTAAGGACTCCACACCTTGAGTCCTGTCTCCCAGGACTTTGCACCTCTACGTCCTGCTCCCATCCCCGGCTTCCCATGGAAGTCGGAGATCAATTCTTACTCTTCCCCTTGATATTCCCACTTAAGCAGGTCTAAATTTCTTAAAGTAAGTGACTACTTAAACAGAGGGAGAGTCACCCACAGAGAAGTGTAAAAAGAAAAGTGTGTTAACATGTTTTAAAAACTATTGTCATTGGGCACCTGGGTGAGTCAGTTCGTTAAGTGACCAATTTCAGCCTAGGTCATGAGTTTGAGCCCTGCATGGGTCTCTGTGCTGACAGGTCAGAGCCTAGAGCCTATATTGGATTCTGTGTCTCCCTCTGTCTCTGCCCTTCCCCTGCTCACTCTCTTGTGTCTCAAAGTAAATAAATGTTTTTAAAAAAAACCATTATGTTAATTATACTTCTAGTCAGGACTATATGCCGTGTGTGTATCAGAGCTGATTCTGAAAATGCAAACTTAGAGAAGAATCTGAGACTACATTGAAAATGTAGCCCGGGGGCACCTGGGTGGCTCAGTTGGTTAACCCTCCAACTTGGGCTCAGATCATGATCTCAGTTTGTGAGTCTGAGCCCCGCATCGGGCTCTGCTGACAGCTCAGAGGCCTGGAGCCTGTTTCAGAGTCTGTGTTTCCCTCTTCCTATGCCTCCCTCCCTCTCTCTCCCTCTCTCTCTCTCTCTTTCTCTCTCTCTCTCTCTCCCTCTCAAAAATAACCCCAAAAAAATTTTTTAAAGAAAATGTAGCCTAAGACCTTTACCCCATTACCATGTCAGTTAATATTTCACCTAGTGATGATCCATGTACAAATCCATATTACCAATGCTTTTTGGCTCAAAAGGCCATTACAGATAAAAAATATTGGTTCCCTCTATTAGACCAGGTAGCCCTCCAAAACAGTCTGTGTACTTTGTCTCCCCAGTGCCACTGCTGTTGAAAAGTCTGAATTTCTACATGTCAACTCTCGTGAAATTGCTGAATGCTATGTCACATCACACTGTCACTGCTTGTATGATTTACACGCAGTCTAGTTGTTACCACAGGTACAAATCACAGCTTCACTTGGTCCTTTAACATTTCCTGAAAGCCTGGCATGTAAGTTAGACATACCTACAGGGCAGCCTAATTTGTGGGATTGACTGGTTCTTACATGCCAGGTAACTTAAGCTCAGATGGACTCTGATAGCTTTATAAGAGTAATATTTTTCACTGGGTAAAGTGCTCTCCAAGATTTTCCTTGTGTTTTAGCTACTGGGTAACTTGCAGACACATCAGGCATCATGTTCTCTATTCCAGGTCTTTTCCTGTAGATAGCATTAGGAAATCCCACACTCCGCTCTTTGTTTCTGTTTCCTTCTACCATAATGCAAAGCAGTGATGCAGTACAGGATGTTAATTCCAAATCCTCTAATTATTTTTACATTGCTACATCATACCTCACTACTATTATTAATTTTTTCACAAAGGATTTTGAATTTTATTAGGATGAGATGTCATTTCCCTATTCTTACATCTAATCCAGTCCTGTCTGAGAACACTGTGGATATGGGACAGAGCAAAGTAGGTGAACATTCATCTAAATCACAGTGTCCAGATCATTGGAAAAAATGTCCTGTCCTCTTTTGTGCCAGGAACTTACTAATTGAAAGCACCGCTTTGTTTGTATGTGGATCAGGGAATTTAGGACTTATATTAAAATTGTACGACTTCCCCCTTTCAGCAAAGCCCCATATTTGAAGTGAATACTCATATATGAAGGTAGATGCCAGCATAGTCTGTATTAATAGACATTTTGGTGCTTTTTTATACTGGGTGGTATAATGATGATTTAAGATTATTATAAAGTAACTGAATGTGTATTTGTAACATTTATACCATTCATCCACCTCAAATTTAAATATGTATATGTCCTGTGAAGTCACCATTTACTACACCATTTTGCCAAAATGGGGTAGGGGGGCAGAGGCTCTGACTCCAATATCTCCACTTAGGGATCTAGCTAAAATCATCTCGACAGGAAATTATTTTGGAAGAGAATATTGGGACAATCCCATGCACACATCTGGCTATATGAATATAATTTAATGTCTGAGTGCGGACATTTCTGTCATTAAATTTTAATAGGCAGCAGTAGCGCCTTAGATTAATACCAGGTAGGGAATCAGAAATCTCATTGTTACAGTTACAGTCTGAATATTCAGCCCCCTCCTTTCACGCCATGGGAAAAGACGTTCCCTATCTTATCTCTCAACTCTGATTACCTTTGACACTCTGTGATCTATCTGTGACATGTACCGCTGAGAAGTATATGTTTTCTTCTACCCAGAACAAGTATAAAACAGAGCACTGTGAGCTTGGTCAGCCTGCCTATTCTGTTAGTGTTTAACAACATTCAGCGACACAGATGGAAAATATGGAAGCTATCCTCTTTTCCTCCTCTTCCCGGAGAATGTTGACAATTGGTATTTTTATGGATTTTTCTTTTTCAGTGTCCTTTTCAAAAATGTATTTGAACTCCTTCTTTATTGTGGCAGAAAGACACAAAGCTCAGTAGAGGCTCTATGACAACCCCACATCACCCCATTTGACAGATGTCCAACTTGCTTATCTATGAAGCATGTAAGTCTCTTAGGATCCATGAGTGTCACGGCAAAAGCAAATAAGCGAAATTGATGTTACTGTTTAATGGCATGCAGAAGTGCCATGGTGCTTCTTTGACCCCGCATTGTGGCTGCTTGAGACAGCACCGCCACCGAGAGCTTGCTCAGCCTTCTGCATATTTGTTAGCAGCCCTAGATCTGTGCTCAGTCTGATCCGTTTCACTGGTCTAAGTGGCATTTTAATTAAACAGTGCTCTGAGGCTGCATATTAAATAGAAAATGAAATTAGGGCATATTCCTAAGTAGAATTCAGCTCATCTAATATAATAAAACATAAGTAAATTTTAAATTTCATTTTTCTAAGTACTTAAGTGCATTGATGTTCAATATTTAGTTGTCCCCAGAGATTTTAAATAGTTAGAATGTTCTTGTATATGTCAAATTCATTCAATTTATAAAAGACTGTTTCACTAGAAAAATGACATCCATTGTGTGAATTTACTCCAAAATACCCAGCTGACAATTGTGTTGCTGACTTATTGCAATTAGGTTTATTTTAATCAATTGTAATGAATTATACCCATGGAATATAACAACCTATGATTCCAAGCTCTTCAAAAATTACCAGAGGGCTTAGGTAGAGTAAAATATACATGTACTTCTTCTGATAGCATATACCATAAATTATAATGAATTAATAATTAGTGAAAGTGTTTGTTTAAAGTCTAGCTCTGCCTAAAAATCATCAGCTCCATGGATATTGAGACTTATTCCTTTCCTCCCAGCTAAGCCCACTGCTTCCCTCAAAGTACATGAACAATAAATATTTCTTGAATGGAAAAGAAGCTTAGAAAATATGTTACATTATGAGAGCTCTATTAAGTAATGCCATCAGTGATTAATTGCAAATTTCACTTCAACTAATACATCCAGATATCAGCAAGAACATTTTGAACCACAAAACCATAGAATATTCCATTGAAAGCCAGTTATTTCAGGGACATAAAAAGAAAACAGCAATCACAACCATCACCAAAACAATGGTACAATATGGCCATTTCTCTGAGCTATTTTTTCTAATTCTTTAAAATCTTCATTGGTCAGGTAAAGTGAAGAATTAAAACAAAATTTTGATTTTTTTTTCTTTCTCATAACCTATCCTGGTCTTCATCTTGACTCCCTGGAAGATGGTGGCTAAACAATTCCTAAAGCCCTCATTAATTATCAATTTTCACTCCGAGTCAATGATTAAAATATACACTGTTCCAGATGGGAGAGCATACTAGGAGCTTGTTAGCTTCCAGATCTTCTACCTGTCTGCACTTTCCAGTTTGAGCTGCATCATCGGCTCAGCATCCTGGAGAATGGATGGATTTTCCTGGTAGGGGAAAATATGACAACTAAGGAGAAAGAAGGCTATCCGTCTCCAGCCTCCTGCTCTGTGTCCGACCTCTTCCCTAAGCTTTCCTTCTTAGAAGCTTTACGGGCCAGGATTCATGTATTACTTTGCCTCGAAATAAGACCTTGCATCTTGAAGCCAAAATGCCATTCCTGGTCCCACACAGGTGGCAGAAGTCTGATAGACTGTCCCTGAAGAGATACCTACTTTTAATTACCAGGCTTTTATAAGTTTCCTGCTGTAATAACTTTATGCCTTACATCCCATTGAAAGCCAAATGCACAGTGTCTACAATTCTTCTGAGATTGTTGTGTTTACCTAGAAGGGCAGATTCTCATAATGAATGGAGTCACCTCTGCAGCCCCCATAACCTATCATCTCTCTAAGGTCACTGTCAGCTTAAGAACAAGTGTCAGGGAGAATTTCATTAAACTTGTCCTTTCTAGGGACCTGTGCCTCCTCTCTGAATTATTAAACTGTAGTCTGGCCTTAGGTCAAAATCACTAAAATTAATGTTTGCCCCACACCCATATTCTTGAAACTGTTATTGCAGCTTTTTGTTCAAGAGAATCCTTCTTAAAGATGTGCAAGAGGATGCCAGACCCACAGGGTTTCCCAGAGTAAAAGGCATAAAAACTAATATAAATTAACCCCAAGCTTCAAAAACCAGTATCCTGAACCTCACTGTCAGGAAAACATACCAAAATTGTACGGCATTATAAATATAGTTATTCTCCAACCTCAATGATAGTTCCTCAATGTTTTTATTTTCTGGGTCTTTGTATGATGCAACCAGGATCCCCCATATCTGTAATTTCTCTAATATTTGCCTTTTTCTTATCCTGAGTGGTTAACGATTTCATATACAGTTAGGTTCATTTGCTTTCATTTATATTCAATTTTAGGGTATTTTTTTCATTTTGTTTTATTCAGTTTTGTTTTTTCAAATAAAAGCACATCAACATGGTTTGTAAAGAAGTACAAAGAAGCTACCTTCTCTTTCCCATCCCTTTGACTTTATTGTTCAAGCCCACCTCCTTTCATTAAGGAGTTTCTTTAGTTTCTGGCTCTGTTTCTTGTGTAGCTTTTTTTTTTTTTAAGAATAAGCATAGGAAGGTTTTTATTTAGCAATCTACCCCACAAATCACTTATCAGATCACACAGATTTTCCCCGTAGCTTCTGCAGCTCCGTGTGCATATGCTGTGTTTATTTAAACGGTTATCCCTGATTGGATATTGAGGCTGTTTCCATGGTTTGCTAGTAAAACAGTATTGCAGTGAATAACCTTGTACATTTCGGGGGTTTTCATATTGTTAAAAATGAAACTGTAGAGAAATTCTTAGAGGAATGACTGTTGGATCAAAAGGTAAAATGTGTCCATGTTATGCCAAATTCCCCTAAAGACAGGCTGTGTCCATATTGAGCAGCCACCAGCATGATATCGAGGGAGACCAGTTCTTCCACGACCCTCCCAAAAGGGTGTGTCCTCGAACTTTTTTCTTTAATGCTTCTTTATTTATTTTGAGAGAGAGAGAGAGAGAGAGAGAGAGAGAGGGAGAGAGAATGTGTATGAGCAGGGGGAGGAGCAGAAAGAAGGAGAGAGAGAGAATCCCACATGGGGCCCAATCTCACCAACCGTGAGATCATGACCTGAGCTGAAATCCAGAGTTGGAACTTAACCAACTGAGCCACCCAGGAGCCCCTGTCCTCAAACTTTTGAATTCTTGCCAGTCTGATAGGTAAGCACAGTATCTCAATAGAGTGTTAATTTGCAGTTCTCTTGTGATAAAGCAATTGGCCATCTTTTCATGTGTGAAGTACATGTGTGAGTACTTTTTGTGAACTGTCTGTTCCTACTTCTTGTACATTATTTGGTCAAGTTTTTAGTCTCTTTTGTTTTTCTCCTTCACTTTTTAAAAGTTTTTGTATGAAGGAGAGCAGCCTTTTATCACTGATGTTATACAACTCTTTGTCTCAGTTTATCATTTATCTTTTAATGTTGACTTTGGTGTTTTGAACAGTATAAAGATTCTTCTTTGCTTATATGTAGTCAAATTTGTCAAGTTTAAGTCACAAGAAAGCTTTTCCTCACACCTAGTTTATAAAGGAATTTATCTCTAATATTCATATTGTTTCATTTGTTTCTTCTCCATTTAGAGTTTAGTATGATACATTGACTCAAACCTGTCTATTTAAGCTTCTCTATCTTTATTGGGGACCAATCTTGATAAATTATATTTTTCTAAAAAATCCATTTCATTTAGATTTTTAATTTGTTTGCATATTGTAAAACATATTCTACAATTTTTATGATTGCTTCTATTTTGTCCTTTCTTATGTAGTTATATGTGACTTAATCATTTTTTAATCTTAAATTAGTATTTATTTTGCTAAGTTTTAAAACAAAATAGGGGCACCTAAGTGGCTCAGTTGGTTACACATTCAACTTAGGCTCAGGTCATGATCTTGCAGTTCATGAGTTTCAGCCCTACTGCTGTCAGTGCGGAGCCTGCTTCATTATCTACCAATGAACGTTTTCTTTCATCGTTTGTATTCTTTTTGTTTGTTTGTTTTTTGTTTTTTCTGTAGGAATCCCTTTGTTCCATTTCTAGCTTTGAATTAGGAATTCATTTTCATTATTTTTATTCATATATATGTATATATATATGGCATAAAATTTTCTCTGATCAGATTTTGCTACTTAGTGTTTTATTCTCATTGCTTCTAGAAATTCTACAAGTTCGGTTTACATTTTCTTTTTGACACAAGTTTTTTATTCAGAGTTTTTAATATCTAGACAAGAGTACTTTTGATTATGATTTTATTATCAACCTCTAGATTTTATTGCCTTATGGTCAGAGATTTTTGTTTGTTATTTCTGCTTTGTAGAATTTATTAAAACTTTTTGTAGTGTAAAATGTAAACAATTTTGAAGAATATTCAGTACTTGAGAAGAATATATATTGTCTATTACTGAGGTGCAAAACTAAAAAAAAGAGAGAGGGAGAACTGAAAGATTTGTCTAATTAATTATACTATATTTAGTTCCTCTATATCTGTCATTTTGTCAACTTGATCTATCTAGACTAGGAGCTGTCTTAAATAGTTGTCATTAATATATTTCTATTTCTTCTTGCAGCTCCTGTAGTTACTGTTTTATAAATGTAGTTTGTATTATTTATCATACAGATGTCTACTATTTTATCTTCATTATGAATTGTGCCCTTTATTTTTCTAAAGTGATGTTTCTTATTCTGGTTAATGCTCTTGTCTACTTTTCTTCTATATGTCTGGTGTATTTACCTTTCCACTTAGCTTTTTTGAGTTACTTTATTTAAATGTGTCTATTCTTTACAGCATGGAGTGTTTTTTTTTCTTTATGAGCTAATGAGAAAATCTTGAAAGAGTACATTGCATTCATTTCTATGTCTTAATGGTTATATTTTGTTGTATTTGTTGGCCACATCATATTTTATTGATTGGTCATTTCTCTGAGTAGTCTGATTTCTTTGGAGTTTTGTTTGTCTGGGTAGTTAGAATATCCTGTATTTGTGTTCTAATGTTTACCTTTATTCTGATACCTTTTATAAAGGCCATGTTCGCTAGCTAGCTGCAAGTGATACTCTGACCCTTACCGTATACCAAAGCAACAATTAATCCTTGTTCCCACCCTTTGTCCTACACTTCTATCCACAATTAAATATATACTGATTACTATCAGTCCTTTTCTCCAGTCATCTCTTGGTTGAATTAAGGTTGATTTAATTAAGTAGGTACCTCAGGAAGATTTCTTGGATACAGCATTCCCTCAGTTCTTGCATATTTTAAGCTTGTGTGTGTGTGTGTGTGTGTGTATGTGTGTGTGTGTGTGTGTTGACATTTGAAAGAGAAGTTGGCTGGAAATAAAATTTGGCTCGATGTTTCATTGAGATTCTTTACAATGTGACTTCACTGTTGTCTATGTATGTTGTTCCTAACATGTGATATCAACTTGATTTTTTTCCCCTTGTAAGGAACTTATCTTTTACCTAGTTTTTTCTTGATTTTTTTTAAGTCTAATGGCTAACTGGTATATATCTTGAAATTGACCATTCTGGGACAATGTTCCAGATACATGGGGAGCCATTTCAACATATAATTATTTTATGTTTGGATTATAGTGCCAAGTATCACTCCTGCTATTTTCTTCTTCATACATTCCAATTATACATACACTGGATCATCTTTATCTTTTATATTAATGACTGTTTTCTGATTCTTTTTACCTTTTGTTTCATTTTGTCCTCTTGAGCATTGTCATGTCTTTCCTTAATGATGTCTATTATATTTTCAATTGAATCCATTTCCTCTTGGACAGCTTGTAATTTAGTTTGAATTTAAAGAATCTTTTTTAAAATGTATTTTCTCATTTGGGTCAACTCTACTATCTTTCTGATTTTTGTCTATTTAGAGCATTTAAATATTTCATCCAAAAGTTTGGTCTATGTATATAGATACTTGTTTCAAAATATCTTGAGATTTCATTACAATTTTCTTATTTTGGTTTTTGTTTTTGTTTTCTTCTGAGGGAGGATAGCAAATTCTCATTAACTGTATTATTGTAACTCATGTTTCTGATTTCTTAATGTATGAATGCTATCTGCTACTTTGTATTGATTTTGAATTTTTTTTCATAGACCAACAGTAACAGTTTTATATAAGCAAAAATAAAGGATTTTGGTGAGCTACTACATTCTAAGTTCAGGAGCACCCTCTTCTGTTTCTTTTGTGAAGTACTGATTTTAGTGGATTTTTTTTTTCAGTGAGAGTAGTTGGTATGTCTTATGATCCTAGAATTCTGTTTTGTTTCTGCAGGAGCTTAATTTCTACTTTATGCTTTTTCTGTCATAAACAAACTTTTAAGGGCCATTTCCCCTATTGATATTAGCTGCCTTCTCTTGTTTTCTTTTCTGGTTTTTTGTTTTTTGTAATTTTTAAATGTTTATTTATTTTTGAGAGAGAGAGGCTGGAACAGGGGCAGAGAGAGCAGGAGACACAGAATCTGAAGTGGGATCCAGGCTCTAAGCTGTCAACAAAGAGTTCGATTAGGGGCTTGAATTCATGAACCAGGAGATCATGACCTGAGCAGAAGTCAGACAACTAAGCCACTGAGCCACGCAGGGACCCAGCTCCCTCTTCTTCTTAAGCAGGTGCATTCTTAGACTCCAATTCTCCTTCTCACTTTCAAACTCCTTGGATTCAATTCCCCAGAAGCCAAGTTTCAACCAACAGATCTTCTCTCAGCATTTCCCTACTCCAGATGAGAATATGTCTTTCTCAGGGGGATTTTGTGTGTGTTTGTGTGTGTGTGTGTGTGTGTGTGTTTCACTCCTGGCTCTTGGAGCACTCTCATTTTTACTACACATTCCCTACCTTTCTGATCTGGAATGGTCTTCTGAGCTGACTCTACTGGTGTGAGGCATTTACATCTCTATATACATATAACTTTTGAGTTCACAGTATTTTCCATCTCCTAATTATGTTGTAGATATGCATTATGGGTGGTTTTATTGCTCTCTTAATGGATATTTATGGCTTTTCAGGGTAAGCAGAGAGGTTAAAATTTACTTGTCAGCCTTTACACTATAGGAGTCCAGTATCCTTCCATAAATAATTTTAAGTGGATGATGATGCCAAATAGATAGATCGATGAATGGATTAACATAGACTTACAAAGGTTAAGAGGAAACTGGAGATGTATATTTCAAATTCTCAGCATATATGAATCTTACTTTATAGCTAGACCTTTCTCCAAAGCTCTAGGAATATAAAGAAAAGCTCTAGGTTCATCACTTTTTGACCTTCAAATGAAGCTTGCAAACTTAAACCAAGTATGACTTTTTCAGAGTCTTTACCAGACAGTATCCTTTTTTTGTGCCATGCCTTCAAGCCACTGCTTCTTGTCACCATCTCAAATAGAATACAGAATTATGCCATCTTTAAGTTAGCACTGCAAAATTTCACATCTGTATTTGCTAACTTTTTTTCCAGGTAGAAAAGGGCCCCTGAATGATCAGAGATGTGATTGAGTGCACATTTCTTCATATATCAATATTACATTAATTTTGTTAAAAACCAGAATGTATTGAGTGCATTTTTATAATCTCAAATGCATTTTTGAGTACAGGAAAAGAAGAGGCAAAATATAATGAAATTTATTAATAAAGAAAATTTATCTTTTGTGTATTTTATACTTGTGCAGTGTCTTTCTCTTCCTTCTTTTTCTCTTTCATCCTAAAAATGGATTTTTTATAAAAACATATGCTGACAACTCTTGTATAAACTCACTTACAGTCCTAATAACTACTAAAACCTCTAAGAACTACTTGGAACCAAATTATATCCCTTTTCCAGAAAAATTTAATATAATTCCTAGTTTGTATACTATGTAAAGAGCAAAAATCTAATAAAGGTTGGAGGAAGAGACACCTGGGTGGCTCAGTTGGTTAAGCATCCGACTCTTGACTTCACTCAAGTCATGATTTCATAGTTCATGGGATGCAGCCCCGTGCTGGTCTCTGTGCTGAGAGCATGGAGCCTGCTTGGGATTCTCATTCTCCCTCTCTCTCTGCACCTGCCCTGCTCACCCTCTCTCTCTCAAAATAAGTAAATAAACTTTAAAAAGGAAGACTGGAGAAGAAGATCTTAACGTTACTGTTAGCCATTTCACATTGCATGCTACACACTGTATTGTTATGTTCTGTTGTGATTTTGTTACCTCTAAAATACAACAGCAAGAGCATAAATTTCAAAAAAAAGGTAGTCCAAAAATGTAATACAGGGTTAATGGAAATGGTTTCTCATTCCGGTCCTTGTCCTTGTTTCCAATATTTTATTGCTTTCTAAATTGTCTGCCTTTCTGGCTTTAGAGAGAATTTTAAGCTGCCCACGAGGATAGGGTCCATACAGCCTTGTATGAATTAACGTTCCCCATGCTTTGGCTCATACAGAACAGTGCCCCAGAAAAGGAAAGGCTGACTCCATATCTTGAACTCATATTATTGAATCTGTACATTCTAAGATTTAAGATGCAGTAACACTTAAACATAAATGTATCTACCTAGTTTCTCCAGTGAGCAGAAAGATAGGCAAGAGGAAGAAAAAAAGGTAAATAGGAAAATTAGAAGTCTCTTGGAATTGTCTAGTGAAAGAAATCAACATTTCATAAAAGAATATATAAAACCCTACATTTTTATTTTGTTTAAAAATTAGGGGTGCCTGGGTGACTCAGTCAATTAAATATCTGACTTCACCTCAGGTCACGATATCACATTTTGTGGGTTCAATCCCCCCGTCAGGCTCTGAGCTGTCAGCCTGTTTCATATTTTGTGTCTGTCTCTCCCCTGCCCACACTCTGTCTTTCTGTCTCACTCTCAAAAATAAATAAAGATTGAAAAAAAGATTTAAGTTAACCATATCCAAATGAATTCAGTGTTATATGTATCAGATGGAACATTAATCAAGTGTGGGTAGAAGTCATCTATTTGATAGTGAGAGTTGGTAACATGGCTTTTTTTCAGTGTTTTTGTTTAGAAAGTATTTTAGGTTTCCAAAATTTGCAAAAATACTATGTTGTTTCCATATATCTCTCAGCTAGCTTTCCCCTAATGTTAACATCTTTCAGGAGCACAATTACTGAAGCCAGGAAATTAACATTCATGTAAACTCCTAACTAATCTACAAACCTTACTTGAATTTTACCAGTCATCCCACTAATGTCCTTTTTCTGGTCTGGACCTAATCTTACAATTTAGTTTCCATGTCTCAGTAGTTTCCTTCATACTGTGACAGAACCTCAATCAGTTTTTCTGTTTTATGACCTTGACACATTTGAAGAATGCTGACCAGTTATTTTATGGGATGTCTGTCTATTTGATTTTGCGAGATGTGGCTTTGTATCCACTAAAAGGGCATAGGCCCCCGCCATACCCTATTATTCTGGGAGTGAATTCGGGCAACCGTTACATTGATCTTCCAAGTCACTTAAATCTATTTTGAAGAAAAGGAGCTGGATTCATGAATCCTTTGCGAGATAGGTCACAGAATTGAGATTAAAGTATTGATAGGAATGCTTGTGATAAAAGAGTAACGTAGAGTCAAGTATGGGATGGCCATTCCAGGACATATGCAAGATGCACCAGAGAAGGAGAGAGTCAGAGGAGAAGAAAGAAGGAGATGGACACAGTGGAAATGGGACTGAAAGAAAGAGAGACCAGAGAAAAGGATATAGTTTAAAAGACAAAGTGAGTGAGACAAACAGGATCTTTCTAAGGTGTATATCCTAGCTAGCTTTCTTACAGCTGCCAAGTATTTGGGTCCCTTTCCAAAAGAAATACTGTCCTTGGATTCTACAAGTTTCCCCATTGCAGCCTGAAAACGGCTTCTTGTGCGCTAGCATAAAGTAGTCTTGGGTTTTTTTGCAATGAAATGGATATAACAAGTAAATATAAACAAATAAATAAATTGGAAAGAACAAATAAGCAATGTATATCAATATATATCTATATCAATATTTATATAGAGAGTTCTATATATATATCAATATATACCTATATCTATATCTATATCTATATCATGCTGGATCTGGCAGAATCCAGGCATAACTGGATGCCTCTTTCATTCTTTCCTCTTCTTAGAGGCTAGACTGACTACAAGTTAATGTAGACCTTAATGCAGATTTTTGCAGAGTGGATTATGATAGGAATATCGGGTCACTGAATTTGCTCCATGGTTCCATGGCCCAAGGAAAATCTCAATTATAACAGTTTTTAATGCAGCATTAACCTTGTTGATCTCGTGTTTATTTTCCCTTGTCACATAGTATATATTATTCTTTTATTAGTGTGACCTTAGTCATTCTCAAATATGCCGGGTATTGTTGAAAACAGTACTCTAAATAACCCAGGACTCAAGAGCTCCAAGCTACAGGCTTGCCTAATTAGGCAAACAGTACAAAATTGGAAATTCTTTTTCTCAGTTGTTAGCTTAATTTTAAAGAGAGGCAATTCATTTTTAAAAACGAATTCAAGGCCAAATGGCCCATTTTCACAGTGAAAGAATATTCTTAACTTTTTTAACTTTCATCATCTAGGTATATACTATTCAGCTTATAATCATAAGAAGTTTATTTTATGAATTTTTTTTTATGAGTGAAGAAAAACCTTTGATTTTTCACTGACATTCTAGCCTAGACCTTCCTTTGCTACTCAAGCAAATGTCATTAAGGGGAATATACACATACATATATGTGCACACACACATGCACACACACACCCCCCGTATATACGCATAGAGAGCATCTAAACAATGCTAGTAGATTTTTATATGCATTCTGCCACATTTACATATGAACTGATATAGGTTTCTATTACTGATTTTTTGGTAACATTTATCCATGAATCCCTTGCAGATATTTAAAATATAAATATTTTTTTAAATATTGAATCATAGCTTTTTATAGAGGGGTTAGTGTATCATCTTGTCTCAAAATAAGCAAATGAAAAATTAATAAATAATTAATTAAAATGCAAACTCTGGACTGAAACATAGGAGTTTAATACTTGCACCATTAACTGTTAGAACCTCTTAGTATCTTCCTTTCCTCATCTTGTAATTGAGTATGATAATAATATACCTTACAAGTCAATTTTGGGGAGTAAGTTATTTGTTTTTTATAATGTATCTAAAACAATACCTAGCACATAGCATCCAGCTCTTATTATTCTTATTATGTTTTTTCTATCTCTTCTCACCCAAGGTGAGAAAGAGGTGGTAGAAAATTTTTAAAAAACAAAACAAAAACATCCCGGTAGCTCCGGGATGGCTCAATCAGTTAAGTGTCCGACTTCGGCTCAGGTCATGATTTCATGGTTTGTGAGTTCGAGCCCCACATCAGGCTCTGTGCTGACAGCTCTGAACCTGGAGGCTGCTTCGGATTCTGTGCCTCCCTCTCTATGACCATTCCCCACTTGTGCTCTGTCTCTCTCTGTCTACAAAAACAAATAAATGTAAAAAAAGTTTAATAAGATTGTTTTTCACATATATGAAATAAAATGTTTAATAAAAATTACTTCCCGCACAGAAAAATTGTGAGTCAAGGATCACAAATAGTAAAAATACTTCAATATTTAGAATATAAATATTTATAACATATAATTTTGTTTTAGAATGAATTAATAATTTATTTTAGAAATGTAAAATAGGGAAGCAAACAAACAAAATATATTGATATGTTAGGCAAAGCAAATCAGATTTCCCCTAAATTCTGATGAATACTTCATGATGGCAAGTGATGCAGGATACTAAATAGTTTCTAGAACCTTTTGTGTTGCAAATCTACAAAGATAAAGAATCAATTAACTGTACTTTTACGATGCATGCTTAGAATTAGTAATTTACTCAAAGAAATAGTCAAAGATAAGGATAAGTGAAGAAACAATCTACATTATAAATATAATTTTAGAAATTCAACCATCATATGCTTCCATATAACAATACCTTAAGACACAAGACTAGTATCCATAAAATTAACCATGTTAGCTGTTTATATATTATGGAATTTGATTATTTTACATATTATGGTATTCATGAGATGATAAACCTGTTATAAATATGAATCCATGTATTCAGCCATATTAATAAGTTGTCATAATATCCATTGATATCCTCTGTATATTCTTTTATATCTGCTTGTAAAGGGCACACAGCAGATATCTGTCAAACACATTCTTCTTTTTAATAGTTAAATTCTCCAATAGATAGGGTGATTTGGTGAAAACCATCTGGACTCTTATTGTCCTTAATCTAAATTAAGTGTTGTTTATGCTGTACTAAGCAGAGTGTCTAAATTGATATCTAAATTGGTTAAGATCACTGGAAGCAGAATACAGGGATTTTGAATTCTTAGTTCTTTTAGCATAAATAAAATAGGATGGAAAGTCCATCATAGTAAATATTCAGTAATGCTATTATTATCATTTTGAAAAAAATTCTTAAGGTACTCCACAATTTGGTGTTACATATTCATTAAGACATGACTAATCTAGGAGATATAAATAAAGTCATAGTCTAGACTTTATGTTAAAACAAGATAAAGAAACACTAGAAAAAATATCTTCAGTATTTAAGTAGGCTTCAATGACAGGGCATAAGTGAAAACACTGAGAAATTTACCAAATAAAATTTAAAACATCTATGTGTAATAGAAAATGTTTAACAAAATTAAATCTAAACAAACTCAAAAACACATATGCAACATGTGAAAAAGGATTAATATCCTTACTACATAAAGAACTCCTAGGAATTGACTTTTTAAAATGAAAAATGTATAGAAGAAAAAAAACACAATTACCTGAGGATAAGCCTACAAAAACTGTTCCAACTAGCTAGCAACCCAAGGATGGTAACTTAAAACAACTACAAATTGCCATTTTAAAATCACTTTGGTTGATTTTTAAAAATTTTTAATGGTTTTTATTTATTATTTTTGAGAGACAGAGACAGTGAGAGCAGGGGAGGGTCAGAGAGAGAGGGAGACACAGAATCTGAAGCAGGCTCCAGGCTCTGAGCTAGCCATCAGCACAGAGCCCAACACAGGGCTTGAACCCACGAACTGCGAGATCATGACCTGAGCCGAAGCCAGATGCTTAACCGACTTAGCCACCCAGGTGCCCCGATTTCTAAAATAATGATACATGATACTTTATCTGCATATCCAAAAATTCAAAAGCTCTTAAAACTATCTTTCGTAAGTCATTTGGCAGCATAATATAACCTGACCTGGACACTCTGGAAGCAAAACAGTGCTCACTGATATGAAGTAGTCTTTATTTGTGCCTCTTGGTACAAATCACATAATTTTTGCTGCATACATGCTCATGTATTTGATTCAACACTGCTTCCCCAGACTCTGCTTGGAGTATTAATGAGATAGAAGACATTTGCATCATGTTAACTTCTGAAAATCAGAAAACTTCTTAATTCCAAAACCTAAGTGTCCATAAAAGTTTTGGATGAAGAATTGCATACTTGCATTTAATTCAATAGTCAGAAGAGCAGAGTTATTCCTAAACTCCTAGCAAGATTATAAATCGTTCTGTTTTGTGAGTAGGACAGTGCTCATCTGGCAATTTATATCAAAAGCCGTAAAGGGTACACTAAAGGGTACATGCCCTTTAATCCAAAAATAGGATCCCACTTCTAGGAATTAAATATGAGTAAGTGACGGGGAAAATGATGAAAGACTTAGGTTCGGGTACGTCCAACACAGACGACACATAACAGGTAAAAACTGTGAAGTCCCACACGTTTAGTGACAGAAGAGGTGGTGGTGTACAGGCTCCGGCCTCACCACAGACCGCCACTCTGCCTCCTCAAAGTTGTACTGTTCACTGATGCTTATTCACATTGAAGATGCCTTGGGTATTTTGTTAAGTAGAAACATCAGGGTATAAAAATAATGTGCACTCTGTGATCTAATTTCTTAAAAATTAGTTATAAATATCTATGTATAAAAATGCTTAAAAGATATCTGCCAAAATATTAACAGTGGTTATCTCTGGATGTCAACATTGCAGATAATTCTAATTTTCTTTTTATAACTGTGCCTTGCCAACAGTGAACATGTGTTATTACTCTAATAATAAAAGTTTTTAATTTAATTTAAGCATATCATTGAAAGCATGCCAATATGTCTTACTTAGATTCTAAGTTCTATGCATGTATAATTAATATCTACAAAGAAAAACGTAATATTCTTCATATTTATAGGAGTGAATAATTATAAAGGCTCCAGTGTATTTGGAAAACAGTAACATAAAGCAAAGTCTTGTTTTCAGATAGCATGCTTTTGCCTATAGAAGCATGTACACTATTGTTAATTTTTTTAATTTTTATTTATTTCTGAGAGAGAGAGACAGAGTGCAAGCTGGGAAAGGGGAGAGAGAGAAGGAGACACAGAATCTGAAGCAGGCTCTAGGCTCTGAGCTGTCAGCACAAAGCCCTATTCAGGGCTCGAACCCATGAACTGGGAGATCATGACCTGAGCTGAAGTTAGCCGCTTAACTGACTGAGCCACCCAGGCACCCCTGGTTGATAATTTTAAATATTTATATTAAAATTAGCCATGAAGAATAGCAAATACAAACCATATTGCCAAGGAAAGTGGGTTTAAAATTTTAGACTTTAAAAAACCTGCCCAGAGAGTATATTGGCAACATTCAAATTCTGGCCCGTGTGGAGAGAACAACCAGCTAACCATCCCAAATAGCAGGATGTCAGTTGAGAATTTATAATGACTTTATTTGGTCATCAGAAACTATTTCCTATCCTCAGAAAGGTATTTTGAAAATATGATCTTTATCCTGGAATGCCTCTTTTAACAATACACATAAATAAGAAAATGGTTTGCACTTTCAAGAAAGCAGTTTGCCTTCTGTGTTGCCTTGAGTGGTGATAACATGGTGACGCGTGGTCCTCCCGCTTGGCGTGGGATAAACAGCCAGCCCTGCAGTGTGTCTGCAGAGGAGAGCTCTGTGTTTTAACTGCCAATTTTCAAGTCAGTGCTTCTTATAGTTCCCACAATATGTGTCAGAAATTTGCTGCTGACTCTGAATGCTTTCTTCCACTTTGGTAGACTACTTCTGCAACATGTGAACAATTAAATTATATTACTTTTTATTAGAAATTGTGATATCTGTTGCTTATTTACTGAAAGAAATAACTCTTTATTTTTCAGAGCTTCCATATGGCTGGGAAAAAATTGATGATCCCATATATGGCACTTATTATGTTGAGTAAGTCTTAAGTTTGCTATTAACTTGTTATCAACATGTTGTGAAATTATGTTCATTTATTGAGCATGTGTGGCTAACAGCCCTTTTATTTCTCTTTCATCTTACTTTGAAATAGCCACAAAGACTCCAGCATCACCAGCTAGCTGTCTTCTCCTTCTCCAGCTGGCTAATTTGTCATTCTTTTCCTTTGACTCATGATTCTGAAACACCAGTTGGAAAAGTGTTTCACACTGTCCTCTAAGTGAGTGATAATTAAAGATGTCAGAGTAAATGCCCTTCATTTTGCAATCAAAATGTTGGGAGATGACTAGTTGTGCAATAGAGATTTTCTATTAAACTAGATTTTGAAACTAATTAAATAAAGCAGCCATGTTTCCAACTGAAGGATGAAGTAAAATTTATTTTTTTTCTTCTAAAGCTCCATTTCCAATCATTAGCATTCTTTCTGTAGATTGGACTTTTATGTTGTCTAATGGAGGTTGCATTGCTTTAATGTGTCTTAGTATAATATGAGTTACCCCCTCTATGCATCGTTTCATTTTGACTTATTTATTACATTTATATATTTATTTATGTATAGTAAAATCAAGTAATAGTCATAATTTCCAAAAGTTAAATATGTAACTTGATTTTCTAGAACTCCCTCTTCTGATAGATATTTTTTTTATTCTATCTAGTATGTAATACTGTTAATGTTATTTGGGTGAATAGCAAACTGTACACATTGCTTGTGAGACGTTTACTACCCAAGAGATGCAGGGACTGAAAAACATAAGGTGTTCACATTATTTATCAAGATCTAACTCTGTTTTCTCTAATCATGTTCTATTTAACAATAATGATCTAGATGACGAAGGGTTAGTGCTTGATGGCATCATTGATAAAATGTTTTGGTAACAATATTCAGTTACTGAGCTTTTACTAAGTGTCAGGTCCTTCTTTGTGCTGGGGAGGTGATGATGAGTAAGACCTGTGTGCTTCCTGCCCTGGAGTACCTCCTTCATTATCACCTAGGAAACCCCCAAATTTGGGATCACCATCAGTCACATCAAGTCAATTTTCACCTCATTTACCACATGCCATTTTCTTATGTAGTATCTAATGCTCTAATGTCAGGTGGATGCAGAAGAGATGCAAGAAGTAAAATTAATTCCTGGGAGCATCACTAATTACAAAAATAAAGGGACATCACTTGCATATAATTATAAGCACCCCCCCTTCATCCCACTATATTGTTAATCAACTGAAATACACATATTTTACTAATAGTATAGCTGGAACATCTGGATAAATTTATCAACATTTATCCAATAAATAATAATAATAATAAGTGCTAGCTGGTTTTGATTCACTAAATCAGGCTATACTATGCCTAAGAGTAATACATCTGAAATCCAACGTAGCTCCATGTAAGGAAAGAAAACTGAGGTATGTGACAAACCAGATCTCATGTTTAATGCAATTCCTTGAAAAATTCATTGAATAAGAAAAATTTTTCTTTAGTCCAGATATTAGCAAACTCCACTAAGAGCCAGATAGCAAATATTTGAGGTGGGGGGTTTGTGGAATATGACCTCTGTCATAACTGTTCCACTCTCCCACTGTACCTTAAAAGTAACCATAGACAACACTTAAATGAAGGGCCATAGCTATCATCAACTAAACCTCTTTCTACAAAAATAGGCAGCCACCCAAATTTGTCTTGCTGGACATAGCTTGCTGGCCCCCACCCTATTCTAATTCTTCAAATTGTTCTTCTATGCCCTCAAATGCTCTCAAGCTGTCTTCAATGTGGAAAACAATACTTAACTCAAACATTTCTTCTCTGCCTTAATTATCTATCACAGAAGTGAAACACCCAACACATCAGAAGGCAATACTTCCTACCTTCTTAATCACTGAAGTGTTTGTTGTTCAAGGAAAGGTTTGCTGCAGTAGACCCCTTGCAGTTAATTATTGAAGTGGACATTAGCTGTCCTCATTATCTTTATATTCCAAATGATTGTCTTTTTTATTTGTTTTTGCTTAAATTACATTTCCGTCTACATGTCTTCACTTAATTTTTCATGTATCACCATCATAGTCAGAAGATTATTCATAATTTAGCCAGTCACATCTTCTATCATAAGATCAGACCACCACATCTAGTTTTAGATTTCAAGTGGTTGTGACATCATACACACATGTCTTAGTGAGTCAGATTGTTTTAACTTCCTTCAGGTTGCATCCAGTTCTACCACTTGTCATGGCTTTTTCCCCATTACATGATTGCAGGATATGTACCAACACCGATTGGTAGATGTTTGGGGTGTATCTGACCAACCAGAAAATTGAGACAGATAAATCAAATCTAAAGATAATTTTTAAGTAAAATTATATTATATTTCTTAGAAATGTCATTTGGAAAAAAATCATCAAAATAATTCTAATACCTTCATTTATTCTGTAAAATATAAACATTACTTGAAATCAGGGATATCTTCTGTCACAAGAAAGACAACTTGTCCATTTTTAACTGAAATACATCTATTTATGTGGTTTGTTTTAACTGTTCCCAAAAAATGTGAATTGTGTCTCTATTACACTATTATTTTCTCATGGGATGTATTGGTTCTAAAGTAGTCTTCTTGGTGGAAACTAATGAATGAATGAATACATAATGAGCATAATGGTTATTCATCACTTTCAGCCCATAAATATTTTTGTTGAAAAAAGGCCATCTGATTTGCCTCTTGCCAATGCTATGAAACACTTAAAATCCAGAGAATGTTGATTTACTAATTCTCTTAATAATGATGGACAGTGGGTTTTCTGTAGAGCTGTCATTTTTTGATGTTTAAGTACACACTCACACAATTAAAGGTATGGTTACAAAATATGACAAACATTCCACCTTCCCCCAACTGGCCAAAGAAGGCTGTGCAGGGACAGTAGAAGTCTCACTCAGCAGTCACTCTGTTCAAATAGACCAGTGCCTAGGAGCAGAAGTTGCAGAGTGGACCCTCTGTTGTCAGCAGCACATGTCAGATTGAAATGAGCCTGCCCCTCCGGCCCAGTTATACAAGCATTCATTCTCCTTGTCAGCCGCAGACAAGCAGATAGCAATCCCGGCAATCAATGGCAGGAAAGTGTTTATACAACTCGAAACTGAAAAACCTGAATTCAATAGGTTTTGACCACTATTACAATTTTACCCTTCTATGCATAGTTCTGTCGTGTGCAAAATCACTTTTAAGGTTTTAGCTTTAATATATTCAAAAGTCAGAAAAATTATCACCACCATCATCATTACCAGATCATCAAAATAGTTGACATTAATGAGTGCCTAGTATGCGCCATGAACTGGGTTAACTGCTCGATGGTCTCTACCACATTTATAATTCTCACTATAGTGATAAGGAGGTGGATTGTCTTAAGTGTAGAGATAGGAAAATTAAGTAACTTAATCAGTATCACACATTATTGAAAGGAATGGCTGTAATTTAGACCCAGGCACTTTGACTGTAGAGCCTAGATTACCAAGCTTTTGCTCAAAATGCATTCCATAAATTTAGCATTCAGTATCTCTAATGGTCCCAACAAGCCTCTGAAACACATCACTGAGAAGAATGAGGGGTGCCTAGAGAACACCTCCTCCCTGGCCCACCTCTAGTACAGTTTCACAGTCAAAGGAAGGTTTCCAAAAAGGGGAGGTCATGTCACACACAGCCTGCAAGACTGTCTTTTTTTTTTTTTTTTTACATTTTTTTAAGTTCACTTATTTGTTTTGAGAGAAAGAATGTGCACAAACAGGGGAGGGGCAGAGAGAGGGAGGAAGAATCCCAAGCAGGCTCCTCACTGTCAGCCCAGAGCCCAGCTCAGGACCCGATCCCATGAACGTGAGATGAGATCAAGAGCTGCACACGTAACTGACTGAGCCACCCAGGCTCCCTGAGACTGTCTTCTGACCCAGGCACTCTGAGCCTTTGGCTCCATTATGACTTGAGAGTGTCTCTGGACAAGAGGACCACCAGGATTAAGATTTGTAAGACCTACAAGAGTTCATATTATGTAGACCATAACATGGGTCGTTGGCACTAATTTGAAGAAGCAGAGGCAGCCATATAGCTCTGCATTTAGAGACCAGTTCTGTTTTAAAGAACAAGGGTTCCTACTCAACATCTTTCCTTATCTCATCTGCAGACAGGGCAGATGGACCAAATTTCTACTCTATGGAGCAGCAGACAGAAGTTAGCCCAATTTTTTCTGACAGACACCAAATCCATGATAGCGCAGCACTTAGCAATGTATTAGGAAGCCCTACAGTTGCTAACTAGAAATGTAACTGTCACTGTTCGTAAAGAAAAGAAAAATTCAATGAAAAAGTACAAAATTTAGAGTTGAACAGCTGTGACTTTTGTACAAATGTGGTTTTTTTTCTCCTCTTTTGTGAAATTATGTCTGCTGGATACATTTTGGTTTCAATGGCAGTTACACAATTTGCTTAACTAGCTAGTCCAGAAGACACAATTTCCTGGAACAGCTTTCAGGCAAAGCTGCCTCCTCTGGCACAGACGGGGAAGCAAACCATATAACCACAGTCAAAATGATAGTGGGGACTGACAGATGTGATTTTCATGTAAAGGTTTTATAAGTTTTTCATGTGATGTCACACATCTGCTACTATAAAATGTTACTTATACACAATTCCAGAAAGTCTGAAAGATACTGCATAATACCCTCAATGTAACATTAAATGTAAAAGGAAAATCACATTCATTTCATGGTTAATGATGAGTATTCGTCATGATGTTGCAAGTTGGAAAGCGGTTAGAGAGGATTTTAACTCAATACCATATCTTAAGAATATTTCCTTCCTTCATGCCTTGGAGTAGTTTTCTAAAGTTTCCAAGAAAAGCTTCCCAAGCTTAGAATGTTTTAGAAGTAAGCATGAAGGTAAAACATTTCCAATAGGAAATAAACAGATAAGAGTACCGTTTTAAAATCTTGTTTGTCCTCAGAGAATTTTTTTCCTATACTGAAAGTTACTTTTTTAGACTTTCAGGTTTTTCCGTCAATTGTCAAACACTGGCAGACTTATCTTGATGTTATTTAAATAGCTGTTTAACAAAGAAATCCTTTCCCCAACTTACAAATGTATGTAATAGAAGATGCTAAGCTGAACTGCCATTCTTGGTGAACTTGCTCAGTGATGTTCTCTGTGATGGTGAACTCCAAATCCCGTAAATAGCATTTGGTCGTATCACTTTCTATTAGTTAGTAGCCAAGAGCGTGAGCTACAGAGTTTCACAGTATGCCGGTCCTGTGGCTTCCCAGCCGGGAGATGTTGAGTAGACACATTATGGAGGAGGAGGACGAAGAAGGGGAGAAGGAGAGGGAAGGAGGGGAGGGAGAGAAGGAGAGGAAAGACCCTTTGTTGTTTGGTTTCCACATGCCAAGTGTTATTCAAAGTGCTTTACATATACTAGCTCATTTACTCCTCTCTCTCTCTCTCTCTCTCTCTCTCTCTCTCTCTCTCACACACACACACACACACACACACACACACACACACCTGTGAAATCTGTATTATTATCCCGACTTTAGAAAGAAACTGAGGTACAGATAGTTTTACAGGTGCTAAATAATAGAGCCAGAATTTGAACCTGGGTAGTCTCATGCCACAGTTGGTGCTTAGCAATTGGCACGTATTGAGCAAGTGCTCAATAAATGTGAATTATTTTATTTTGTGTATCCCAATAGCATGGATAAGGTTTTTCCTTATGGCATTGCTTCCTCAACTCCTTCATGATTACACTATTCCCCCACACGTGAACAAGTCTAAGGGAAAGAATTTGATTTGTAAGGAAGATGTCATTTATTTTCACAATAATAGCACGCCAAGTAGAATAAAGAATGGTGTTTCTTTAGACTTAGTATTCATTCAGTAAGCCCAGTGAAATCATAGCAGAGTATGATGCTTTTGTGGCTTCCAAACGAGTGGAGGTTTCAGAGGAATTCCTGAGGACATTGTTTTGGTCATAATTAACTATCATATAGTGTCATCTTATATAGCTGGGGATTTTTGAAGGTAATAGTAGAAGTAGTAATATTTAAGGTACAATTTTAACTTTTAATGTGCTTTCACATCCATTATCCCAAATGACAATCACAACATATACAAATGAGGGGACCCATCCTCTGAGGACTTCACTGAGTTCTCCAAGGATATCTGGCCAGTTAGGCTGAAGCTTGATGAAGTCTGATCACCTGTAGAGCAAAGAGAGACTGTTCAGTAGAGTAGTTATGTTTCTATACTAATATAAAATGTCTATACCTGACACAATAGTTCCTCATATTCATTAAACAAGCATAAATCAGCTCATTTCACAGCTGAACAAAGGGAACAGGTATATTGAAATAAATATAGGGTACTTGATCTCTTCTGAGCTACAAGCAGCTCTTTTGCTAAGTCAGCAGCCTTATATTTTTACCTCCTTTGCTCTGACCCAGGCCTGTTTCTTCCTTTATGGTGTCACTTCTTTCAGCCTGGAAGAAACAAGCAATTCAGTCTCATTAATGAGGGATACCTTAGCTTCTATTCACATACTCTTTACATTTTACACTATCATTCCTTCATTTCTTCATATATATATGTGTATATATATATATGCTTTATAAATGTTTCTTTATATAGTCCTTATATAAATGTTTATTTAATTTTGAGAGAGAGAGAGCGCGCGCATGTACATGTGCATAAGTGGGGAAGGGGCAGAGAGACAAGGAGAGAGAATCCCAAGCAGGCTCCATACTGTAAGCACAGAGCCAGACATGAGGCTCCATCTCACAAATCATGATATCATGACCTGAGCTGAGATGGAGTTGAACACTTAACCAACTGAGCCACCCAGGAACCCACATCAGCATTTCTAATAGTATGTAATTGGCAATTCCTACTTGCCTTCTCTGTACTACTCACTCATACTATATAAATTTCAACTGGCTATTAATTTACTTTCCTAACACTACAGTTCAACCACAGATCAGAAGAAAGGCTTTTGGCTTCCTTTTACTCTTTGTGCCAGGTTCACTCAAATATTTTTAAACTATGATCCTTTCAGTCAAAGTGAGGTTTCATGTCCAAGCTTTCTTCTTACTACTATCATCCAGTCAGGATCTGAATGCACACCCCTCATCCATCCCTTACCTGAGATGAGAGATAATTTGTAATGCTGTGAAGCCCTTCACCACTGCTGGTTCATTCTAATATGATCAAAATGTGTTCTGTATTCTAGTTACCTTCTCCTCCCTTGACTGTCTTTTTAAATGAAGGAAAGAAAACTTGACTCTGTAATTAAAAACACTCTTATTAGAAACTGTTTGATCTCATAAACCACCTTATTTAACAAACCTTCAGGTTCCAAATAAAGAATGTTTTGAGCATCCAGAAGTTTAAGTTGGTTTAATTGCAGATGGAATTTTACAAATAACAATGAATTATTCACCCTTGGCATCAGAGTTACATACAAATGTTTTTTTAAAGACAAGTTTTACAATTCTAATGAATTATTTGCTTTGTCTTGAAGTCAGTAATGAAAGACAGGGGAATTATTCTCCAGGATCAACTTTTCTTTGAGAATATATTTATGAATATATTCGTAAGCACTTGGAAGGTTTTTTGTTTTTTATTTTTTGTGTTTGTCTTTAGGCATTTTTTATGAATCCAGCAAATTAAATTGGGCTCTTGTTTAGGTGCTTCTGCAGAGGTTAAGCATTGGCCTAGAGCCCAGGAGCACACCAGGTAGGACAGAGCAGGGGAACTTGGAGTGGAGGCAGCAATGTGAGGGCCACGGTCCCCGAGTCCTCAGCATCCCAGGGAGAAAGAGGACAGGAGTGGTCAGAACCAGAAGCACCATGCAGTGCACTCCCCAGAAAAAAACATGCTTCTTCCTTCTCCACCAATTTTTATAGGACCATGAGAACTTGAAAATAGCCTTGTGATGGCAGAGAAGATAGTCTCCAATCGGGACCTGCTGTTCAAGGCTGTTGTAGACAACCACTTGAGCTGTATGTGAGCTATGGGGAGGATATTATTCCTGCACCGAGAAGACCTAGAGCCCTGTGGGAAGTGCTGTCCCTCCTGCTGGAGGAGGGGCTGCAGTCCAATGACACTCAGAGCAAGGCAACTCAGGAGAAAGCTGCCACCATCTTCCACTGGACGTTCCCATTTGCCTCTTGTCAGTGTTATGTAACATATAAAGAGATTGCTGTTATTATTTTTTTTAATTTTTAATGTTTATTTATTTTTGAGAGAGAGAGTGAGAGCAGAGGAGGGGCAGAGAGAGAGGGAGACACAGAATCCAAAGATAGTCTCCAGGAGCCATGCTATCAGCACAGAGCCTGATGTGGGACTCGAACTCATGGACAGTGAGATCATGACTTGAGCTGAAGTCAGATGTTTAACTGACTGACCAGCCCAGATACTCCAAGACCATTGTTCTTATTCTATAATTTGTAGAACAGTTAGTTAGCTTCCATAGCTTAGCTATTCTCTCTCTGAATTGAACATGCTAGGCTTCTTGTGGATGAACTGCCAATATCACCTCATGCTACAATCCATATCATCACATACTTTGGAGTCCTTAGACTGAGGCTAATTTCTAAAGGTAGCACACAAAGTAAAAATTGCATGGAGTCAAAATTGTCCTAAAAATCCCTCAGGATTGCAGCAAGTAGAAAACTAGCATACCGCAACAACACAACCACTTATTCCCCAGTGTTAGAAAATAATTCTTTCTGGAATTAAAGTACTTGGCTCACATTTAGGCCTTTTAGATCTTTAATAGATACATAACTAGAATCACATTCAGCTCAGAGACATGTTAATACTGTCAGAGGGATGAGGGAACTTAGTCAAACCCAGGAAGTAGCCTATTGATGTCATCTTTTGGGCAGTCTATTATTGAGTAAAACAGAGGGTGGTCACCCTAAATAGGTAAAATGTAATGCCCCCACCCCCACATGAGAACTTTAGTGTCATCTTTTTTTCAATATGCAGATAATGTTCAAAATTCATGTTGTGTCACAGACCATGATGTTAGTAATAGTTGTCCTTTTTTGCATCCATGATTCTGAATTTTCAGGCGAGTACAAAATTATACTTAACCTTCCTGGCTTTTATCTGTCAAATGAGTGGTTCGGATTAGGTGATTGCTAAGGTCTCTGCTAGTTCAAGGAATATCCCCTGTACCTTGTGGCCGTTTTTTGGATTGAGCCTCATTATTTTCTCATTATAACTGCTGATCAAAGAATACTTAACATTTAAAAGCATTTTCTTTCAATTTCCACTTGTTATTTGGCTAAACAATAACATATATATTACCACTTTATGTATTTTAATGGTTTTAACCATCACACCACATGAGCATTTTGTAAAGAAAGTTTCCAAAAAGGGTGGATTATTATAATAGAATCTCCTCACAAAGCTATGGAAAAAATTATAAATCCGCTTCATAAATACAGACATGAGATGGTGGTTACTGTTGTCATTAAAAGGGCAGAAAGATAAAGATAAGCTTATAAACAAAACATGAGGGTAATAACTATTATCAAAGCTGAATACATTTGAAGGTAATGTTGTTTTCCCCTTTTTGATGATGTGAAGCCATACTGTTAAACATTATTACTAGTGTTTAACAGGTGACTTTGTAGTTAATTAGATGAAATGATATTAAAATAGATTTAGCTAATTGTATAATAAAAACAGGTAGATTACAAAAATCTGTATCATAAAATTTCACATTTAAATTCAATCTTGCTGTATAAGATGCACTTCAAAATTGTCAAAGAAAAACAAAAATACTCTGTGGCTTAGAAGGTTAGCCAGATCTACTACATACAGGCAGAATAAAGTCAATTTGCTGTGAAAAACCAGTGAAATTAGTTTTGCACTAATGTAGTCTAGAAGAAATTCACCATTAGGTGTGTAGTTTCTGACAGCTTATTAAGCACCATTTGTTAAGTTTGTCATAATGTTAAAACATTAGTTCAGATTTCCATTAACCACAGCACTCATGTATGGAGGCTGACAAAATTCTTGTCCTGGTCTTACTTCCCTTTCTTCCATTTTAATTAGGTGCAAAAAAAATGGGAATATGTTTTTACATATATAGAATGATAGGAATTATTTTCATTCTTTTTTTCTGTAATATTACTTAGTAGCTTGGTTTGTGACATGGACTTAATGTGTAAATACTTAGTAACTATTACTCAACCCAGAAAAATAATATTAATTAGGTAGCATCTATTAAGTTTGTACCTACCTACTTGGTAGATAGTTGGTATTTTACATAACTCATTGAATCATCACCATAACACTTTATGTTAGGTGCTATTATTCCTGTTTCGTGGGTACAGAAACTTCTAGAAGCTGAGCCATCAAGCTAGAAGGTGAAAATAGAATTACAGCCCAGGACAGGAATTTAGAGACTTTATGTTGTCCATAGTTAAGATCTATTTAACTCTCATCCTCTAAATATAACAGAAACATTAAAATCAATTTAAATTCCTGTGATGTTCCATCTTTAAACACTTTCACACAGTTTATCAGTGTGCTCCTCAAAACAGTCCGATGAAGTGAGTAGGATATTTACAGATGGGCCACTGCCCTTCAAAGGTATCAAGGGGAACTTCACAAAGGTAGGAAGTGGCCGACTCAATCTTCAAATGTAGCTTAAATCCTGAATACTGATTTGGTGTCAAAATAGGAGAGAATGACAACTCAGACTTATTGTAAGTGGCTTTCACATTAATGAAACCCCAGAAGTACTCATGAGATTGAGGGCAGCAGAGTGCGGATGGCGCCCCTCCCCCTGTTGTCTCATGAGTCCACAGCTCACAGGTAACGTTAATTATCAGGGAGAGAGCTGAGTAGTTCTCTAGATTCTACCATGTCACCATGTAAGGAATTTCCTGCTGAGCAAGTATCTCATTTTCATTTCTTATTGTATCACTGGACCTCAGCAGGACCTAACATGCCCTCATCAAAATTTGCGACAAGACATGCATATTTGTGTTATTATTGACTCCCTCATTCTTACTCTCATACAACCTTAACCTATTCATAAACAGTGCAGAATCATCTTGTGATCAATATCATAATTGCCAGAGACATGGCTCATGTTCAACTCGCAGAGTTTTAAGAGCAGAGTTCAAGAAAATTGAGTTAAGATTAACCCTCAGGGAATCTAAAAGGCAATCCTTGAAGGAGACTCTTCTGGTTTAAAAACTGCAGGGTGCCTGGGTGGCTCAGTCGGTTAGGTGTCTGGCTTTGGCTCAGGTCGTGATCTCAAGGTTGGTGGGTTTGAGAGTTCGAGCCCTGTGTCAGGGTCTGTGCTGACAGCTCAGAGTCTGGAGCCTGCTTCAGATCCTGTGTCTCCCCCTCTTTCTGCCCCTCCCCTGCTCATGCTCTCTCTGTCTCTCAAAAATAAATAAAAAACAGGAAAAAATTTTTTAAATAAAAACTGCATTATGCAAAGCCAGGGCTCCTAGTTCTTCACCCACATTCTCATTACTATTTCATTTTTCATAGTCTGCAAAACATACACACACACACACACACACACACACACACGTTTTCTTATGAATCCTAAGTCCACATTTCTACGTACATAATCTTTGGGTGCTCAAAGAAAAACCATTTTATAATCAAACTAATATGGTGTATTTTCAAAATTTTTGTCCTTTTTGCATCCATTTACAACCTTGTGATAATCTACAATACTGTGAAAGTTACCAGTTTCAAAATGAATCCTGGTGAAAAGAAATTGAGACTCACTGGGCTAAAGAATATTAAAGATTATAAGCATAGCTCGTGGCTGTATATACATTAAGTTATGTCATATTGGTGTCAGAATCACATACATCAGTGTTGTTAGATTTGGCACTACACAGAGCTGAGTTTGAATCATGCATGTGACCCTTACTATGGCATTCTGAGATCTGCAAAAAATCATTTACCCTCTTTGAAGAGCACGTGAATTAAAAGTATAGAACCTGTGGAACGCCTGGGCGGCTTAGTCAGTTAAGCGTCCAGCTTTGGCTCAGGTCATGACCTCACAGTCCATGAGTTCAAGCTCCGCATCAGGCTCTGTGCTGACAGCTCAGAGCCTGGAGCCTGCTTCAGATTCTGTCTCCCTCTTTCTCTGCCACTTTCCCGCTCATTCTCTGTCTCCTTCTCTCTAAATAAAATAAAGACATAAAAACAATTATTTTTAAAGTATGGAACCTGTTTAGCTGAGGGTTTGGCATATAGTATTTGCTAAATTAATATTAGTTCCCACCACTTTATCATTCACCATTCTCCTTTTATTTTCTCCTTTGTTTACAAGGCTGACATTCATTCTTCAAACAATTGTTTTTTCCTCAAATTGTGGCATCTATTAAATAATTTAAATCAGAACAGGAACTAAGTAACTTTCAAACTGCAAAATGGAATGCATTTCTGAAATATTCAACATCACACCTTTCATCTTTATTTAGCGATTCAGAATGAAAAGTATAAACTCAGCCCAACATGGGAGCCTAAATTCGCCTTCCTGGTATGCATTATGAAAAGGAACAAACGTGTTATGTGAAAATACATACCCCATTACAGCTACACGGAACTATCATCTAATCTGTACAAAGCTTTCCTCTTGCAGCAATGGCACAATTTTAAACACAGTGTGCTAATTATGTGAAACTCTGCAACAATATTTGTCCTCCAAAAAGCAACCTATTGAAAACAACAGTGGAGCAACTCTTTTCCACTTTTCTTTGCTCTTAGTTCTGCTGAACCTTTATTCTCTATTCCCACTACTATTTTTTCCCCCCATGCCTTCCTTTCCAGGGTCCTTACCTTCTCAGAATGAGAGCCTCCCGCCCACAGTCAGGCCCCATGGTGTCGCAATAAAAGTTTTTGCCAAGTATCAAAATAAAAGTGTTTTTTGCTGGGTTGGTTGGTTTTCTAGTTCTTCCTGCATTACTTTCCAGCCATATATTTGATTTCCCCCGGTCCCAGCCGTAATAAAGACCCAGTAGTGAAGCATAATCCTTTTTAATATCTTCTTCACTATGGTTATTGGAAATTTGGGAGTTTTGGTAATACATGGAATTGGAATTATCTTCATGTCCTATTGACGGTGAGAATCGGCCCCCCAGTCTTGTCCATCCCCCCTTTCTTAGCACTCTGTCCCTGGCTTCGTCCTTCCTGGATAATTGCCGATATCAGTGATGTTGCCTGCATGATTCCTCAGTATTCTGAGCGTCTCTGCTAATTCTCTCCCTGTCCTTGGAGTCAGGCTCCAAAGTGTTCCTGTACCATGGCTTGTATGTCTATCATTATATATGGGTGATATATGCAGTTCAGCAGACTTAACACTATAGTGTGACTTCACATTTTAACAGAACATAAATAATTTATTAATCAATAGCAACCCAGTCCAACACAGAGTATATTACAGGCCAGATTATTCTCATAACTCCCAGCACATGATAATGTCTAGTTCCCTGGACAGTGTTATTCTTCACAGTCCTGGAGCGCCCCGTATTCATCCTCTTAGCCCCAGGTGACCATCAGAGGTGGTCAGTAAATGATGTTGAAAGAATTGAGAATTCTAGGGAGCACTACAACTTTCCAATTTAGTTGATATGTTAAAACTCATAATGCCCCCCAAGTTCAGGAATAAGACACATCCTCCATGATAGAGACTTTGAGAGCTATAGCTATCCATTAGACTAAAGTCATAATGGAAGTAGAGAAACTTGCTGACAAAACCAAACCCCACACCATGACTTGGAACTGGTTTCCTAGTCTTTTAGCTTTTATTCTCTCGCTCTACCTCTGGCTCGCACCCCAGCCACAGGCAATCATGTACATCTGTGTGTTCACTGGCCTTATACTCTACCTAAGCAGAAGTGAGTATTCCTAAACACCTTTGTGTCCATTACTCTCTTCCTAAAATCATCCCTCTCCATCTGGCAAAATGCATTCTAGAACCTCCTTCAGGGTCCCTTTTTTTCTGAGCCTTTCCCTGAACTAGCAGACTAAGTTGTCTTTTCTTCTCATCCCACTTTACTCAGGACTGTCCCAATTTTAAAACTGAAAGTCTCATGCCCCGGGAAATCCCTTAGTCCTAGAACTGAAGTGGTTTGTCCCCTGACTTGTTTGTTTTCCCAGTGGAGTGATGTGCCCCGTTGGTGAGAGGGCTGTGTCAATGTCATGTTTGTGTCCCCAGCGCCTGGCACACTGATAAATTAATGAACTTATATATGAGACTTGAAGGACAAAGCCATTCAATCATTGTTGGCAGACATGAATGGAAGAGGGTGTATTAGTCTTGGCTCTTGATACAGAAAGATCCTGGAATAGTGCAGTCTTCTAGTTTCCCTCTAGATAAGCTCTATCCTACCTTTAAGTTTGTAACCCACTTTTTTGCTCAATTGAGAAGCAAGTTTAGAAATACCTTTGATAATAATACTGCACCCAGCAATAACATCTAAGAGAGATGTTTTATGGGAACAAGAAGGAGATGGATAGAAAACACTTTTAAATGCATGCCCAGTGGGTGTGAAATTTTTGAAAATGAGTCTATTGTATCTTGTACATCCTGGGGGCTTCCTGACATGATTGACAGTGCACATTGCTATTTCTGCTAGGAGTAAAATATCAAATTTTCTGTGTAATTGGTAAGTGGTAACGGATAAGTGATGAATGTCCTTTATATATAAAATACACATTGCAGGTCAATGACTTAACTAAGTAACTGAACACTATTGCTGCAGAAGGGGGGAGAGAGTTGATTGATCTGAAAATATATCCACATTTGGTAAGTTCAGACTCGTGAGAAATGGAGGACAGACTCATCAGAGTGTCAGTGCTAGTATGTGGATACTCTTCTCAGTCAGCTGTGATTCTACCCAGGTCAGACACCCTTTTGTCCAGGAAAAGCAGGAACAAGTAATATGTGAATAACTCCATCTGCCCACCCACATTCACAAAGCAAACTCACATTACCCTCAGGTATAGTAGGGCATAATGAATGGACATTTATAGAAAGAAAATTATCACTTGAGTATTAGAATTGGGAAGACATTTTTCCAGAGGTGGGATTCAATTATTCTGTTTAAACAAAAAATGCTCCAAGTAAAATAGATTCAATTCTTCCATTCATCCAAAGCTCCTATTTTAAAATAAAATATATTTAAAACATTTGTCTTTAGACTAATACTTTTAAAATTTAGCTTTTCAAAGCTCTGTAAGGAATATTTTCTATTATGTCATCCCTATTTTATAATTCTTTTTGTTCCTGTTTGATTTCTCCTACAAGACTACATGTCTGATTGATCTTTACCCCTCCCTGCATCTTCTTCCATAGTGCCGAGCGAAGAGTATTTGAGAAAGAAATATTTGATGAGTCATGATAGCATTTATTGCCTACTTACATCCAGGTACTGGTCTGAAGAGTTATTTATTCACTTAAATTCATTTAATATGCACAACAACTTTACGGGGTGGGTATTACTTTTATCCCAGCTCTATACATTAAAAAATCCTGAAGCACGAAGAGCATAAATATGTCCCCAAGGTCACACACCTAGGATGTGGTGGAGCTTGGATGGGGATCCCGGCAACATGCCTATAGTGACCAAGCTGTTATTATACTGCTTGGCCCCAGGAGATCCCCATATGGTATTATCCTCTCTTAGTTTCCAAGGCATGAGGTAATTTTTACTACTTAAAACTTCATGGTAGAGAAAACTTTATGGAGTCTTTTTAAGGCTTGTTTAAAAATGAATGAAGTATGCATAGGAGGGTACAATGGATGTGTTTGCCAATGTAGCTTCAGTCTAGGGTTTCAGATGTGAGGAGGTAATATGCAGACTTTTTTGACCACCAAAAGCATGGGAATCAGAATTGGGGTCACAGAAAACCCAGGGAATTCCAAGGAACCAAAAGATTCACACTCTGATTCCATTCAGGTATTATTCTATTTTAAAAAATGCTCCAAGGGAAATAGATTTTGGGAAGCTCCCAAAGGAGAAAGAACACAGAGAAGGAACGATACACTGAGCTGCACCCCCGAATCCCAAACCAGTCTTCTCACACTCAATGCTGAGTGGCTGCCTCTTTGGCTCCCTCATTTTTCCCTAACATAGTACTTTTCCATATAAGCACATTTCTAGAATAATACAAAGTAGCAGCTGCCAGTGATGGGCCTTTCAGACCCAAATTTTCCATCATGATAGTGGGCTGACATTTTCACCTATCACAAGAATGTCTTGGAAGATTCTCTGATTTAAAGGATTTCATGAGTCTTCACCCAAATGCAGATTCGTTATGTCACGTAGCCTGGCCCTAAACTTCACATAAAGTTCTGCCATGAGATATACTTTATAGGAGAGTTAAACCAGCAACCAAAGAGATCTGTCACCTTTCATGGATGCCTGCTCCTATCCACACACTTACTCAACAAATATTTATTGAGCACTAGTCACCTCGTAGTTACCTTAAAGTAATTAGCAAACCACCTTGACCACCTTGCAAATATTTCACCTGTGGTACAATCTCCACTTGAAAGCTATTCTCTTCTCTTTCTTACACCAACCCAAAGGTTCATTTCTAAGCTGTCTACTTTGGTCAAGATGGTGCGAGAGTAGCCAGTGGGTACAATGGACGTCATTTGTGACTATGAACTAATCTCCAAGGCGGGGCACGAAGAGGCTGGAATATGGAGGCAGGACTGGCATGATGGCCGTGATGACCCTCAGCTGACCTGTCCTGTGTGTACTGATGGGCTTCGAATGTCCAACTTTACTCCTGTTTCTTCCATTCCCTCAGTGAAGGAGATGGTAGTCAAACAGGACACTGACCTGGGATTGCTTTGGATAGCATATCATCCAATTGGCTGCAAATATTTTCCCCCTCTGTGCATGTTGTGAAACTTCTGATATCAAAAGTCCCCTCTTTTGGAGCCAAAATAGTATTTCCTAGTTCTCTGTAAGGCCACATAGAGAAAAAGAGACTTCCACACAAATCTTATCAGGCAGGAAACTCTTTATTCAACTACGTTTTCACACTTTCTCAGCTTCTCCCTCCAGAGAAGATCGCAACTCTAGTTGCATACTAGTGTTACCTGGGAAGTTTTTTTAATGTCAATGCCTGTGGCTCATTCTGAGATTAAGGCTCAGTGGATTTAGGGTGAGATTAAGTCTTCTCTCTTTGTGTTTTTGTTGGTTTGCTTGTTGTTAAGCTCTTCGGGTTCGTTCAGAACCACAAACCACTGCCACAGATGGACTTATTTTAAGTCTCCATTCCATAGTGAAAGGAGGGAATTAGGCTACAGATGAGCAAGCTAAAGACAAAGAAGAATTTCATCCTTGAACGCCCTGATCCCTTCCCCATCCCAACATGGAATCATCTCACGTCAGTAGTTCTTGTCAAGGGGAAATGGGGTTGTGAGGATATACCCACTTCAGAATATGGCTTTCATCCTCTTACCTGGTACCACCTAAAGATTCTCTTAGTAAAATGACAATAGACTAGATATAATTAAAGGGCAAGAACTCTTGGTAGCACCACAAGTTCCTGGTCTATATGGAAGCAAAATGAAATAGCTAGCAGTGATCTTGCAGAGCCTAAACAGTGAGAAGGATGGTGGCATTTGTCATTCACATCCTTTGTGTACATTGTAAGACCCCCCCCAAATCCTGGCTAAAAGGACTTGAAACTATTCATTTTGAAAGCACAAGAAAGACAAAGCTTTCTAACTCAGCTACAATAATATTTCTTTGTTATAGGCCTTTTCAAGCGTGGGAGCATTTTAACTTTTAAATGAATGACTTCATTTATGATGATGTGAATGATCTGCAGCAATTAGTTCAGGATACTAAAGCCATACCCACCTTCTGCTATTTGTGGGGTACAAGGCATGCCAAACTGGTTCATTGACATTTTCATTCTCTGTGAACTCTACAGAAATTCACTTTGATGGTAAATGGAGTATTTTCAAAACAGTGTCCATAACGCTGGTGGCTACACGTTGATTTTTCTAAGGGATTAATCACATGCAGGTGGCAGTTGGAGGAACCCAACTGTATATAGAAATATATCCCAGAATCCTCTTATAATGTATTTTCTGAGGATACAGTTACTCCTATGATGAACAGTGACCTAGAGGAACCGAAATAGAACAGACAGGAAATGAAGAAAGCTGATATTCAGTACACTTCAAAGCTGTTTCTTGGTTCCTCAAAATCATTAACATATATTAGTAAACAAGTCTTACCACACACACTCATCATTTAGTTCTTTAACCAAAAAAAATGACCTCTTTTACTGCACCCAGTGAGCCTAAGAGATGAACACGTGGAACCTATACACAGGTATGCACAATTTGGACACAGGCAAAGGCTGCTGAGCCCCCATGGGCAGGGATGGGGGCTACCAGAGGGTGCTGCCTTCCCCCACCGCTGCCCCTCTGTCCCTCCTCCCTTGTTTTCCTTTAGCTCCTCTGATTCTGGTTGCTTATTGGCCACTGCGTTCATCCGAGAGGATTCCCCAGAAGGGAGGGCTTTTCCTTCCATCTGTTGGGACACCGGGTGTCTGTGCCCTGCCCCAGTGCAGCGTCTCCTGCCTGAGCCCACACACACCAGAGGCTGGCTAGGAGCACACCCTTGGCCTCTCCTTGTGTTGCAATTTATTAACAACCAATAAACCATTTAAATGGAGACTACTAAAGAACTTTTTTTTTTTAAAGGAAGGGAATAAGCATGAAAATCAATTATTAAACTACAGTATGATATGGTTATGATAGCTCATGAAATTCATTATTGTGAAACTGTCATTTAGGATATTGTATATCACATCACAAAAACCTCTTTAATCCAAGACCTAGAAAACAGTAACAGGAATACTATGTCCTCTGAACATCTTGGGTTTAACTTGAATACCCTGAAGAATATGACCAGATTCCCTCTCCCATGGAATTACCAGCCTGAAAGCTCAAAGCTCATTTGTCACATAACGCTAGTAAACAAGTAGGATCCTGTATTATCAAGTTTGTCTACGGATCTTCTACCTAGATGCAAGTGCATCAGCCTGATTTTGTTTCCTTTCTGTTGTCTGTGTGGCTTAAAAGTGCCCCCAAATCCTCTTAATGACAAGACAGGTTATAAGAAAATAAAGAGAGAAAGAAACTGGGACAAGAGAATTCTGTTCAAGGTTTTATGAGAGCCAAGGAGAAGAGTGTAACACAGGTTGGCAGTGTTGTTAGGGGAGGCTGGCTAGGGAAGGAGTTAAAGCACTGATGGAAAAGCTTTGTGATGGTAATGACCCTGAAAGCAGCACTTACTTATAATAGGGATAAAGAATAGCTAGACCTTGGAGAATAAACAATAACTAAGTCCTTACAGTTGTGGGGTTCTCCCTGTGTATCTGTGCTTTGCAAACCTTATTTCTCTGATCTTCACTGCAATCCCCAAAAAAGCAGATAGTATTGTCCCCATTTTACATACGGGAATATTGATGCCTCTGGGGTTTAGTAATTTGTCCAAGACACCACCTCACACCCAGGTGGTCTTGCTTCAAGCGCTGCAGTACTGATACACTGAATCTCACATGAAAAGATAAGAACACTGGCCTAGTGTTATCAATGAGAGCATAGCTCAAAGTGGAGCTCAAAGGGGCATGTGGTGGGGCGCCTGGGTGGCTCAGTCAGTTGAACGTCCGGCTTCGGCTCAGGTCATGATCTCACAGTTCGTGGGTGTGAGCCCCACATCAGGCTCTGTGCTGACAGCTAGCTCAGAGCCTGGAGCCTGCTTCCAATTCTGCGCATCCCTCTCTCTCTCTCTAGAGCTCCTCCCCTGCTCATGATCTGTCTCTCTCTCTCTCTCTCTCTCTCTCTCAAAAATAAATAAATGTTTAAAAAAAATTTTAAGAGGTATGTGATAATGCAGCCAAAGGTGAAGCTACAGAGATAAGGAAGGGCAAAGTCAGGAATGATACTTCTTTAGGTAATAGGAAGATTTCAGGGGATTTTAATAAGAGGGTTACATGAAAGTAGAGAAGATGGAAGAGAAACCTCAAACTCTAAACCTCCTGCAATGGAGTGGGGGTGTCAGAGTTTCCAGGGCGAAGAAGCTTTGAAAGATCACATGCCATAGCTCACCACATGCCACAGATCATGCGACTCCTTTGTGCACAAGAGCATTACACTAGTATTTACCTCCAATTGCAAAGAATTTTACATAAGGCAGATTTACTTTGCACTCTGTACTGGTGACTTCCATTACCAAAGAACATGGCTATAAAGCACACTCTTCCTAAATAGCACTAGAAGCAATAGGAGAAAAAGGGCCTAGGGCTTTTAAATCCCTCCCCTGAAATCCCATAAAGCCTTTTCTGTGGACTCAACATGCCGACAGTGGTGGTAGGGATAGGACTGGGATGCTGGTGCCAGGGTGGCAAGAGCTGCTGCTAGTTATTAAACGGTCTGTGCTTGATCCCCCGCACCAGCGCTCACTATTTCCTCAAACCCTCACAACCTGCCCAGCAGGAAGGCAAAAATACTGTTCGCATGACAGATGAGGGTTTAATCACACAGCTAATCAAGCAGTGAAGATAGATTTTTGAATCCAGGGCCAATTGACTAGAGAGTCTGTATGGCAGGCAGCTACCCTGCCCCGCCCTGCCCGGTGAGGAAGTGCTTAATTTTTTTTAAGCTTTTTATTTTATTTTTGAGAGAGAGAGAGAGAGGGAGAAAGGGAGTGTCAGAGAGAGAGAGGCAGACACAGAATCAGAAGCAGGCTCCAGGCTCCAAGCTGTCAGCACAGAGCCCGATGCGGGGCTCAAACCCACGAACTATGAGATCATGACCTAAGTCGAAGTCGGTCGTTAACTAACTGAGCCACTCAGGAAGTAATTAGATACTGCAGTCATCAAATCATGTTCCTGACAACTGCTTTTCTGTCTCACTAGGAAGAATCTGATTTATAATAATAGAAAATTGGTTGTTGAGACTTCACTTCTTTTATCTCCCTTTCTTTCTGATACATACTTTTAGAAGACTTAACTAGAGGATTCTGTGTAGGTGAGCGTGTGTGGGAGTGCACTTGCCAGTGTGAACTCATACATTGGAAAGAGAAGGTATGTAAGTAAAAATCGCCTTTTAGAAATAGACATGATCAGATCCCAGCCTTACCACTTAGTAGGCAAGAGTTTTGGAACAAGTCATCCGACCTCCCACATGTCAGTCCCATTGCCTTTAAAACAGCAGTGATTCAAATTAAAGACTGTTGCTTAACTACATGGAGAAAATGTATCTACTATAGTCAGCACAGAGTTAAGTGCTCAGACTTGTCCATTTCTCTTCTACCTTCTCTTTGGTCTTCAGGCTTTCATACCATAATCCTATTTCTATTTGTACAAAGAACCAAAACCAATGTATGTTCCATCCCTCTTATGGGGGGATTTATATCCTAGAGAAAAACTCTGTGGTGCTGCCATGGGGCAGGGTTGTTGATTTCTACCCCCTTCAAGGACGAGGAGCTTTAAACTTCGTACAAGAAGAATTAACTGTAAGCAGACTATTAGGGGTTCTTATACTCGAAGCCTTCAAGTTAGCTGACGCCCAGCTATGACTCTGATATCTGTGAGTTTATCATCTCATCATATCCAATGTAAATACTCTACTTTTGATTGACTTAAGCATCAGCCCTCCTACAGGCATTTCTACAACTTCCATAAATATCTTCGGGAGTCTTTCTTTCTGTATCCCAGCCCTTCAATCCAGGTCTGTCTGACTCTAAAGAGCGTGGATGCTGGTTGCTAGTGATCAGTGAATTTAATTTGTCTTGTTAGATGTGGGGACTTTGCAAAGCTGAGATGATACTCTTTTCAGCACCATTTGGTATACATTTCATTTGATGACCATTTGTTTTATTTTTTTTAATGTTTTTGAACATTTATTTATTTTGAGAGACAGAGCACAAGAGTGGAAAGATCAGAGAGAGAGAGGGAGACAGAGGGAGCCCAAGCAGGCTCCACCCTTTCAGCGCAGAGCCCAATGTGAGGCTCAAACCCACGAACCATGAGATCATGACCTGAGCTGAAGTCAGATGCTTAAATGACTAAGCCACCCAAGCACCCCTGACCATTTGTTTTAATGGACCAAACTCCTCTCAAACTAACACAGTAGACCAGAAACCAAGCACACATTCTAGTTCTTTTGACCAAATCGTGCATGATTTAAATACAATAACATATTATCAAGCCATTGAGAACTCTGCTCTTGTCACAGAAATGTGAGTTGTCCGCAGGCCAGCCCCAGCAGAGACCTGGCCTCATGCCTGGTGGGGCACTTGACTAATCACATAAGGTGTCTCTTAATGGCCTGCTCTCCATAGAGCTATACATATGTTCTCTTAAATGACTTTGCCCCACTGTTATCCTAATTTGAAGTTTTCTTTTTCAGCCACATAAATAGAAGAACACAGTTTGAAAACCCTGTCCTGGAAGCAAAAAGGAAGCGACAGCAGCATAACATGCCCCACACGGAACTTGGAACAAAGCCCCTGCAGGCCCCAGGTTTCCGAGGTAAGCACCATGTCAATGTGCAGTGTTTCAAAGGGGAAAATTATCTATCAAACTGCCTGCTTTTCCAAATATGCCTTTAGCTTGGACTGTTTCAAATAATCGATGTGCTTTCCCCAAATCCCTCTATTAGCTTTAGCTGGGTGGCTGCTCTGTTTCTAAACTAATGCACTTAGCAACCATGGATTAAGTTAAAGCCTCCGGCAGTACCTCGCAGGAATTTACAACATGTTGCCAGGTGGAGATTAATGGGTTTTGACAGTGGTACTGTGAACTGCACATTTGTAGCGACATAGGTTTGCCCTCAAAGACCACGCACCAGAATAAGGCTTGTTCTCCTTTGTGACAGTAGACGGCTCCTCATCGACGTTACCTAGGCCCAAACCTGCCCACCCCCACGCTGTCCGGGAGAGGTCACGCAGCGTGAATGACTTGTCTTACTGTCCACATGACGGCGCAGGGAGACCCTGGCCCTTCGGTATGTCCGGGGCTGCTCATTGCACTTACCTACACCTTGGAGCCATGCAATGGGATGATTGCTGCACAAACTTTTCACATCTTTTGGGCTCTTGCTCATCAATGAAAGCACGAACACCTTATCACTACTGCACAATCACAATGAATGTAAAGGTCTCACGAAAACTTCTCTCCAATTGTAAATGTTACATTTATAAAGGAAACATAGATGGCGAGGTTATATGCATGTTTCATTTGCATTTTAAATAAGAAAAATGTAAAATAGAAAATTATGTTTAATATATTAATAAAGATGTATGTGATATGTAAATACATAAAGTAAAATTCCAATATGATTACCCATTGTATCTACTGCATATCACCCAAAATGTAACAGCAGCAAAAGCACCAAAATACTTAGCTAAGTTACTATTAACAGTGTGACTGTTATCAAGATCAAATCATATCACCCAAAGTGTGTGTATGTACCTTTATCTATACATATATACACACATATATATACACACACATCCCTGACTAAGATAGCATTTAAAGCAGATATTAATTCTATTTCCCAGCAGGACTGTTATTTTTTAAGCATTTAATATGCTTAGGAATATATTTATCACACACCATAGCTGGAAAAGCATATTCTATAACAAATTAGTGGTCAAACCTAGATAAGTGAAGTCAGGTTTTGTTCAGAATATTTAGGTATATGATTGAATGAATCAACAATATTGTAACAAAATGTGTTACCTTTACATTCACAATTATATATAGAAATATCAGCTTGCCTTTTGCGCACCTTTTAGAGCATACTAAAGACTACTAGGTCAGTAGAACTTTATCTGGTTATTTTATGGCATCTCACAATATAAGCAAAAGTTAACTCACTCCCACATCCGGCACTCCTAAACAACTGAGGCATTTGAATAGACGGTAGCATTCCATGGCTCCTATGCTTTTAAAAATAAAATAGTCCATTTTGGCTTTCTAGTTTTATCCCTTCAAGGATTTATGCAAGACCAGCCACTCACACGTACCTCCTTTAGAAAAAGAGGGACGTATCCAGATGTATCTGGATGATTTGGGCTCCTCTTTTTCTATAGGCTTTGACAGCCTGTTGACTCAGCCCTTTTTAAAAAGCCCAAGAAGGGCTACCTAAGTGAATGGAAACATTGCCTGACAGAAAATCTTTCCACAAACCAGGCAGCTTTTTCACCTTTCCTGGATGTGTGGGTCTGCTCCGTGTCTGTGGTCACTCCCTGCTTGATTTCACTACAGGAGATGCCCACACCTCCCCCTGGGGTTGCTGCTCAGTAGCTGGCTCTCCTCTGTGTGAGAACTTGCCTTAAACATGCTTTTTCTCTTTTAACTTATATTGGCCAATGTAGAAAAACCGCTCTTCACCAGGGATGCATCCCAGTTGAAGGGAACGTTCCTCAGCACCACCCTAAAAAAGAGCAACATGGGTTTTGGATTCACCATCATTGGTGGAGATGAGCCTGACGAGTTTCTGCAGGTGAAAAGTGTCATTCCCGATGGGCCCGCAGCACAGGATGGGAAAATGGAAACAGGTGAGTTCCTTCCTGCTTTGGAACTTCGTTTTACAACATCCATCCATCTATTTATCTATCTACCTTTCTTTCTTTTCTTTCTTTTTCTTTCTTTCTTTCTTTCTTTCTTTCTTTCTTTCTTTCTTTCTTTTTTCTTTCTCTTTCTTTCTTTCTTTCTTTCTTTCTTTCTTTCTTTCTTTCTTTCTTTCTTTCTTTCTTTCTTTTTCTTCCTTCCTTCCTTCCTTCCTTCCTTCCTTCCTTCCTTCCTTCCTTTCTTTCTTTCTTTTGCTCTCGCTGTCCCTTCCTTTTTTTCCTAAAGCAAATAGGAGGAGTTTCTTTCTATGTTTTTATTTTGAAAGTCAAAGATCATTTTACTTTAGGGAAACCAGAAATTATGTTTCTTCTAGTTTAAGAGTATCAAATTGAAGTATTTTGGAAATAGCTCTAAGTATCATTCCGTCTCATTTTTCCCACTGCCCCTTCTATTTGCTGGATTTAATGGACTCTTGAGATTGACACTTTTGTAATTTATTTTTCGAGTTCCTTCTTAGATGTGTGATTAACATTTCATACTATTCTACCTTATATTCAACCATCGATATTTTTAAATCTGCATTAATCTTATAGTCTCATGCTGAATTGCCCAGGTTAGATATTTAAATATGCATGTTCATCTCATAGAAAAAAATTGGAATAGTGTTCATCTTTATATGTCCCCATCAGTGTTTTAATATATAGTTTTTTTTCCTGTGGTTCTTATGAATCCATTTTCATATGCAGTTACTTGGATGTCTATCAAAGTAGAATCAAAATTCATTTAACATGGTGATACAGAGGCAAATTATGAAGGACAAGAAAATGTAAAAGGTGAAAGGTGTACAGAGGTAGAGAGAAAAAAGTAATAAACTAAGTCTGGTTTTGCTGTCTGATTTTGAATTCTCATACTTGGCCCATGACCTTGGATTAATCCCATAATTTATAAATGCTAGTTTTCTTATCTGGGAAAAATAAAGAAGAAGAAATTTAAAACAACATGTTTTTGAGAGAGAGAGAGAGAGTGCAAGCTAGGGGGAGGGACAAAGAGAGAAGGTGAGAGATAATCTGAGCAGGCTCCATGCTGTCAGCTCAGAGCCTGACGTGGGGCTCCATCTCATGGACCATGAGATCATGACCTGAGTGGAAGTCAAGAGTCTGTCACTTAATCAGCTGAGCCACCCAGGTGTCCCAGAAGAAATCAAATTTGATCCATTGTACTTAAAATACTGATTTAAGAATCTTGTGCTGTAGTTTTTGAAATACATTAGAAAGAATACTTAAAGTGTTGTGACTATATCTCCAAACAATTGCATTGCCATTTCACCTTTTTCACAAGGTTAGTTTAATTTATGATATTAACTCACCAAAGTTAATGGTCCTGGTAGAACACAAATTAGAGAATTACTTTTGAGGAAAAGTTATCACATCTGTGTGGGCTATATGTTTGTGAATTTATCATTCACCAAATGGTGAGTATTACAATTTATTAAATGGTTCCTCCAGAAATAACCTCTTTTCAGTGCCATCTAATGAATATATTTGTCACGGCCACTCACCAGTGAGTAATAATCCATTTAATATGTGTTACATCTACTTAAAAGTTGAGTGAAGCTTTAAAACTAACCACATTTTTCAAGCACTACAGTTGTAAAAATCATGTGCACATGATTTTCCGTGAGAGTTATGTTTAAAGAGTGTCCAACTCGACTGCTCATCTGGTGATATTTTACTAAGCAGCCACACCTTCGTGGTCAAAAAATCACAGAGAAATATCAAATGACTCAACTAAAAATCATCTGATTGCCAACAATTAGAATAAGAGGAAATTATGGAATTAATACCCTCCTAGTAGAGAGAAAGTGATCCTCAAAGCTTTTGAACTCCAGTGAAAGAGTTAATAACCTTATTTCATTTAATAATAAAGAATAGTTACTTTTTCCAACCCACTATTCGATGTTTCAAAACTAGAAAAGAGTTTTTCAGTGTGAACTTAAAAGACAAAGACATTTGCGCAGCAAAGCTTTTTCCCTTCTTAATGATTGTGCTAATTTGCTGTAGCCACACAGTCCAAGCTTTTATTTATAATTGAGCAGATTTTTTTTCATTTAAGGTAATCACAAACCAAGTCCTAATAGGGAAAAAAGAACTAGGATTTAATTCTATCCACTGTCTCCTATTTATTTCTATTCATTAACTCAAGAACACAGGTTCAGCTCCTCACTTTCATAGCCGCAAAGATGGATATGACCAGGCTCGGCCCTCAGGCAGTTTGCACCTATGAAGGACCTCATATAGATGGACAAGTAGTTGTAACACAATATGAATAGGATAAATCTATTGTCACCGTGATGATGACACAAAGTCAAGAGAGTGGGAGGAGGAAGCAACAGAATTTTTTTAAAAGAAAAGGGCATTCCTAACCCTATAATCTCATTAGGCTTTTATAGGAATGATAAAATACTCAAACAATTTAAATGTTCATTTTTAATTGTGAGAGCACTTGAAATAAAATATAAACACATTTCTGTGACATTGCACAAGGTATATTAGGAATGACTCCTCAGTTCATTCAGCTAATATTTTATGAATAGCCATATGTCCCAGGCATGCTGCTAATTAGTAAGGATGCAACAATGATGCAAAGAATATTTCTATCCTTAAGAAATTTATACTATAGAAGTAATGAGTGACATGTTAATGAATATTTATGTCAATGTAATAATAAAAATATGTACACGGGCACCTGGGTGGCTTAGTCGGTTGAACATCTGACTTCAGCGCAGGTCATGATCTCATGGTCTATGAGTTCAAGCCCCACGCTGAGCTTTGTGCTGACAGCTCAGAGCCCAGAGCCTGCTTCAGATTCTCTGTCTCCCTCTCTCTTCACCCCTCCCCCACTCACGCTCTGTCTCTCTCTGTCTCTCAAAAATGAATAAGTGTTAAAAAAGTTTTTACTAAAAAAATATACGTACAAAATTCAGAAATAGTACAGAGGAATAGGAGATTGAGTCTGTTGGGAGGTGCTTAAGGAGGGCCTCATATAGAAGATGATGCCTGACAGTTTCTAATGAAGAACTGCTTGCTAGGTGGACACATAAGGAAAGCCCTAGAAAGACGAAACAACACATGCAAAGGCACAGTAGTAGGGAATGCCTAGATAATGATTTACAGTATATGCCAGTATCCCAACTTCAGTAGACATTCATGTGAAGTATCAAAATGATAATCATAAGTGGTAAAGATAAAGTATTATGACTTACAGCAAACATCAAAGAATGATATACAGTCATATGTCCTCAAATACAAACCATATATATTAGGGCACCTGGGTGGCTCAGTCAGTTAAGCGTCTGACTGTTGATTTTGGCTCAGGTTGTGGTCTCACAGTTCATAAGTTCAAGCCCCACGTCATGCTCTGCACTAACAATGCAGTGCCTACTGGGGATTCTTTCCCCTTCCCTCTCTGCTGCTTCCCCATATGTGTGTGTACTCTTTCTGTTTCTCTTATTCAAAGTAAATTAGTAGACATACAAAAATAATTTTTTAAATAGACACTACAGATATGACAGTAAATCCTTTGTATTTAAAAGGTGAGTGGTCTCATTTGACATTAAAATAAGCAAGAAAATATTTGAATCAATTTGTCTAGCTCTAGGTTATCTCTAATTTAGGCAAAGAAATGTCAGTCATTTGTGTGGATGCAAAGAAAGATCCACTGTACTAAAAAGTTGACCACAATAAAACAAGGGTAGGGTCAGAATTCTTTCTTTCTCAGACAGCACTGCTCACGGAAAGGGGTAGAGAAAAGGAGAAAATGAGGACATTGTTCCTCTGGCTGCTTTTTGACAACTAATTGAGCCAATCCCCCATGGTCCTGAAATGTTCCAGAAGATGCTTTCTTGGAGGAGATAACTGCAGTCCCTGGGAACCATCCAACTTCTGATTATTAAGTATTCTACATGTCCTGGCAATCGTTTGTTGGCACCAGAGATCCTGGTAATGTTCTTTAAACTATTTTAAAAAGCAAGGTTGATACACTAAGGCTTACAGAGAAACTGCAGAGTCTGAAAGTTCTTTCGCTAACAGCCTTCCGAAGAAAGCTTCTCTCCTTACCTGATGGTTCATGTTTTTCCCCAGGCTAATTTTTGAATCAAGGCTTGAGGTTTTCAACAAGTGTAAGAGGCAATGAAGCTGGCCAGTCTGTGAAGTTCCTCCACGCAGACAGAGTTGAATTATGAGGTCATTCACAACCTATTAGATTTTATTGGCCCTCTTCTAAAATTTATCCATGTTATTAGTAAATGCAAGAGACTTGTGGAGACCCAACATCTTGACATCTCTACCTCCTGGCATTTTTCCATTTCAGCAGATCACTGTTGCTACCTTTTTACTGGCTGCTACCTCTTTATTTGTGTTTCTGAAAGCAGATGCATAAGATTAGTTCTGTCAGAGTCACTTGGGGAGCTTTTTAAAGATGCAGATTTCTGTCCCCCTGGGCCTACTGATTCCAAATTTCTGCAAGTGGTTTTGGGGAATGCGCATTTATGTACTTTTAAAAACTGTCAAATCAGTACATGCATATGAAAAAAAATAGCATTGAAATATATGTAATGCAAAGAACATCTCCCGTCCTGCCCCTCCCCACCCTCCACACCCATGTCCCAGAGGCACTCAGTTTGTATTCTTATAGATGGTAAATACCTTCACACCTCCAATTAATGTGTTTATACTGTTGCCTTGATTTAACAGATTTAGACATGACCTATATTTACTTCCTCTTAGAAAGAAATGAAGCTTCAGCTCTCTTGTCTCCCATCTGCCTTCTCACATTTTCCCAGTAGAATGTTACAACTAATTTTAGTCAGATTTGTACAGTTTTTGCATTACCCTGACTTTGTAAATTTGTTTAGTGACTCCATCGGCATATATTAATACATTCCCCCCACCTTTAAATAGCTTTGTGAAGTTTCACTTTTGTCTTTCTCTCTCACTTGCAATATCTTTCTTAAAATCTTTATCGTTTTTTTTTCTCCAAAAGCACCATCATATTAGATCCTCTAGAGGGTCTTCTTTTCTCTGGGCATCGTTTGTTGTCCGGTTCCTGTCTGAGGCCAATTGTACATCTGACCCTCAGAGATTTTCCATTGTGCTCTCCCCAGCAGAGCCCCCCATTATCCATTTTGTACCTCTTTTTTATGAAAGCTCATTTTCCTAGAGCACAGTCCTCGTATGTGTCGTGATCTTTAGTTGTCCATATTTAAAAGTGAAACTGAAAAGTTTCTCTAGGGTTCTTAGCCAGGGGCAGAATATGAAAGTCTGTTACATGGGGCCATTTTTTGGACACACCCTTAGTTTTCAGCTAGGGGCAGGTGGTGGGTGCCCTCCATGCACTGCCACCAGCAGGATCTTCTATATACTTGTATCAGATGTCTCCTAATCCTAAGCATTTCTGGGATTCTGCAGAGCAACTGAGAGCCGTTCTTGTCTGTGTCACCCTCCCCTCCAAGAACACACTAGAACATGTGGCGCCTGGGTGGGTCATTCAGTTAAGAGTCTAACTCTTGATTTCAGCTCAGATCATGATCTCGTGGTTTGTGGGATCAAGCCCCACATCAGGGTCTGCACTGTCAGTGCCTGGATAGGATTCTCTCCCTCCCCCCTTCCCTCTCCCCTTTCCTTTGCCTGTATTCTTTTTCTCTCAAAATAAATAAATGAACATTAAGAAAAATACACAGACTAGAGCAGGAATCAACAAATGCTTTCTGTAAGGAGTCAAATGTTTATATCTTAGGCTTTAAGGTCCAGGTAGTCTCTGTCACAACTATTTTACTCTGTTGTTATGAAAGCATCTTTAGACAACACACAAACAGATATGGCCGTGTTGCAGTAAAACTGTATTTACAAAAACAAGCAGCACGTTTGGCACCATTGGTGATAGTTTGCCAACCCCAACTCCAGAACAGACCTTCCGAAGGTATGATACATTAGTTATCGTGACTTTATTTTTATTCCATAAGCTAAAATTCTCTTGAACTGTCAGGCCATTTAATGGCCCCTCTGTCAGATAAATGGCTTCTTTCAGGTTCTCTTCACTTCAGTGGGTTTATGCATTTTAAAGTCCTTATTAAAGAAGATAGCCGTGTGTATTCATTCTGCCATCTGGAACTAGAAGTCTTAGAATGTGAATATTTACACCCACTGAAGTTTGAGAATGGCTGCATGGAGTGGTAGCAAGAAGACTCCTTTCCCATCTACTGTACAACTTAAACATTCTCCATCCTACCCTGACTGCCTCTCAATAGAGCCTATGCTCAGCATTACTTTTAAGGAATGTTTAATGGATACTCTTGGGCACCAACTTTTGGGATAGAGTCTATGGCCATCTACCCAAAAGAACAAAGCCAATTAATCCTTATGTTTATCTTTCATATCAGTATAGGGCATTGAATCAAGAGAAATTTTTCATTCCTTGGGGATTTTAACCCCTGCTAATACTCTATCCCATAATTCACACTTTCTGAAATCTTAGTTATTCTTTTGCTTTCTAGGGGACAGCAAAGGTTAACCTGAGGTTGTGAATGCTAGATGAGCGGGTGACTGCTCTACTCGCAATAGGAGAGTCATTGCTCCTTCCTGCTAGCACTTTGCTACTGATTTTCCAGTTAATGGTCACGCAGTGGTTTCCCACCCCACCCCGCCCCTAACCATTTTGATTTCTCCTAATCATTTGATCTTTCCTACCCATTTTTAGCTCCTTAACAGTTTGATAAAATTCCACAGTCATTCATTAAATATCTCCTGAAAAAGACCTACATGCAATGAGAAAGACCAAGAAACAAATCAAAAATGTTTTTTGTGCCCCATTTTCCCCCTGCCTCATAGCTTGTAACCAGAGCAGACTTCCTTTTGAATTCTGAGCACGTTCCTGTGTTGGTCTGTCCCAATTGCTGTCTTACTGGTTGACCTGCCTTATAAAACATCTTAGTGAATCAGTCAGTTCTTCATCTCCACCCACCTCCACCTAAAATGTTCACATTTATATGGTTTTATTAATTTCCAGAAGCAGATGAATGAATCAGAGAAATGCAGTTGTTCTATTTAAAGTATCTATTTAGTTTTCTATTGCAAGCCACACCAAAACTCAGTGTCTTAAAGAATAATCAACGTTTACTCATGATTCCACATTTTTACCTGTGTGGTTCTCATCTTCTAGGCTCACGTTGGGACTTTCATGCAGCCACAGTAATCTAGAAGTGCTCCTGGTGCAGGGATGTGATAGGTGACTTCACTCATAGTTGATGCCTCAGCTGGGATGGATGGGACTCCTGAGGGCTCATAAGGAATCACTCTCTCCACATGGTCCCAGCAGCAAGGTGTCTGGACCAGTTTCCATGTTGGGTTAGAGCTCTATGAGAGCCAACGGGGAAACTGTCAGGCCTCTCGAAGCCTATCCTGGAAACAGCACAGCATCCTCTTCTACTGATCAAAGCAAGTCCTAGGTTTACCCATATTCACGGGCATGGAAAGTAGGCCCCTTGTTTTGGTAGGAGAAGTGGCAAAATATTTCTGGGAATCTTTCATCTACTGCAGTGTCCTTCCTATGGCTCTTTTGTTTCTGAATTACCTGACTTTGTTCCAACTTCCCTGAGAAAATGATCTTTTACTTTTGTAGACACTGTATCTTTTTACCTTTGTGGCACAGAAACATTGCTAATACTTTACCTTCTAGTTTTCATTGTGCTACGAATAAATAACAGTGAATCATAATACTACATCCAGGGATTACAAGGAGTAAAATCACCAAGTCTCCAGCTCTATATTTCTAATTAAAAAGAGGAAGTGATTGCAGCATTCAATTTGTAAGATTCAGCAAAATATTCAGATTCAGATCTATGTTAGGTACTTTTCTAAATAACTCCTTGATATTAACATAAGTTGTGCCTTTTAGACATTTATGAACTTTAGATGCTACCAAAAAAAAAATAAATAAATCTTGTGCTCTGCAAAAGCCAGAAAACAGAATTGAATTTCTAGCCAACTGACCAATACTAATATCTCCAGTAGAGAAGAAATACACTGTGCTTGTTTAGCTTGTCAGTATATCTACTCTTGATTCTTTCCAAACACACCTAACTGTTAAAACCTCACTCCATGTTGTTCAAATACCTAACATCTCCCTGCAAGTAATATGTCTTTCAGATCAATCACAGGACATCTCGCAAAGAAGGCAAGACCCACATTAAACACTTTCTGTCTTTTGCTCTTCTTTTAAGAGGATATATAGGGAACACAACTGCCATCATTGGCGCAATACTTGAGTTTGGCTACAAATCAAACTGCTTGAAAGGATTAAAATTGTTGCACCAATTCTTAAATGCTTCAATAAAGCACTTTGTTTTTAAAAAGAGATCTTTGTAACCCAAATAAATGCTATTTCAGTGCCTCGTTTTTGGCACATTTCTGCCTTTTCTCTTTTGGTAAATACCTTGTACAATGCTAGTTATGATCTCTTCATTTAAAATCACAGTCTAGAGAAAAGCTCACTTGGGAAGAATTAACTACTATGCAAGTCCTATCTAGTTTTCTTCTATGCCCTAGGCTTAAGAACTTTATTTCCATTTTAGGATAGATATGGCAAAGTCTGTTACTTTAATTTTGTTTCTATTTTCAGTATTGATGCCCATTTGGGCAAGTCACACAGTAACTAAGTTACAATATTCATGACCACTGTACTTATTAACATCAAGGAAGTCAATGCACTTAAATGTACTTTTATCACTATTATTTTAAAGTTATTCTGCATAAAAGCTTTACATTAATTTGCAGCAATGTTTCACTGGCCCACCTAGGAGCTAAAGAAGAAAGGAGGCGGGGCCCTTACTCAGCCTATAAACAGAGCTCAGAACAGTGCTAAATGTTATAACACCAGGGATGTTACATTAGCGTAATCTTACTGAGTATGAAGTTGGCATTCTAAAAATCTGAAAGCTTATTATTTCAGTTTAATGGAAATGGATTGGAAATGATAGGGTTAATGCTGTCTTTTTATTACCTACTCCATGGAGGAAGTGGTTGGTTTCATTATACTAGTGAAAGGTTTACAGGTTAAATTAGACATATTTGAAATAATGGTATTATCTAAATGCATTTAAGAAGTTTTTAGCATTTTGATTTCTTAGATCTGGGCCCAAGGTCACCAATTTCCTCACTACTTATAAATGAAAGAGAAGTCTCCAAATAGGTACAAAGATGACCAGATTCTGGTGTCTGGATAGTCATATGTGCTTTATAGATGCTTTATAGACAATGTTAGATTCATTCCATTCCTATTACTCTCCCTTCCATCACTAATGGAACTGAGCCTTCCATTGATCAGGAAACAATCTGGTTTTTTATAAAAGGCTCTTTTTTTTTTTTTTAACTGGTCCCCTCCTTTAGCTTACTTGTAAACTCTTGTTATTTCCAGCCCTCCCTTTCTAGACCCTCACTTATAAGTTCTCTGACATCAGAGCCTGAATCTGACTTCATCATTAATAAATTCCCCAGGCTCATTTACTATCATAGATTTTTTATGATTATTTATCCTCCCTTAGAGAATTATTTAAGGCTTGTCTTTGTCTAATTTAACCAAACATTTCATTAGATGAGTTATTACATATAAAATTCTTAGAATAGGACATGACATATGGAATCATTAAAAATTGGTTACCATTATTAATATTTATAAGATGAACTTCTAATAAATTGAAGGAAGCTTTAGTAGTCTGGGAGTGATAGATCCATGAAAAGATTTATGAACAGCTTAGGATGTTCACCACTGGGACCCTGGCAATGAAATGATTCTACATGGAACACTTAACAACAAAACAGCTCTTAACTTCTTAAAATAGTTGTTTTTTATTTTAAAGGAGGTGACCAGAAAATTCTTAGAATGATGGCACATGTTGACAACTCTTATTCTGTTGGTATACTGGCAGAATAAATAGGACACTCAACCTGTTTTGTGTGCAGACCACTGACATTGAGCTGGGGTGCCATTTAGGTATGCCATTGGATTCCAACTCTTGTTTACTGGACACAACTTAGAGACATCAATAAGCTAATCTTCAGTTGTTTAATAAAGTTCCTCACCTTTTGATATTATAACCCAGTCCAAAATAAAAACATATCAATCCTGAATCATAGCAAACAAAAAGAAAAGTCTAAGGAGGGTAAGATGGTTGGAAAATGTATGAGGCAAAAAAAAAAATGTTTCTGTTAAAAGAAATAATATTCCCTGAATCAAATATCTATGTAGGATATTGGTGCATATTCCTACAGATTGTAGGCTTCTAAGTGGTCCTTGAGTAGTTTAATTTCTAGATACTCACCTATATGTCATCATCTATAGATGTGTACAGTGCAAGTGAGAAAAAGAGGCAAGAAATATGTCTTTTACTGTTTCATCAGCTAAGTCTTAGATCTTAGTTCATAATTATAAATCTCTTAGCATTCTAAGCAAGAAGGCTTCACGGAAGTCAATAGGAGATAAATTGCCATGCAGACCTTTGTTTATAAGCGTAATTCTGCTGGTTTTTGCAAGCTGCCAGTGAAATTAGAGATAGAGCACGCTGGAATCTGCAGCTGCAGAAACATTATTCCGTATCCAGTGTAATTAATGTGCCTCTCACATGCGCCAGCTGAGGATTTGCATGAACTGACAAGAGCACACACGGTAAATCTTGTGTCATCACCTAATTTACTACTTTGTTCGAAAATCCAGCCCTGTAAGAGGTGATGTTTGCATTTTTTAATAGCAAAAACTATTGTCAGAAAGGAAGATATTTTGCCACGTATATGAGATGCCAACCAAAAAAAAAAAAACTTTGTATTGTGAAACCAAGATTAATCTCCTAGAACTGTCTTTCTCTATATTATCACCTTTGTATTCATTCCCTCTTTGTTGTAAAGCGTTGGGTCCTGAAATTTTCACTCTTTTTTCTTCTTTGTTGTTCTTCTTTCCTATTTTCTCACTTGACTAGGGAAAAAAAAACTGGAAAGAAAGTGGATCTATTTTCTCCAATTTTCTCATGAGAGAATGAAATTTTGGGCCTGAAGAAACTGACTTAGATTGCCGTGTCTCTAAATTTAATATGAAGCACTTAACATACTTTCAGGCGTGGTGATGGATCGACGCACCAAGTAGCAGAACTGACATGTTTTCAGAGCAGTTTCTCATGGGCTTATATAAGATTTTGATCCTGGATTGGAACATAGAAGCTTTGAAGTGTTAGAATAATGAAGCTGGTGCAAGATGTAGCAAGAGCTGGAATTATAAGAATCCATCCTGTGTGCAGTGAACATTCCTAGAAAATAAGGTACCAGGATGTTCTGGTCATTGACAGTAGCCTCCAGGCTACATCAGTGATGGCAGGTGTACTCTCAGAATTTACAAAGTAGGACCTCAAGTGCAAACTAAAAGACATGTAATTGTTTTCATTGTTTTTCATCAAGGTTGGGTCCTTGATATATTTTAACAAAATGCAAAGGTCATTTTTCCTTTGGAAAAAAATAACCACCTGCCATTTCCTAGAGAAAAGGTGACATTTTTCTATGAAAAGGAGACATTTTGCTCCCAAGCGAGTGGAGGCAGTTTCTGGGATTGCCTGACAGTGAGTTTACATAAGAACAGAGCAAGATGCTGTGCCTCTGGCAGAAATGACATTTTCCTCCCTATTCAGGGTTTCAAAATCTAAAAAAAAAAAAGTGACTTTTGGGTGGTGATTCCAGCCTCTTATTGATATATGCAGTGGCATTCCTAATTAATGTTGTGAACACGTGCTGTGCTGGGAAGAGAGGAGTTTATACAAAGATGGCAGACCGGGCACTGAGCCCTGAGCTAGAAGTCCAGCACTTCACATCGGATTTCTATCACTGACTGATCTTGCTCTGTTTCACAATCCACCTGTGCGCCCCACTGCACAGCATCAGTATTCCTGTCTGTTAATAATTACTCAAAATAGATATAGCCATTTGCTCCTTCATTTATTCAGCAAATTTCATAAAAGGATGTTGAGTGGGTGCTTTTTATAGAAGTGGCTCTAGGTTTCGTCACCCTCCCCCAGGGCTACTGTGGAATTACTCGACAACAATAAACTGCCCCCATAACCCCTCTCTATAAAAAGGAGCTGGAGAGGGAAAAAGACTCTTCAGTGTAGTGTTCCTCATGTGGGATGCAGTACGTGTGCTGAGAGGTAATCCACTTGTGCCCGTGAGAGAGGGCGGGTGCTTCCCATGTCCACCTCAACCCAAGTGAGGAAGGAGGCCCTCAGTGAATAATCACTCACTGGCACTGAGGTTGTCCAAAACATGGAGAGATGGCATTTTGATTTCCAAATTGGACATTTACTCAGGCTGTGAGTGGACTTGCTTCCCTTGGCTATCAAAAGAAGAGAGAAGTGACTTGGACAGAGATGGAAAGAGAGAGAAGCCATTACAACCCAGGATTTGGCATGGCAGGGCTCTACGAGTTTTCTGAGGGAAAGAGAGCTTGACTTGAGCCAGCATTCTTTCATATACACTCAAGAGAGCTGCTGACTGGCAAGGAGAACCCAGCATGAACAGGCTCCAATATGGCAGGAACTGATGGATATGAAAGAGGTCAAGCTGAACCAGATACTGCACTGGCCCTGGGATGGAGGTGCAGACTCATCCCATGAGAGAGCCAACCCCTAGGTACCTCCCACTTCAATGGCCAGTTACAATTCATCAGACAGGCAGCCACAGCCAACACCATTGCAGCCAACTACATAAAAAAGACGTCCTCTCTGGAAGAACTAGACCTTGAAGAGTAAGGGAGAGAAGAAGCAGTGACCTAGGGGCAGACCATGCCTCACCCACCTCAAAGCTGCCAGGCTCCCAGGACGAATGAGCCCATGCAGAGCATAGGAAGAAAGTGACTTAAATTCAGTTTAAAGTTGAGGCTTTACTGAGGCTGGGTTTATTATAGCCAAAGGTGACTTCAAAGTTAGGAATTTTCTCAAGGTATCATTAAGGAATGGGAATTTTGGGAGGTTGAAAACAGTGGCTGGAGGGGAAAAAACTACTTTACATTTTTCCCACTCACCCCCAGATGAGATTGCTCAATGCACATGTTGTGTGTACATTGAGTGCCCACCACACATCAGCCATCTTTTCAGGTCTGGGGACTCCTGCCCAAATAATACAGACTTTACCTTAAGGGAATGTACCAACTGGCAAAGCAACAGAGGTATGTGAACAATTTCAAATGAGACCTAGAGATAAATACTAGAAGAGATGTGTACAGACTCCTGAGGGAGACAGAGGAATGAGCCTCTCACAGAGGGAGAGGGCTTGGGGAGAGGCCAGGAGAGATTTCACAGACAAAGTGTGATTCAGAGACCTGAAGGGAGATTATGAATTTATTAAGCATTCCAGTAATGGGGAGTATTTTGTGCAAAAGTGCAGACACCGTTCATTCAGCAGATATATCTGGGAGCCTTTACTGTGAGCCACGAGCCGTGCCAGGTCGCATCTTGGCTTCTAAGATGAAAACAACGCGATCCCTGCATGGACCCACATGTAGGGGACATGGGAAACCAAGGGCTGTTTGTTATGCCTGGAACCTAGGAGGCAGCGCAGAAGGAAGACAGAAACAGAAGTTGAGGTGAAAGGCTGCCAGGAGCTTAGTAGGGAAGGGAACTAGAAAACACACTTAGGAGGCATGGAGGGAGGGCTTGCAAGGAGGGCTGCCAACTTCATCAAATGTGCAATTTAGAAAGATAAATCTGGAGTCACTATAAAATATGAATCGTGGAAAAACAGAAATCAGAGGAGATGGTAAGGAATGTTCGGCAACTCTCCCATCTCCCTCTCTGAACCCACCTTCTCTGGTTCCCCTTATGGAGTCCACCAAGAGGCTCCCTTCTCCTAGAGTTCCCAGTTGGGCTCGGTGAATGGGGAGAAACAGAGCCGGCAATCAGAGGGCCGTAAGAGAGTGAGGCACTGGCACTTGCGTCCTTAGTTTATTTGCTGCTGGACTTGCTGTGCGCTGGGCATCCATCTTTTGGAAGCTCCACTCTAACAACCATGGGAGAAGAAAGTGGAAATGAAATGGCATATACGTGGACAGTAAAATCAGTGTCCCCTGTTGTGTTAGTGAAAGAGATAAGAAGGGCTTTCTGTTTGCTTCTTTGAGTTTCATGCTTGAGCAATGAAGTGGACTCATGCCTTTACTGCAGAAGGAGAAGCAAGTTAGGAATGTTTTAATCTAATAAGATTGTTTTAATAACTCTTAAGTCATAAGGAATTAAGACTAAGATAATACGTGAACAAGGCTCGTGTAAGGTTTATGTTTGTAAGAGTCAACCTCTATATGCAGTTTCCCATCAAAGACAATTAATATCTCAATTTTGTAATTTGTATTTTCTTTGTTGAGTGTTTTATGATTCCCTTTTTTATTTTAATTTTTTTCAAGAAGTGGTAGCAATAGGATTTATCTTATATTGTCAGCAAAATAGTTCATACTTGTTAACAACTCAGTGGTGTGGGAGAGGGAAATAATTATATGCTAAAATCCACAACATGGAGAATGCAGAGTGCTTCAGTCATTGAATAGTTGCCAAAAGGAAGAAGGAACAGCCTTGTTTTCCACCACGTTTTTCTAGGTTTTTCCAGATGGGAAAACAACCACAAATGGGTGAAAGTTATACAGATTTTGATTCATTATAAAAACTAGCTAATGACAGAGCTTGGTTGTCTAATAATAATATTCATTCATTGAGTTTCTTGGCACTGGGCCATCTCTTAATATGTAGTATCTGATTTAACCTAAAATAACCCTGTGGGATAGAGATAATTATTCTTATTTCACAAACAAGGAAACTTACGTTCAAAAGAGTTGAGAAATTAGCCCAAACCCACACCACTAGTATATGGTAAGACTGAGATCCAAACCCTTATTTGGCTGCCCTATTACTTTCCAGGAGAATAGTCAGCTCCCCAGAATCAGAGTCTGATTAATCACTTCTCAAGTATTTCTGCACTGGTTGGAGGTTGAACTATTTGACCTTAAAGTAACTATCTCTAAGGTGTAATATGATACTCCTCTACCTGTCTTCTATTTCTTCCCACCACCACCCACCTCACTTTTCAAGAACTCTGTGTGTGTGTGTGTGTGTGTGTGCGTGTGTGTGTGTGTGTGTGTGTGTGTGTAATTCAGTCTATAAAACATTTTTTTAATCAAGAAAGACATTGAGGGAAAGTACTAGATAGAAGGGGAAAAAATATGTTCTCTTTTCACTTGCTCATATTCCCCTGTATGCATATCTTGTATACCTCAACTAGTGGTATAAAAATATATTTCATGGCCAATACACAGAATGAATATTTTATATAGCATATTTTTCCCCTTGCCATATGAGTCAGGTTTTTGTCCCCAGCCCTCACTGATTTTGGATGGGAGGGAAGGCAGCAAATATATATAGAAGCTGTTTCATTTTTTTTAAATCAATGAATAGTATCTTTTGTTATTAAGAAATATTTAATTAAAGGTGTTTCAGAGCTTCTTGGAACAAGACCTATGATGTAATTTTCCTAAAGATGTCATGTAGATAACCAAGTTATATAAACCAAAATTTTACAGTAAAAGAATTCCCATGATCATTGAGGTTCAAATGAAACTGTTTTGTGAGGGGAAACCATGAACACATAAAATAGATACCGTTAGACTGACATGTAATGAAGTAGGATTCCAGGGCAAGTCTCTGAGGCTCCTAATTCCAAACTACTTCCCTCAGATAAGCTTTGGGACCTCATTTAGTTTCAAGTATGGGACAGATGAAGGAATGTAGTATCACCTAAGAAGTGATCCCAAGAGACTTGTTTTCTCAAGACAACAGAAGCTGCTGTAACATCTTTGAGGTGTTTACACCAGTCCAAACACAATGTATCTCTTTTACATAAAAGAAAAAGTCTAAATGTCTTTTGTTTGCATGCATAAAATGTTGAGTAGCAATGAGGTCCTCAGAGAAAAATTAATTATAGGAAGAGGTTCATTAATGTTAAGAACTGAGAATTCACATCATATTCTGTTGGTGTCTAAGACTCAACTATGTATGGGATATCCTAGCCCAGTAAAGCTCTCGGGTCATAATATGGGGAAAATAACACGATGACTATAGAAACATTTTGAAAACTACAAAATATGCCTCAATTGTAAGTTACTTTACATTCTTATATATCTTAATATGCCACATTCTCCATTTCAACTTACTATGCTGATGTGCATTCTTATCTTTTCCCTCCTGGGTGTTGTCAATCTGTCTAATTAGATTATAGGCTCATTAGGTGGAGGCCAATGGCTAATTCCATGTTTAGTACAGAAACAGTACACTGTTGGTATTTAATCATCCATAGTCTCCTGTTCTGGCTCAGCAGGGTATAACAATACATCTTCTGAAAGCTCACTAGAGTGAAAATTCCCCTGCAGAGGGTGAGAAGAAAGCAAGAAGGACAAATGAATTTTCATTCAACACTCGAAGAGTTCTTCTTTTTAAGAGAGTGTAATAGCTAAGCCACTAACCTATAGAATGGAAAAACAGCCTGAATAAATGTAAAAGAAAAAAATCTATATGCAGTAGTTGTTTTATGCAGCACCATTCAATTCCCAAAGAGCTGACAGTTTGTGGAACTAAATAACCCCCCCCCAAAAAAACCCCACAAGTTGTGTTAGGCATTTGGGGAAAAAGTAAAGCAAATAATTCGTATTTGGAACTTTTATGAATGTCTCAAAACTGCTTAAAGAAAGCTAGCTTAGTATTCCTTGGAGAATCAAGGGTAAAACAAGAGAAGGGAAAGTATTAATTTACCTGGTGTATAGGTAAGGGAAAAAACACTCAACAAAGCTCTAAGGATTCAGAATTTATCAATTCTGGGGCCAGAGTCCCTGATTGCTCATCTGCTATCCGATATAGTTTGTAAAATCTATAGGGATTTGACAGTATCTTCTCACTCTGGGGTTAGAATTTAAGTTCTGCTGAAAACCTTAATAACAAGAGTTTCATGTTTTCTTCTTAGTTGATTCCCTGTTGTTTTGCAACCAAGTTTACCATGTCTTCTTCTGGAGCTTTATTTAGCTTAATTGACAGTGTCTGCTAAAACAAAGGCAGAGAAAACAGAATTATCCACTTCCCACTGATACGTAGATTCTATAAGAGTTTACTGATAGGTTAATAATAGAAATTTTTAGCAACTCTATTTTATGATATCTACACATAAAGGTTTATAGGGATCTTTGTCTTTTTAGCTAAGTAAGGCATCCTTTCTGAAAATATCATTAACACCACTTGGAGTTCATGTAGAAATCAACTTAAGTATCTCAGAATAGTTAAAGAGCTTTTCCTATAATCCCCCCAATGTAAAGGGGAAGAAAGGGCAAAAACTCACTACATCTGTATCAACATCAAAATGCAATGTAAAAAGTGAATTCTTATTTTTATGCACCCAGTTTCATTACTGGGCTAAAATTTGAAGGAAGAAAAAGGAATATAAGCTTTTATTCATTGCTTACAATGCACCTTCAAAAATGTAAAAGAGTAAAGACACCTTTGTATCTGAAAGCATTTCCACCCAAAGTAATAGCTATAGAGGATAAAGGGACACTTTGTAAAAGATATATATATATATATTTTTTTTATGGAGTCATGGGTAAGGAGTTGTTCTAGAACAAGGAAGCCTGATGATTTTATTTGTTTGTTTGTGTGTGTGTGTGTGTGTTTATTTTTTAATAGTTTATTGTCAAATTGGTTTCCATATAGCACCCAGTGTTCTTCCCCACAAGTGCCCTCCTCCATTATCACCACCTCCTTCCTCCTCCCCCTCCCCCTTCAGCCCTTGGTTCCTTTTCAATATTCAATAGACCTAGCTGTTAGCAATAGGAACAAGGAATGTAATTTGCATATATTGTCCATTTCTGAATATCTGTTTTTAAATATACTTAAATATTTAAGTGAAATCTTATGTGTTTGATATGTTAATTGATTATGTATATATATTTATTAATGCAACTTTAAAACCTTCATGGTAAATACTGTCCTTGAAAACAAAAAAGAAAGAAAGAAAGAGCAATGTATTGTAGTTAATTCTTTATCACTCATACCACAGATGAACAGCTAAGAAACTTCCCAGTGAACATCCTGGGACATACTTGTAGAAGTGCACAAACCTAAAAAATTGTGATACAACAAAATATCATCTGTAATTGATGGTAGAAATAGCAAATCTTCCATCATGGAAAAGGTTTCAAGGGAGAATATGTTTTGGAGTGAGTCAAGGAAAATATAGGAACTTGTTGAAGCAATGCAAAATCAATACTGAGAAGACAGAAGAGGAATGAGGAGTTAGGGAGAGAAAGCTAGCCACATCTTCCAGTAAATGGAAAGCATGTTTGGATACCTGAAAACTAATTCCAAAGTTAAAAACTTACTAAAATAAAATGAATAAGATAGAAATGAAATAGGATCAGAGCAGAAAAATTGCACTATTTTGAAGACTTTATTTTGTAGCATCTTAATATACATTTAATCCTTACTTGAACAGTTTATAATTTTGAATATAATAGAGTCTGAGCTAATTGGCTGAGAATGATAATATCCTTTAAGACTAGCTGCTGGCATAATGTCCAGTCTTCTCTAGGCCTATAATTACTGATGTGTGTATGTGAGCAAGGAACCATGTGATTTAGTTGGGCTCAATGGGCTAGTAATAACACCCCTGATCAATGTTTTAAATCCTCCAAGGAAGTACCCTGTATGAATAGCCTGACTAAATTCTATAGAAAGCAGTGCTTATATGAAATAAAAGGAGTAACAGAATATATGAACTCCATCATCAAGTCTTCTTTCTGGGAAAATGGCAAAATGTGTAACCTTGCTAAGTATATGCCAGTTAATGTGATTCATTTTGGATATGAGTTAACACTTTTGCACACAGATGTCCAGATCCCAGATGATGTCTCTCACTAATACTGGCTCATATCAGCTAATGATTTCACTTAGTTGTGTGAAATCAAAATGCAAAACACTTAATTCCAAGTGGGAGATGACACGAAAGTGGTAACAGAACAGTTCATTTGGAAATGTGTAAAAGTAACATCTTGCTTTCTTGTCTGTGTCTTCTGCCCAATAGTATGATGACTAGATTGTCTTAGGTCCTCTCCAGGTTTGAAATCATATAAACGGCCAGTTGTGAACCACAAAATTAAAAATCTAGGTTTAATAACAGCATAAAACTGTGGCTTTTGCATGGCATGCCTAAATCAGCAAACTGGATAAAGTTCGTCCACGATAAAGGGGCATGCTCTACAATTAACTTCAGGAATCAATATCCTGTCCCCTAATAGAAACAGCCACAGGATGTTGAATATAATCTAATAAAATCAAAGCATAAGCACCAACAAAGGCACAGTCAGCTCATTTCATGATTTCTAATAAATACATGCACAAGAAACCATACAGCGAAAAATGACATGTTTATCCTGGAGTGTGACTTAGACACACTACGCAATCACTATAATTAACTGAGCAAAGAATGATGGCTAAAGTTAAAGTTTCTTCAGTTTATTTATTTGGGGAGGGACGGATGGAAGGAAGAAGGGGGAGGGAGGGAGGGAGAGAGAGAGACAGAGAGAGAGAGAATCCCAAGCAGACTCCATGTTGTCATTGTAGAACCGGACACGGCTCAGTCTCATGAACTGAGCTGAAATCAAGAGTTAGATGCTTAACTGGCTTAGCCACTGAGACGCCCCTAAAAGCATTTTTTTATTTCACTTTTTTATTTTTTAAGTAATCTCTATGTCCAACATAGGTCTTGAACTAATGACCCTGAGATCAGGCATCATATGCTCTACCAGCTGGGCCAGCCAGCCAGGGACCCATCACTTTTCTTTTTAATGTCTTATATTATATTTATGGGTTTTTTAAGGAATGGAATATAGTGATTCATTACTTACATATAACACCCAGTGTTCATCCCAAGAAGTGTTCTCCTTAATGCCTGTTACCCATTAGCCCTCCCCCTCACACAACACCTCACCAGCAATCCCATTTGCTCTCTGTGTTTAAGAGCCCCTTAAGGTTTGTTTCACTCTGTATTTTATATTTTTGCTTTCCTTCCCTTATGTTCATCTGTTTTGTTTCTTAAATTCCACATATGAGAAAAATAATATATTTGTCTTTCCCTGACTGACTTATTTCACTTAGCATAATACACTCTAGTTCCATCCACATTGTTGCAAATGGCAAAATTTCATTCTTCTTGATCGCTGAGTAATATTTCATTATGTATATACCATATCTTCTGTATTCGTTCATCTTCAATGGACATTTGGACTCTTTCCATGTTTTGGCTACTGTCAATAGTGCTGGTATAAACGTTGGGGTGCATATGCCTGTTCAAATCAGCACTCCTGTATCCTTTGGATAAATGCCTACTAGTGCAATTGCTGGGTCATAAGGTAGTTCTATTTTTAATTTTTTGTGGCACCTCCATACTATTTTCCAGAGTAGCTGCACCAGTTTACTTTCCCACCAGCGAAGCAAAAGGATTCCTCTTTCTCCGCATCCTCATCAACATCTGTTGTTGCCTGAATTGGTAATTTTAGCCATTCTGACAGGTGTGAGATGGTATCTCACTGTGGTTTTGATTTGTATTTCCCTGATGATGAGTGGTGTTGAGCATTTTTTTATGTATCTGTTAGCCATCTGGATGTCTTCTTTGGAAAGGCGTCTATTCATGGGTTATTTGTTTTGGGAGTGTTAAGTTTGAAATATTCTTTACAGATTTTGGGCGCTAACCCTTTATCTGATCTGTCATCTGCAAATATCTTCTCATGTTTGATCGGTAGCCTTTTAGTTTTGCTGATTGTTTGCTTCGCTGTGAAGAAGTTTTGTTTTCTATTTTTTTGGGGGGGGTTGTTTTCTTTTTTGTTTTTTGTTTTGTTTTGTTTTTACCTTGATGAGGTCCCAATAGTTCATTTTTACTTTGTTTCCCTTGTCTCTGGAGATATGTCAAGTAAGAAGTTGCTGCAGCCAAGGTTAAAGAGGTTATTGCCTGATTTCATCATCTAGGATTTTGATGGCTTCCTGTCTTATGTTTAGGTCTTTCATCCATTTGGGACTTATTTTTGTGTATGGTATAAGAAAGTGGTCCAGGTTCATTCTTCTGCATGTCACTGTCCAGTTTTCTCAATACCACATACTGAAGACACTCTTTATTTCATCTTTCCTGCTTTGTCAAAGACTAATTGACCATACAATTCATTGGCCATATGTTTGTGGGCCCATTTCTGGGTTCTCTATTCTGTTCCATTGATCTGAGTATCTGTTATTTTGTTTGCTTGTTTTGTTTGTTATTTTTTTTTTTTTTGCCAGTGCCATACTGTCTTGAGGATTACAGCTTTGTAATACAGCTTGAAGTCCAGAATTGTGATCCCTCAAGTTTTGGTTTTCTTTTTCAGGATTGCTTTGGCTATTTAGGGTCTTTTCTAGTTGCATACAAATTTTGGCGATTGTTTGTTCTAGCTCTGTGAAGAATACTGGTGTTATTTTGGTAGGGATTATATTGAATATGTAGATAGCTTTGGATAGTATTGACATTTTAACAATATTTGTTCTTCCAATCCATGAGCATGGAATGTTTTTCCACTTTTTCTGTGTGTCTCCTTCAATGTCTTTCATAAGTTTTCTTTACTTTTTAGTATATAGATTTTTCACCTCTTTGGTTAGGTTTATTCCTAGGTATTTTATGGGTTTTGGTACAATTGTAAATGGGATTGATGCTTTGATTGCTCTTTCTGCTGTTTCATTATTGGTGTATAGAAATGCAGTCGATTTCTGTACATTGATTTTATACCCTGTGACTTTGCTGGATTCATGTTTAAGTTCTAGCAGCTTTTTGGTGGGATCTTTTGGGTTTTCCACATAAAGTATCATGTTGTCTGAAAAGAGCAAAGAGTGAAAGTTTGATTTCCTCTTTACTGATTTTGATGCCTTTTTTCTCTGTGTTCTCTGATTACTGAGGCTAGGACTTCCAATGCTATGTTAAATAATAGTGGTGAGAGTGGACATCCTTGTTTTATTCCTGACCTTAGGGGGATAGCTCTCAGCTCTTCTCCATTGAGGATGATATTAGTGATGGGTCTTTCATATATGGCCTTTGTGATCTTGAGTTATGATCCTTCTATCCCTACTTACTTGAAGGGTTTTTTTTTTTTAATCAAGAAAGGATGCTCTATTTTGTCAAATGCTTTTTCAGCATCTTTTGAGAGGACCATGTGGTTCTTATCCTTTCTTTTATTATTAATGTGATGTATTACATTGATTCATTTGTGGATATCGAACCAGCCCTGCATCCCAGGAATAAATTCCACTTGATGGTGGTGAATAATTCTTTTAATGTATTGTTAGATCCATTTGGCTAGTATCTTGTTGAGAATTTTTACATCCATGTTCCTTGTGGAAATTGGTCTGTAGTTCTCCTTTTTGTTTGGTTTTGGAATCAAATTAGTGCTGGCTCTGAGAATTTTTTAATTTGATGCGTAATAAGCCAATGCTTAAATTATTTTTCTAGAAAATGAACTTTCCACATTGGTTTTCCTTCTTAACCCCATAATATAACTTCCTTTCTTTTGATCACTTCTAGAGAGCTGTAAGGCTGGTGCCATGGAGGTCATGAAAAAGCAATAAAGACACATTGGTAAACACTAACTAGGCATTATGTGCTATTCACGTGTCATTATAAAATACACGTTATAAAACAAAACTTCCATAGCAATAATATTCATTCTGAGAATATACTATGTGGCTCCTAAGCTACCTTTTGGGCTAATGTCATCTAAGGCAGTGTGCAGTTCATTACTTGTCACCTATAAAAGCAATTGATCCTTTCACTATTATGGACTCAGACTTCATTTGCATAACACATGGTCCAGAAGTATGAAATTCAGTTGATCTTTCTAATACAAATTGAGAATGAGAGCTTTTTTTTTTTTCAAAGTGAACAGCACCTTGGCATGGTTTAACTTCACGTTGGCTGACCTATGCCTCCCTGCTAACTCAGGTCTCTAGAGCTCCTAGTCCTGTGACTTTATTTCTGTAATTCATTTTAGATCATAAATACAATAATGTTTGTAAAAGTCATCCTAAAAGAATCACTGTGGCATCAGAGGACTTTAAATCTATGTAATAGCAAATAAGCATATGATTTTTTTCTGAAAAAAAGTGTTGCTAGGATATGTGGATTCAGCTTTAAATGAAGAAAAGTAAACAAAATACTCTACCTGCCATTTTGCATAATTCACAAAAAAAAACCACTTTTTCTTCCATTGATACCATCTTGACTTTTTTTTTCACATCGATAGCAGAATGCCCCATTTCTATGTATCAAAAAAGTAATTTTGATGACTTTTTTCTATTCCTTGTAACTCTTTTTGCACACATATGTAATTAGATTTTAATATTTAATTTGTGTTGTTATCTTTGTTTCTTTTTTTTTAATGTTTATTTATGGGTGCCTGGGTGGCTCAGTCACTTGAGCATCCAACTTTAACTCAGGTCATGATCTCATAGTCCATGCATTTGAGCCCCGCGTCGGGCTCTGTGCTGACAGCTCAGAGCCTGGAGCCTCCTTCAGATTCTGTGCTCCCTCTCTGCTCCTCCCCAACTCATGCTCTGTGTCTCTGGGTCTCAAAAATAAAAAAATGTTAAAAAAATTTTGAGAGAGAGCATGAGCAGTGGAGGGGCAGAGAGAGGGGGCGAGAGAGAAGCCCAAGCTGGGCTTCCGACGTGGGGTTCCATGTCACCAACAGTGAGATCATGACCTGAGCCAAAATTAAGAGTTGAACACTTACCGAGCCACCTAGGTACCCATGTTTCTATTCTTTATTACTCAAGTTGGAAAATACATGTTTGATATTTTGAATTAACAACTACATTGCAAGAACTTGATTTTTTTAATGTTACTTTTTAAGCTTTGCTTCCAAATCAGTGGACAAAGGGTTATATTTTGTCCATGGTCAAATAATTTTTATGATACTTTTGGAAGTAGCTAAAATTTACAACTTACCTATAGTCATTGCAGGATTAAATGTTTCTGATACATAAGAAATGTAGACTTAATGTTTACTCTTAAAATGCCTAAATGTTACTCTTGACCTTGGTATCTTTACATCCACGTTAAATGTTTCTGTTTTTTAAACTTAGAAAAAAACATTAACACTTGACAACAAAACTTACAACTTTTTATTTGTGTGGGATATTTTTTCCCACAACTTCCTTTTCCGCTAACTTTGCTTTGCTTGCCAGTATGCAAATGCCTATCTCATGTAGTACTATGTTTGGATGAAGAGGTCCCCTCTGTTCCTTTAACACATTAAGAATATGTAAAAAGTATCAAGACTTTGCATAGTGACTTTTTTAAAATTAGAAAGAAAGCCAAAATATTTTCTCAGTATATGAGCACTCACAAAGGCATTCTACCTCTGGAGTTATGATCAAGCAAAGATACTGCATCTTTGCCTCTTTTTGACATGTTCTCAGGGATAAGATGAAGTTCTCATTTTAAAAGCTTCACTTGTCCCTTTTATCTCTATCATCCTATCCTGACCTTTCATAGGCAAATACCATGAAAAATGATTTGGTACTTACTACTTTCCTCTCCTCACATCCATCCCCTTGATCCTCTGTAGTTTGGCTCCCAAAGCACCACTTGACCCAAACTCAGTACTGCCAAATCCAGAGACCTTGATTCATTGTTCTTGAACTCTCAGAAGTACTAACTGTTGCAGACCACATCCTCCTGCTTTTTGAAATGCTGCCTTACCTTGTTTTGTGACATTGGTCAGCTGACCCTCCTTTCCTGCCTCTTTAGTTGCTCCCAGAATCTGGTTCCCTTTGCCATCTTCTCACTGGCCATGGATATTGCCATTCATTCAGGTTTCTGTTTTTCTTTCTTTATTTTATTTCCTGGAAGAGTTCACCCATTCTCATCCTTGGCTACTTGTCAGCTGTGTAAGGTAAGGCAAGTTATTGAGCCTCTCTGCACCTTATGTTTCTCATCAGCAAATTGGAGATACTATTTGATGTGAAAATCAAATGAGTTAGTACTTTGAAAACACTTAAAACAATCCTTGTCACATAGTAAGGCATTTGTTATTGGCCGTGATCGTTATTTATCACTTTATCACACTTGAAGCTACATCTTTATCTTTGATTTATGTTTCCGTATTTCCAATTGCTTTTAAGGTATGATCAACAGAATATTCCATCAACATCATCTCAAATATCAACATGTCATAAACAAAAGCCTATTTCTTGGGCCATATCCCCTTCTCAAAATGGCTTGTTGGGTTTTTTTTTTCCCCAAATGCCCTGTTTCTATCACTGACACTACCATTCTTCAGTGATAACAGTGATTAACATTGGTGTCTCATTGTCTAACGTAATCTTGTCACTAAGCTTCTCAGATTTTGTAGTTTATTTTGAATTCATTAAATTTTGTTACTTTTCAGTGTTCCACCTTGATCCAGATCCTTGTCATCTTACACTGGGATTTGTCACTCACATCTCTGCTCCCAGCATCTTTATCCCAGCCAAATAAGATCTTATAAATCCACTTTTAATATGTCATGTTCTGTTCAGTGTTCTTCTACTCAAGAAGTTGAAATCAAAAAAATCAAACTATACCAATAATTATTAAAGAATTGAAAATGGCAGAGCTGATGTTGCTTTTAAAACACATATTGAGGGGTGCCTGGGTGGCTCAGTCGGCTAAGCGTCTGACTTCGGCTCAGGTCATGATCTCACGGTTTGTGGGTTTGAGCCCCACGTCAGGCTCTGTTCTGAGAGCTCAGAGCCAGGAGCCCCCTTCGGATTCTGTGTCTCTTTCTCTCTCGCTGCTCCCCCTCTCATGCTCTGTCTCAAAAGTAAATAAAACATTAAAAATATATATTGAAAATTTAAGTTTATAAACTGAAGACTTATTTCAATTACTTAAAAATCTGAGAAGTACATTTTTTAAATTTTTTATAGAAGATTAAGGAAATAAGCGGGACAGATCATAGAAATGCTCCAGAAAATGCAAATGGATCATACAATGGGGCCAATGTTATAACTTATACTACTACTACTACTGCTGCAATAATTATAATTATGATAACAATAATGGGCATTGTTATCTGCATTACACTTTACAAAATATTTTGACATAAGATATTTAACTTACATTTCACAGTTAATTCAATGAAAAAGTATTAATATTAACCTATTTTACAGAATTCAAAATGGGTCCAAAAGGTTAAGCTGCATAACCAGAGATCATGCAGCCAGAACATGATGGAGACAGAACTTGACTTCAGGTCAAGTTCCATTGCACTGTTGAAAGACCTTAATAATTATTTTTTAACAAGTTACTACATTTTTAAAACTTAATTATAGCACCCAATGAATGCCGTGTGAATTATTAGATAGACTATAATAATTATTATTTAAATATATTAAGATAATAGCACTTAATGTGAAGAAAACCTAGAACAATTCCTGGAATAATGGATGCCTAACTCCACTAACTATTAACTTCGAAAGAGAGAGCCCTTAGAACTGTAAGAATCAACCAAGAAAATTGCTACCCACAAAGTGCCTTTTCTTCCAGGCTTTTGTGGACTTCAGGATGACTCTAGCCATCAAATTTCTAAGAAGGAAAGTTGTGTACAGAGGGAAAATGGTGAGCATAGAGAATACGTGTAGAGAAATAGACTCCTGTGTATCCATCCCTAGCCAGAAAGACAATATGTCCAAAACACGGATGGAACTGGCTTCATCCTGGTCTAGATATCTTTGTCTTTAAAGATTTTCCACATCCCTTGTTCTAGGCCCATACTAAGCAGCCTTTTAGTTTGTTTTCCCAGATACCTTGAAATACAGAGAGAGATCTCCCCACTGAAAATGGTATATAAATGAATAAGCTGCCAATCCAGTTTTATGTTGATCTCTCTTGTTGTCTAAGTATCACTAAAAGTCCGACCATTTCAGGTATTCTTAGGATACTTCAGTCCAGATGGGTTGAGAATCAGCTACTTAGATCACAGTGACTCAACTTAGGTATTACTTTCTCAAAGAAACCTTAGCAGCAATAGTCAAGCTCCTTTATATAACATCCCCATTAGAATAGCATTGTCAATGAATGTCACCATTGGCATAGTGAAAAAAATGCTGCTTATTATAAATGTATTGCATGAATTTACTGGTAATTTAAAGTGAGGCTTGCTTCTGTTTGATCTAGTAACCTGATTGCCAGTGAGTTGATTCAAATTCAAGTCTTTAATTCTCTTATCTAAAATATATATCTCTTATTCAAAATCTGATGTCATTTTAATTGTCTCTTATTACCTTATGTAGCTGTTCCCAATACCTTATTACCTGCTTTAGCCAACCCAGGCCCCTCTCTTCAAAGGCTGTCATCTTTGCTTATTCTAGTCACTCCTGAAAGGACTTTTCAGACTTTCTATTGTGGAAATTTTTAATCATATACAGAAGTAGAGAAAATAGTGCAATAAATCTCTATGTACCTGTCAGTCAGGTTATTAACTCTTAGCCAATCTGGAAGGATATTTGCTCCTCGCCAGTGCTTAAATTCGTCAGGATCTATCTCAAATTCTGTGTTCTATGATGTCCTTCCCCTCTAATTATTCCATTGCAAAGTTGATCTATTGCCTTTCTGACCTTTTATTGGACAGTATTAGTGTTTCACATTTTATTGTCTGATGAAGTTTCTCTTTTCTTGTTACTTTTGTCTAGTATAAACTCTCCAGATCTACAGGGAAGTGCCATATACATTTTCTATGTAGATCACACCTAATGGATTTGACAATAGGTAATTTAAGAAGTAAACTACCTTATTACTATCTGGCAAAAAAAGAATCTAGTGTCTGCAAATGAGTGAGTAATGTCATCACTTTAGTCCTACACAGTATCTGTATCCACTTTTAAATTCATTAGCCAAAGGATGAGCAATCATTTCTAATTTTCCTAATAACCATCTTCATAATTAACAGCTTGTATAGCAGTAATATAGGTGAAAATACATTAAGCATTTTTATAGTGTAAATAAAGTCAGCCTTTATTTTACAAATGTCTTTTGGATATAAAATAGTCTAAAATTATGGAGTTGACAAAGATGAACCTATAACATGTAAGTGTAAACGTCCTCTTTCTTTTCTTTATGTGGGATTAATATTCAGGTAGTTCAACTGACATTGCCTAATGATTACAGGAATTATGAAGATGAAACAAAATTTCATTTCCCTGGATATACTTTATGCCCTGGGAGGAATGCTAATGATAGTTTAAAGCATTTGAACCTGAACCAGACATATGTATCTCTCTATTCACTTGGCTCTTTTAAATAGGATTTAAAACACTTTGGTGAAATTATTTAGAAATGTCTCAGTTGCAAATTACTTGGCACTGACTATTAATCCGCTAGTCTTATATAAACATTATTCCCGAAACCATGCCAATGGTTGTCAGGACCATGGCATGAATTGTTGATTCAGGATAGAGCTGTCCTTAATGACCTATATGAAACGGCCACTGTGAACATGGGGATATGTGGCAAATGGGTAGCTCACTCTTTCCACTTTCCCGGAACCCCCAACATTCAGAGTCTCATTGAAGATTTCAGCAAAAGAATACGGTCATTTGGTGCTGAAATTAGTGCATTAAACCCTAATTTTATATCCTAGGGATCTTCTGCATCATAGCATTTTACTAATAAGCTTCATTAATATTTGGCAGTGTATCTTTTATTTAAATGGCGTGATGACAGTTTCAAAGGCAAGAACGCTCTGGATAGCATTTTATTTTATGCTCGTATTTGGAATGTGAATAAGAAACCAGTGTCGACTGGGGAAGCAGTAGCCAAGTGAAAATGGACTTAAATTGAAGAAACGATAAGCTTATCAAAGGGCTATTATTTTAAATCCACCCTCTAGGAAAAGTACATAATACAACCCATATTCTGCTGTGACATACTTTACTTGAGTTCATCATTCACAATATCAACAATTAGAGGGAGAGGAGGATATAAAAGAAAATCTGACATGGGCTTGCTTGTCCTTAGAAAGACTTGCTAATTAGCCTTTTAATTAAGTAAAGAGAAGCCGTTCACGTCTTTGGTAACAATGAAATGAAACTACATTACCACATCCACCTCAGCTCTGGTCAGCAACATACATAGTCTTCTCTTTGTTACCACACCAGTCTATTTGCAGTTGGGTATTTTCACTTTCTGATTCAATTTGTCCAAAATGAGTTTTTTGCCAGAACTGTTAGTTCTCTGATAAAACCAGGTCATTTAAAGTGGTAAATGGTTAACAAAGGTTATGCCATATTGTTTCTGGAACAAGTAAGTATTAGTTCTTCCTTTATATTACACTTATTTGTAAATAATCAGAAATGCATTACACATTTAAAACAGTATTTTACCCTAAAGCTCACAGTTTCCTTAGTTTTGAAATGACTGTATTACCAATCTGGAATGCTTAAAAAGAAAGGGGGGGAAAAAACCATGGGCAGAACAGCAAGGAAAGGAACTGGTTTCTCTTCCATGTATACAGTGCCATGGAGAATGCAAAGGAGAACTCTTCAGGATTCCCTTTTTCCTAACTCTCCCTTGCAAAGGAGGTTGGGACCCATGGTACTCTGCTACTTGGAAAAGGGGTTTCAAATTCTGAGTTGCTGACTAGTTTCTAAGGGTCTTGACTTACTTTGTACCCTAGAACTTGGTAGTGGGTTTTTCTTTCAAAAATGTTTTTGTTTTTTATTTTTGAGAGACAGAGAGAGACAGTGTGAGCAGGAGAGGGTCAGAGAGAGAGAGAGATACAGAATCTGAAGCAGACACTGAATCTGAGCTGTCATCACAGAGCCCCATGTGGGGCTCGAACCCACGAACTGTGAGATCATGACCTGAGCCAAAGCCGGATGCTTAACTGACTGAACCACCCAGGCACCCCAAACTTGGTAGCAGTTTTAATTGGAGAAGGTAAATCATGAAGCCACTTTCTTCCTTCAGATACTCATTTATCTCATTATTTACTGAGTGCCTGGCACATATAATCAGGCACCAGGCTACATAGGGTACTCTGCCATGTATGGAGCCAGGCTCACTACCCCATGGAGCTTTCTGTTCAACAGCAGTGACAGCACAAAGAATCATCAGGGGAGGCAGAAATGACATTTAGCTGGTGGCCAATCAGCTGAGGTGTCATTAAAGTCATGCCATTGGAGTTATGTCTTGAAGGATAGTCTTTTGGAAGACAGAGACACATCCTAGATGGAGGAAATAAAAAAAAAAAGATTGTGAATAGTCAGTTTATCATTAGTGCATGATGATTAATTTAATGGAAACCAATTTGACAATAAACTATAATAAAAAATAAATTAATTAATTAAACATTCATTCTCTTTGAAAAAAAATATTTATTTAGTGTGTGTTATGACAACCAGTCTCTACCTGGACTCGGAATAAAACAGTTTAAAATAAAATGTTGAGCCTTGCACTAACGGAGCTAACAATCAGATAGTCAGAAGTGGGAAAAATATAAACAGAGCTTTGCATTTGTCATTTCCTCTGCCTGGAACATTCATTTTCAAAACATTCCCTAGGCTCACTTTCCTCATGTCCTTCAGATCTCTGTTCAAATAACCCCCATCAGGAGAGACTTCCTTATTAAGTAGCAACCCCATTCTCCCCTAATGCATCCTATCCCCCTTCTCTGCTTTGATTTTTACCATAGAACATATTTTCATCTGACATGCTATTTAATTTGTTTATTGTCTCTCTCCCCCATGGTAAGTAAGTACCATGAAAGACAAGGCTTTTGCCTATCTTGTTTACTGCTATACGCTCAGTATCAAGGACAATATCTAATATATTCAAGAAATATCTGTGGCACAAAGAAATATAATGGAAAATAAAGTAGGGTCAAGGTGGTTACATGAATGATGCATTGCTGTTTTATGGGGAGGCGGGAACAGACCTCACTAAGGAAGACACATTTAAACTAAAACCTGAATAAAAGGAGGGAGCAAGCCATACAACTATGTAAAAAAGGAGCTTTTCAGTTCAAGGGAACAGTAGGGGGGAAGCAGGTGCATCCTTGACTGGAATAGAAGAAGCTGAGGAGGAGAGGAATAGAATACGTCAGAAACAGAACATGAGCCCTGCTAAGGATCTGGATTTTATTCTAGTGAAAAGGGAAGCTACAAAGGGTTGTTTGTTTGTAGTTTGTGGCAGAATAGTGACACAATTAGACTTACTTTTGTAAAGCATCGCTAGGCTACAGTGTGGAGAGCAGATTATAGCAAAGCAGAAACAGATCAACACAGGTAGGAAAGCAGTCGTCCGAGTGGTGTAGATGGATGGGAGAACAGTGGAGATGTAAGATTCAGGACAGTTTTTGAAGGTAGAGACAGCAGGCTCTGCTAATGAAATGGATGGATGTGGCAAGAGGGAGACGTCAAGGAAGAATTGAGGGACTTAGACCAGAGCAACTATATAAATGGAATTGCTGCCATCTGTGCTGGGGAAGGCTCTGGAAGGAGCCATTTGGATGAGGGGAGGAAGGGCAGGAATTAGTAGTTAGTTTGAGAGGTGATAAATTTGAATGGCTACTAGATATCCAAGTAGAGGTATTGGGTAGGCAGTGGAAACTTTGGTCTGAATCTCAAGAGAAAATTCAGAGTTAGAAATATAAATTTGGAACTTATCAGGGTATAGATGGTATTTTAAACTATGGGAGCAGATCAGATCACTAAGAGAATTCGTGTTAATTAGAATAAAATACACTAGCATTTGCATACTGTTTTACCACTTACCAAGTGATTCCACATCAACTGGAAATTGTTGAGAGTTAGGATTGAAAATCTCAGCCTTGAAAAAGAAAAGTGCATGAAAAACTAAGAATAACATGAAAGCAATGCTAACTGCACAGCACTTCTAAAACAATTGTATTTGGAAGATGAGGTTGATCAAAACAGTTCTGTCCCTCTCATCTGACTGTAAATATGTGGGGGTGGGGAGGACACATGGAGAGAGATGATGATAACTATTATTTTGAATATGATGAGTTTCCAGTGTTTTAAGGACATCTAGATGGTAGAGGATGGAGCTCTGTAGCAAGGGCAAGCCCTACTTATCCTTCAAGACTCAGTTCAGACATCGCTTCTGCCACGAAGTCTCACCCTCCTAGTCCCCTTGGTCTGAGTTAGGGTTCACCGTATCTCATCATAGCCTTGATTGCACATTTAGGACTTCCTGTTTACTTGTCTGTGTCCCACTTAGTTCCTTAAAGGAAGGATTTTCCCTTTCATGTATGTGCCCTCCACCTTGGACAGTGCCTGAGATGTATTGGTACTCATCAACATGGATGGATGGATGGATGGATGGATGGATGGATGGATGGGTGGATGGATGGATGGATGGATGAGTAGATGGATAGATGGCATCAGTGAGAACTAATACACTAAAGTAAACCAGTGTGGTTTTTGTGGAGCCCAGAAGAAAAACAGAGAAACAGACAACATTGTATAATGATTATCAAACTTGCTAAGAGACTAGATCTTAATTACTGCAACCACTAAAAAGAAATGGTAATTATCTGACATGATAGAGATGCTAATCATCATTCTAAGGGCACCATATATAATATATAAATGTATCAAATTTACATGTTGTGCACCTTAAATGTACATAATTTATATTTCAAATTTGCTTTAATAAAAATTAAAAATAAAAATAAAGTGGAATAAATAGGAAGGAATAGATGAATAAGCTTAATATTTAACATAACTAAATAAATATTTATTGAATACCTATTTTGTATCAGGCACTATCCTTGATGCTATGAATACAAGAATTGTAAAAATATAAATGCTCTCTTACCCAAATTTTTACTTAAATTCCAGTTAGTTAATATACAAGGTAACAATAGTTTCAAGTGTAGAATGCAGTGGTTCAACACTTACATACAAAACTCCGTGCTCATCATAAGCACCCTCCTTAATCCCCATCACCATTTAACCCATCCCCCCACCTCCCCTCCAGTAACCATCATTCTGTTCTCTATAGTTAAGAATCTGTTCCTTGGTTTGCCTCTTTCTTTCCCCCCTATGTTCAATTGTTTTGTTTCTTAAATTTCACATAAGAGTGAAATCATATGGTATTTGTATTTCTCTGACTGATTCATTCCGCTTATAAGGGCTGTCCTCCCTAATGGAGCTTATAGTCTAATAAATATGATAGAAACAACAGCTTATACTTAGGTAGCTCTCACATTTGCCAGATACTGCACCTAGTGCTCTAAATGTATTGGATCATTTTGTCGCCATGATAACCCTATGAATAGGTAGGCCACTACTATCCCCATTTTACAGATTGGGATATTTAAGTATTAGGAGTTCAAATAACTTGCCCAATTCACCCAGCCTGAAAGCAATGAGGCTAGGACTGGAATTCATGTAGTGTGGCTCTAGAGCCCATGTTCTTAAGCACTACCCTATATATATAAATATATATATATATATATATACACACACATATAATACATATATAATGCACACATGTAATACACATATATAGTTGCATATACATTGTGTAATACCATGTATACATATATTGTGTGTGTATATATGTATATATTGTATAATAGCATGTATATATATGTGTGCTGTTGTATAATAGCATAATTATATATATAAGTATAAACATAGCACAATTATTTTTTGCAATGTAAAAATGTTGCATAAAACCAATATGGTTGATATTGGAAGTGATTGTTCAGGAAGTTAAGACTTCACAAAGCAAAAGAAAGAAATGAAAAGATGCCAACTAATGAGTCTAAATATAAGAATGAATAGGAGTTCTATGGATAGTTTTTTGAGTAACCTCCACACTGTTTTCCAGAGCAGCTGCACCAGTTTACATTCCCACCAATAGTGTAGGAGGGTGCCCGTTTCTCCACATCCTCAGCAGCATCTATAGAATAGCACTGCTGGGGACCTACCCAGGGGATACATAAGTGCTGATGCATAGGGGCACATGTACCCCAATGTTCATAGCAGCACTGTCAACAATAGCCAAATCGTGGAAAGAGCCTAAATGTCCATCACCTGATGAATGGATAAAGAAGATGTGGTATATATACACAATGGAGTACTACATGGCAATGAGAAAGAATGAAATCTGGCCATTTGTAGCAAAGTGGATTGACCTCAAGGGTGTCACGCTAAGCGAAATAAGTCAGGCGGAGGACAGATACCATATGTTTGCACTCATAGGTCTAAAAGGAGAAACCTAACAGAGGACCATAGGAAGGGGAAGGGGAAAAGAGAGTTGGGGGGAGAGAGGGACGCAAATCATGAGAGACTATTGAATACTGAAAATGAACTGAGGGCTGAAAGGGGAGGGGGGAAAGGAGGGCACTTGTGGGGAAGAGCACCGGGTGTTATATGGAAACCAATTTGACAATAAACTATTAAAACTGTCATTAAAAAAAAAAAAAGAATGAATAGGAAACAAGGAGAGAAAGAAAAACCAAACTCAAGTATAAAAGATGTTTCACATTAACCTTCAAATTATGTCTGGAGCAGAAATGTCCTGCCTTCCAAAGGGAAAGCATAAGAGGAATGGCTTTGTGTTATAAGACTTTGGGTGGCTCTGTGTCACCGAAGTCACTGGGATGCCTGGCCCCACCATGCGCATCAATGAATTCTCAGCACAGTGTTCTTCTGGGGAATATGTTTGTGCTGTGAGTGTCCTAAGAGCATTTCTGTCAGAGACGCTTTGTTGGGGATTCACTGCCTGACTATGCTTTAGAAGTTTTCTCTAAAATTCACTGATCTTTCTTGAAAGCTTCTTACTTTTTTCATTGACTTCTGTTCCAGCTCCAGTTTTCTTACGTACTGCTTTCATGTCTGGCATCTTAAAGCCACAGAACCTAGAACTGTTCTATATTCTAGGTATTTTTTTTAATATTAGCATCCATGATAATACAGCATAGTCATTACATGCTGGGTGTCTGCAATCACAATGACCAGTTTGATTCCTAACCTAATCCCTCATTGTATGAACTCTCTGAGGCTCAGTTTTCTCATCTTTGAAATGGACATATCACTAATTCCTATCTTATAGGGTAATTGTGAGAATTAGCACTTACAAAGTGCTGAGTACACTGAAACAAAGCATTTTAGCCGTCATCATCATAACCCGATTATTTGTGATAAGCACACCTCCCCACTGAGAGCAGGCAAAAACCCATTAAAAAGCAGGAAGTTAAGTTTTGTTATTCTTTTCCAAGTGACTTTAGATGACATGCTTTTAGTGAAGAAAATCTGTAAGCGTCTAACAAAACAGGCGGAAGGTTTGTAAGGCAGTTGCTGTCAGGTCTGTGGCATTTCCATCTAAAATACTTCTGCAGTGGTCCCTGGGAAGTTAATTCCTTTCTTGATATTCAGTGTTCACCGTGGTTAAAATTCGGCAAGTATAGAAAATAGCTTATGTGTGTCAACTTTTCCACCCATTTTTGATGTCTTTATTCAGTGAGTATTGATTTCTACCTGTGGATAGGCTGGATATTAATTACTGCTTATGACCAGAGGCTGTGGAGGACATCTCCTAAACTTGCTTTCACTCATAAAAATCTATTCAGAGGTACAAGATGAAATTCCAAATTACCTTATGGTGATGTGTAAAGCCTCTGGATTCTCCTGGAATTAATGTTTTCAAATGCATAAAATTAAATCATAGGAATACATAGGAAGACAATGATGTTGATATATTATTAACCAAATATTTTTAAAACACAAATTTGTGATACATTTTTATTCTTTATTAATTAGAAACTATAAGCTCTCAATGCCTGTCACCCCAAAAACCAGGAGCACACTTTACACACCGTATGTTAGCTAATTTGAAAATAAATTATGTTTAAAACTAATAAGTAAAAATAAAAATATAAAATCTAGCAGCTATCTAATAGTCATCATGATCTCTTGTGAACATAAAAGTTATTTCAAGATATCTGCAAAAACTATAGTATAACATGAAACTATCTGTGATTCCGCTGGGTGCTATACCACTGCTGTTTGTTGCAAGCATTTATTATAAAATGAAGCGCTATATTTCTTACAAGTAACTCAAAATAAATCTCATTTTTTCTTATCCAAGTTCACAGACCCCCCCTAAACTTTATTCAGAAACCCAAATAAATATCTCTTGACGTAAAAGGAAAATTTTAGTCACTTCATGTTAAATATACTGAAATGCAAAGTTGCCACACTTTTTAAACTCATTGCTATTGTTTTAATATACATCTGGATTGTATTACATTTATCTTTGTCATTTAAAATACTATACCCACATTATAGGGGTATGTGGGTGGCCTAGTCGCTTAAGCATCAGACTTCAGCTCAGGTCGTGATATCAGGGTTCCTGGGTTCCAGCCCCCCATCAGGCTCTGTGCTGACAGCTCAGAACCTGGAGCCTGCTTTGGATTCTGTGTGTGTGTGTGTGTGTGTGTGTGTGTGTGTGTGTCTCTTTCTCTCTCCCTCTCCTTCCCCGGTTTGCATTCTGTCTCTGTGTGTCTCAAAAATGAATAAGCATTAACAAGCATTAACATTTTTTAAAAAAAATAAAATAAGATAAAATACTATACCCACCTTGTAGAAATACAGGAAACCAGAAAGAATGAGAAGAACTGCCTACCTAACATATTCCCTGCTAGGGTTTTACACACTTCTTTCCAGTAATTTGTAACTGCCATAATCATAGTGTACATGTAAATCTTGTGTAAACCAAGCACAGTGTCATGAGCACTTTCCATGTTGTTTATAATGTTTGCAACTATTATTTTTCATGGTTGTACAGTACTTCTTTTCTCACTTAGATACACCCTTAGTGGAGACCAACGTTGTTGCTCTTGGGAGCAGCACATTTCATGCAATGGGCACTGTTTGAACCTTCTTTGTGTTGATATTTAAATATGATTAATTCTTTTAAAGCAAGCAACCAAGAAAAAAGTTATAAAGACGTATTAAGGTTTTTAGAACTTACTATATATTATTCCACTTTCAACATCACAAACGAGCCTCTTTTTTAATTAGATTTTTATTTCAGAACAGTTTTAGATTTATAGAAAAACTGTGAAGATGGTACCCATTTACCCCACACCTAATTGCCCTTATTATGAACGTCTTACAGTATGTACATTCATTAACTCAACAAGCCAATATTGACACAGTATGATTAACTAAAGTCTATACTTTATTCAGATTTCTTAGCTTTCACCTGATGTCCTTTTTCTGTCTCAGGATCCCATCCAGGACACCACATCACATTTAGTCATCATGTTATGCCGCCTTAGTTTTCTCTTAGCTATGTCAGTTTTTTGACTTTCTTTGCTTCTGAGGACTTGACAGTTTTGATGAGTACTGCTCAGGTATTTTTGTAGAATGTCCCTCAACTAGAACTTGTTTGGAGTTGTTCTCATGATTATACTGGGGTTATGGACTTTTTTGAAGAACTCAACAAAAAGAATGCACCATTCTTATCACATCGTCAAAAGTGTATACTATCAACATGATATCATTTGTTGATACTAATCTTTATCACCTGGCTAATGTCAAGCTTGTCAATTTCTCTACTAGAAAATATTCCTTCTGTTTCCATTCTGTGTTCTTTGAAAAGAAGTCATTTTGAGTAGTTTGTGCATAATGGAGTGGAGAGTTATTCTCCACTACCTCAGATACCTACATAAACTACTTGTAATTCTACTTCTTGGGATATTTATCACAAGCCTCCTTTAAAGTATGACAGAACGAAAGCTTGGAGAGATTGAGGAACTAGCCCAAATTGCGTAGCCTCCTATACTTTTACCTGTTCTCCATCACACTTGTAGAAAACCATTCCTTCCATACGTAGCCTTGGCTCTGCTTTTCTGGGTGAACCATGCCCAAGCTGATTGGGCTATTTGTGGCTGTTCATAGCAGTTCCTATATTGGCCCATTTCAGGAGACGGGTATTCATCCTGCAAATACCATGTATTCACTTGAAATATGATGTTCCCTCCAATGTCTAAGCAACCATTTCCAAAACCACTAGACATTACTCAATTTTGGAGCAGGATGAGAGAGACAAAAAGGGCTGAACCAATTCCTGCCATGATAAATGATATCCTACTTAACTCGTTGACTGAAAAAAATGTGTACATACCAAACACTACTCTAGACATAAGGCAAACCACAGAAAATGAAGTACCTTCTTCGTGGAATATTTTAGTGGTAGAGAGAGCGTCTAGTATTTATATCATATGTTTATAGTATGTCAGAGGTGCTGTGATGAAAAACAAAGCAGAATAAGGGAATAAAATGCTGAAGGAAGACCTCTTTGAGGGCAGAGCATTTGAAAAGAAACCAAAATGATATGAGGTAAGGTATGCCCGGCAGAAGGAACAGGAAATTTCCAAGGGTCTCAAGATGAACTAAGCTTAGTCAGATAGAAGCACAGCAGGGAGGCCGGTGTAGCCGAAGCTGGTCATGGAAGATTTTGTGGGCCACCGTAAAGCTTCTGAACTTTGTTCTAAATAATGATGAGTGACTATTTAGCAGAAGAATAAAGTGATAAGAGTGGCATTTTTAAGACATCATTCTGACTCCTGTGTTGAGAGTAGACTGTGGGCGGGGGAGGAAAAGCAGAGACCAGTTAGGATGCTATTAGAGTAGTCCAGGAAAGAGACCATGCTAGCTGGGACTAGGGGAGTGGCAGTGATGATCATGAGAAGTGCGTAAGTTAAATACATATTTTGGAGGTGCCCATGACAGGATTCGCTGTTGGATTTTTGGACACTGGGAGTAGAAAGTTGGAGAAATCAAAAATGACTCAGAAGTTTTGTCCTAAATGGTCATACCAATTACTGGCATGGAGAAAACTCAGGGATAAGCACATTAAGTTTGAGATGACTTATGGCACTTGCTAGTATTGACTAAGTAGTTGAGCTTGAAGTTTATAGGAGAGACTGTGTCTAGAGATATTGATTTGGGGGAGAGTCATCGACAGATGCTGTTGAAATCCATGAGAATGGATGACATAATCCATGGAACAAATATAAGATAAAATGTCCCAGAAAAAGGATACAGAAAAGAGGACTTAAAGAACTATCATTGACATAGAAAGCCAGGAGAATGCAGTGTCTTGGAAACCAAGTGAAGAGCTTGCTTGAGGGAGATAGTTATCAACCATATGAAATGAAGCTAAGGAGGGGGAATAAGACCTCACACTCTCAGTGGTCATGGGAAATTTTCTTAATTTGGATGGAAGCCATTTTGTCTTCAATGGGTGAGCATTCTGATAACAAATTTGCATTTTCCCCCACATTGTCGTAGGAGACAAACAGAGGCACATATAGAGGTATAGTCTCATAGTCTAGTCAATCTTATGGTTACAAAGTAGAGAAGGACATACAGATAAAAGGTGGAAGCAACTAGAAAAGAAAAAAAATAAAGTCAGATTTGTCAACATGATCTTTCTGATACTTTTACTTTCTCTAAACCAGCAGCATGGATACCACCCTTGAACTAGTTGTTGCATTATCAAATAGCAGTCAACTATGCTTACCTAAATATTAAAATAGTGCACAAAAACTAAAAGCCATAAAGTGGAAAAGGGTACCAGTAGAAAGGTAAACCAACATGAGGGTTACTTTTTTTTTTTTTTGGTCTTTGACAAATAAAAGATAATTCAACAGAATTAAAATGGGTGACAGCATATCTTTAAAAAAAGAATAATCTTTTCTATTCTGATAAGTTAGAGTAGTTGAAAAATGCATACATCTCATGTAGAAATGTTATTCTAGGACCTTGTTTATTACCAACCAGTATTTGAATGAAAATATCTACCCAGTTGGTCTCACTAATTAAGGTACCAGAAAACTTCATTAATATAATTCAACCTTTTCAGTTTGACCACCATATAACTGAAAAGTGTAAGTTTCTTAATGGGGAGAACCATGCCTTATACCCCTCATAGTACTTGGCATAGTGCTAGGCATATGGTACAGGTTCAATAAATACATATCGGTTGGTTGGTTGGTTGGTTGGTTGGTTAGCTACTTGTTGGCTTTTTGGCTGATTGATGGCAGGGAAGCAAGATTTCAGTGCAGTAGTAATAAGTTAAGAGGAGAAAGACTGTATGTGCTAAGAGTTTCCAAACTTAAACTAAGATCATCTTCCTTAGGCAGAAAACATTTCCAAATGTGAAGTTTATTCATTCAACAAATGTAGGTCCCTTATAGTGTTGTAATCTGATGCAAAAATGAATATGAAACACAGCACAGAATTAAGATCTTAAGATTTCCAAGACATTGAGAATATAGTGGCCCTCATATGGAAATCAACATAAAAATCATGCTAAGTAACAAAACTAGGATGAGAATACCCTAACAAAGTTCTTTTCTATTCCCTGATTACTACTTTGAGATTCCCCCTTATTTAGAATACACTGAAAATCAAATTCTTTATTCTAAAATTTTATGTCCAGGGTGCTGTGCTTAGTCTATTAGTTAATTCAGCAATAATGACACAGAATCCTTCCCCTGAACATTCATAGTTTAGTAAAAGAAACACAAGTGTTAAAATTAAAGGACAGTGTAATAAAAAGGATGCAGAATTGAGATATTCACAAAGTACTAGTAAAACAGAAAAATGGCAAATATTGCCTAGAGAATTTAAACAAGGAACCAGGGAAAAGAGAAAGCATTGAAAAAAGAGAGATGTGTGTATTATTAAACAGAACTTAAACAGTACATAATTACTTAAATTTTGAATTAACATTATTATTCTGTTTACATTGATGTTTAATGGGAAGATATGAATAATGGATAAATTTGGAACAAGGCATGATCTTATTAGTTAAACATTATTTTTCATGTAGCCTATTATTACATTGTCATGTTAAATTTATGTGTTGAATCTGCCTGTCTCATGGTAGAAGAATTCCCACTGAAATTCTCCATCCCATGAAATGAGCAAAGCATTGCTGAATTTACAGTCCTGGCAATGATCCCTCTTCTGTTTATTTAGTGGTTTCATGCACTGGGGACAATATACTCACGCTGAACATTCAACACTGGGATTTATCTTGAACATTCATTGCATGGAAAGGAAAATGATGGTATTTATAGTAGTCCCCTCCCTTCTCTTGTCTAAATGATAATTTGGGTACTTCTGGTTTTGTCGAATCTAGAAAACATGCTGATAGGAAGATGTTTTAGACAACTTCTCTCAGATCCCCAAATTGTGAAAGTAAAGTAGATAACTGATGTTTTTCTGATGCTCAATCTATAAAAGTTGTCAATTAGTAGTCACACCCACTCAACATAAATTAGCTTCTTATATAACAAGACACATAACATACATATAAAACATTCTCTGTGAAAAAAAATAAGTAAAATAACACTTTTAAATGATTTTGGTAGAACCATAATTAGTATTCTAGCCTAAAGTCTGATTACAGAAGAAGCTATATAGCTAGTCTACATTACAGTCTGCTTTGTATCCTTAGAAACTATATTATTGAAAAATCAATCAGGTGACTTTTTTTTAAATTTTTTAATGTTTTATTTGTTTTTGATACAGAGAGAGACAGAGCATGAGAGGGGGAGGGTCAGAGAGAGAAGGAGACACAGAACCGGAAGCAGGCTCCAGTCTCTGAGCTAGCTGTCAGCACAGAGCCTGACGCAGGGCTCGAACCCACGAACGTGAGGTCTGACCTGAGCTGAAGTCAGAGGCTTAACTGACTGAGCCACCCAGGCGCCCCCAGGTGACTTTTGAGAATTTCCTTAATTCATTTATACCAGCTCTCCTTATGACTTGGGAATACAGATTTTTGAAAACTGAAAACTTCTCATTGCTGTTTTAAACACACCTTTTCATGTTGCGTGTCTGATATGGTGGGCTTGAGCTCAAGTCTCAGAGCTTACCTGTTCCAGCCCCCTCGTTCTTTGTTGATCTACCTGATATGTTCTTCCTCCGATAGACCCAAGATTTCCCACTACGTCCTAGACTCTCTTCACCTTACACCCAGCACCCACAGTACCTTACGCCTAGCCTGCCCTCTCCACAGCTTCTCGGCTTCCTGAAATCTTGGTCTGGGCTATTCACACATATATCCAGCCCATATCCCAAGCTAGAACCTAAGCACAGGTTCCCAAAACTTCTGTCTTAACTCCACATTCAGTAAATCCTGACAATTCTTCTTCAGAAATCCTCCCCTTGGGCTGCCTGGTTGGCTCAGTCAGTAGAGCATGTGACTCTTGATCTCAGTTGGGGATCATGAATTCAAGCCCCATATTGGACATAAAGTTAAAAAAAAGAAAAAACACAAGCTTCCTCTTCTTTATTAGCTCCTACCTCAGGACCTCATTGTGTTTGCCTACAAGTAGGTTTCCTTTGCTGTAGTCAGACCCCAACTTCACCTCCAGATTGTTTTATCTTTAAAGAAAAAATAAAGAAATAAAAAAAGCCTGATCAGGCCACTTCTTTCATGTAAACCTCTGAGGAATGTGTGGGATTATAAAACAAACAAGAGCAATCCCTTAGTTTGGCATACTGTGTCTCCCACTATAACGTCATAACTTCCGTCCCAGCACTGATTCCATTCCTGCTACAATGAACTCTCAGCTTCCTTCTCATAAAACCCATCCACTTGTGTATAAACTCCACAAAGCTCTGATGCTCATGAATTCTGCCTATCTTTTTTTCAATTCTAAACCATTAATGTCAGCCAATTTTATATTTCTCTTCACCACCAGTACCTGATTTTATTTCTTCTTCTAGCCCCCTCCTTCCTCCTTCACTTTAGAACTAATACTTGGTGCTGCTTCTCCAGCTTTGAGCTCTAGCTTCTTCCTTTTCTTGGCCATTCCAGCGCATGTTTTTCTGTAAATACTTTCTCTAGAACCCCACAGCGCTTCAGCTCAGCACAGATTTTCATTACTGCCATCATCTCCAGATTTAACCTAATCCTGCAGGTGAAATGCAGACCATGCCTTGATTTTGCCTGAGGCACAAGGAATGCCTATTATTAGAATCCCTTTCCTTCCTTTGTAACTTGCCAGATCTCTATTCAGGACACAGGTCATATGTCAATTTGTCTATGACATCTGAATCTTGTGGATAGCAATTCACCCTATTCCTTATGTGGACTCCCAAGAAATTTCATCATATATTTGATAGGGCACCTACCCCTTTGGATCCTAGACTATCTGCCAGCCCTACTGGGCATTGAGCTTTTTGTGCACAAGACTGGTATCTTTTTTTTAATTTATTTATTTTGAGAGAAAAAGAGACAGGGCCAGCATAGAAGGGCCAGAGAGAGGGAGAAAAAGAATCCCAAGCAGGCTCCACACTATTAGCTCAGATCCTGATCTTAGCTGAAACCAAGAGTGCGATGCTTAACTGACTGAGCAACACAAGTGCCCAAGACTAATATCTTAATAAAGTGTGTCTATTTGTCATTTCCCTTAAGTCCCTTTAAGAATAAGGCAAAATATGGAGGTAGTGAAGGAGGAAGAGAAAGGGAAAGGAAGGGAAAAGTGAAAAACATTATATTCCTTATAGAAAATAGCTTTCAAGTATATATTTTTTACTTGGACCCAAAATAAGGAATGCGTTTTATACCATGAACTCAGCACACACACACGCGCGCGCGCACGCTAAAAAAGTATTTCACTTTTTATACTGAGTTAAGCTCACTTAGCTTAGAAATGCAGTGCACTATATTTTATTATTTTTAATGCTAATATTGAGCTACTAAATTGATTTCTCAAGCATTGGAATTACTTAGGGAACTTTAAACATATGTAATCATGCCTGAGTTCCAGCCCCAGAGATTCTAAATTCGTGTAAAATGTGGCCTAGACATAGAAATCTTTAAAAAGCCTTCCAGCTATTTCTACTGTGCGAGTTAGGGTATGAACTGCAGCTCTGGGACCTTCCTACCTCAAACTACGACCCACGAACAGGGGCGTGACATCATCTTGGACTTTGACAGAAGTCAAAATGCAAAATTTTGGGCCTCACCCCAGATGCCCTGATTGCATTTTATCTTATAAATCTTATAAAAACACTTTTAATAAAAGTTGCATATATTTAAGGTATACAACTTGAGACTTTGTTGTAGGTATATTAAGTGAAATGTTTACTATAGTCAAACTAATTAACGTATCCTCTCCTCACATGGTTGCCTTTTTTGGTGTGGTCGCTTATAATTTTCAGTATTTGTAAAAAGTGCTTGAAATTTAAGGTCAAAGTTTGACTCAAGTGTGGATTCTCTGGAGGTGGAACATATTTTAACACTAAAAAAAAAAAAACAATACTTCTAATTTGACGGTGTAGTTTACAGTGGAAAAAAAGCTCGTTTAGGACCCGATATATTTTTGACTACTGGTGGTAATATAATTTAAATTTTAAAAAGAAATAGTTTTGTCTTTTAAAAATGCCCCATTTTCCCAAATTTTTAATGTTTTTTTTATTTATTTTTGAGAGACAGAGAGAGACAGCATGAGCAGGGGAGGGTCAGAGAGAGAGGGAGACACAGAATCCGAAACAGGCTCCAGGCTCTGAGCTGTCAGCACAGAGCCCGACACAGGGCTCGAACCCACAAACCTTGAGATCATGACCTGAGTCAAAGTCAGATGCTTTAATCTACTGAGCCACCCAGGTGCCCCCCAATTTATTTTTTAAGTAGAGATAAAAAGTACATGGAGTGAAACGTATATAACTTGAATATATCATTTAATGAATCTAGAGGAATATATACACCCATATATGACCACCAAAATCAACCAAAATCAAGATATTACATGTTCCCCTCCTCCAAGAAAGTGCTTCTGTGCTGCCTGCTAGTAATCTGCATCTCACACAGGGAAATCCTCATCTGGTTTTGATCGCCATAGATTTGACTTGTCTGACCTGGAACCTCTTATCAATGGAATCTAAATATATAAATGAGGGATTCCTGGGTGGCTGAGTGGGTTAAGCATTGGACTCTTGATTTCAGCTCAGGTCGTGACCCCAGGGTCATGGGATTGAGCCCCACATTAGGGTTCCATGTTCAACATGGAGCTTGCTTGGGATCTTGGGATTTTCTCTTGCTCTCTTACTCTCTCGCTCTCTTGCTCTCTCTCCCCCCCCATCCATCTCTTCCCTGCCCCTGTCCATCACTAGTGAGTACCCTCTCCCTCTCCCTCAAAATACTATTTAAAAATTTTTAAAGTCATATGTATATATGAATCTATATTGTATGTATCAGTAGTTTATCATTTTATACTGCTGAATAATATTCCATTGTATGACTATGCCACAATTTGCATATTATGAATAAGACTATTATAAGCACTCTTGTTGACATTAAAAGGAGAAAAGAAACTGCATTTTAACAAGATAACCTGGAGATGCACAAGTGTATTAAAGTCTAAGTAGCGCTGACCAACTTAAGAGTGCCAGGAGGCAGTTACGTGTAATCATTAGGAGTGCAGGCTGTGGTGCGAATGAGCAAGTCACTGACTTCCTCAGGCTTCAGTTTCTACCTCTCCTAAACAGGGACATAACATTATTTCCAGGAAGAGTAGTAGTATTCTATCCATAATGTTTTTATGAGGGTCAAATCAGATAGTTCATATTAAAGATTCTGTGCAGTGCCTGGCATATAACAAGGGTAAAAGAAGCATCATCTCTTTTTATTATCCTCAGTACCAGCAAAACAGCTGACAAATAGTAGGCACTCAAAAAACTGTGCTGTTCTCTCATAGGTCTAGCAGGAAAACAGGAGAGACCTAATGGAGAACCAGGGGGAGCGGAGGAGGGAGAGAGAGGGATGCAAAACTTGAGAGACTATTGAATGCTGAAAATGAACTGAGGGTTGAAGGGGAAGGGGGAGGGGGAAAAGAGATGGTGGTGATGGTGGAGGGCACTTAAGGGGAAGAGCACTGGGTGTTGTATGGAAAACAATTTGACAATAAAATATTATGGAAAAAAAATAAATGATGAACACAGAGAAACACACAAAAAAAACTGTGCTGTTCTCTTATTGAAAAGGAGACTCAGAAAGGTGAAATAATTCACTAAAATTATGTAACTGGTTTACCAAAAATCTAAGAATCCAAAAAAAGTTCTAAGAATAGACTAAAAGCTCTTTTCTGCCCCCATGGCTAACAGTTTCTAACTTGCAATGTTTTGGTATTGTTGGAATGCACGTGTCACTAAACATCTCTGTGTAGAATCATGCATTTGAAAGAATGGTTTCAATGAGTTCATTTTGCCCTGGCTCATAAGAGCTATCTTGTAAGTTGCCAGAATTATTTGCAAGCCATTAAACCATTTTGAGTATCCATAGCCAGTTGGCCAAAACTTATGTCTCCAGCATCTAGCCCATATCTACCAAATTTTAAAGGGTGCTTTTAAAAGTTATAAACCATTTTATTCTTAGTGTATATTTTCTTTACTTATTTCTGCAGTGGAATTCAGAACCATAAATTCTTGGCCATTAATTCAAGCAATAATAGTTTTGGGGGGAAGTAAGAAGATTCTTCTACCATATAACTAAGGTTCTTTAGTTAGTGGGCATACAAATGATTGCTTCTGCTCCCATTATGATGACAGGCAGCCACATTTTGCCACTGATGACCACACCACAGTTGGAGTCAAATTAGAACTCATGTCCTGAGCTAGTGATCATACCTCAGTGAACTATATTATCCTTTTTCTCTATAAAACCATGCCTGAATCAACTGGAGAAAGGATACATCAAGAGACTACACCATTTTGGAAGTTCAGCTAAAGACTGACAAATATATTTCATTGACTTCTGGCTAAATAAACCTGGCCAGCTTTTCCAAACAGGAAATGAAGGATTCTCAAGAAAAAGGGAGCCGCACTTTCCTCAGCCTAAACACTGAGGGAGGGGAGGGAGAAGAAGAAGAAGTGTGCAGGGAGGGGTGGACACATGAATAAAGGAGTATTTGTCAAAAGTTCCCAGCAATAGAGCAGCCTGGATTGGATAGCAATTTAAAGATAGAACTGCGCAGTTTTCTAATTATTTTAAAATAGATTTGGCTGTTTTTCAGTTTTAAAATGTCAAAAGAGAACTGGAAACTGGTTCTTAAAAAGGACATTTAGTCAGCAGGAGAGTCCAAGCTGAACATTAGGCTTGAAACTGCAGCAACCAGGTGAATTATAGCCTAAATTAAATGACTTCAGGGCATCTTAGCAGCAGCTAGGAAAGGAAGGAGAGAGAAGCCAGGTAGGAGCTGATGGACCCTGGCATGAGTCAGCCAAAGAGAGCCTGACCTATGGTCCTTGTGCATCCCTTTGAGTGGGGAAAACGGCAGTCAGTGTGTGCACGTGGGTGCGTGTGTGTGTGTGAGTGTGTGTGTGTGTGTGTGTGTGTGTGTGTGAGTGTGTGTGTCCATGCCCAGAATGTTCCACCAAGGCTATGGTTGTAATTTAAGCAAGCACAAACACAATGCAGACAAAATGCTTGCTCTGTTGGCTCCAATGGCAGAAGCTGTCATTATCTGAGACAGTGCTTAACTACTGTCAGTAGAGAGATTAAATACTGAAAAGCATAAGACTTGCCTCACACAGGACACCTGAAGGAGACATCAAACCCAACAGCAGTTCTAAACACCAGCTGAAAAACATGGCGAGTTTTCAGGCTTCAGGGTGGCTTCTGGGAATTTAAACTGGAAGCAGAATGATCTCCTGAGTAGCTCCAAAACATATGCTGCAAGAGCAGGTAGTCGATGTTATTTAGAGTAACCCTCCCTTTTATAGAGAGGGAAATAGCTCCTCTGGTTAAACAGGAGGCCATTGCCTTATGATCAGCTCTCAAAGACCTCCTTCACAAAGACAGATTTCGGGGAGTGGGGGGATGGGGAGGTGGTAGTTACTAGTGGATACCAAATTTGGGTATGTCTTCTTTAGAGCTAAAGCCAGGAAAGGATATATTGTCTATAAGAGATTGCAAAATGCAAGAATCTCTTTCAGAACTCTTGAAAGGTGGTCATCCTACCTTAGTTCATATATAGCTAAAGATAAGGAAGTGATGGCAGAAAGAATATTGAAACATATTAAGTACTTACTATGTGCCAACATATATTGTCTTAGTTAATCCCCACAGGAGTCCTGTGAGATATAGATATTATTATCTCTATTTAAATAGATTACAAATATTTGATTGAGACATTGAATAAATTTCAAGGACATTCAGCAGTAAGTGGTAGAGCCAAGTCTGTAGGACTCCTAAGTCCTTCCTGAAAGTTTTATCCTGCAAAATGTGGCCCATCGTGGACCACAACAGTGTCATCTCTGGAGCTTGTTAAAAAGTACAGAATTTCAGGGCACCTGGGTGGCTCAGTCAACTAAATGTCCAACTTTTGATCGTGGCTCAGGTCATGGTCTCACAGTTTGTGGGATCAAGCCACATGGTGGGCTCTGTGCTGACAGTGTGGAGCCTGCTTAGAATTCTCTCTCTCTCTCTCTCTCTCTCTCTCTCTCTCTCTGTCTTTCTCAAAAATAAATAAGTAAACAAACAAACAAACAAAAACCTTAAAAACATACAGAATCTCAAGTCCCACCCCAGAATGACTGGATCACAATTTGCTTTTTAACAAGATCTCCAGATGATTTGTGTGAACTTTAAAGCTTGAGAAGCACCAATCTAAAGCTCTGAGGCTTCTCCCACCATTCTGCTATTTGAGACAGTTTCTCCCAAAATGGCAGAGTCATAACTGTTCAATGTTCTTTCTTAAATTAAATCAAAATATTTTTCCTTATGACCTTTGCCTGGCATCCTTCAAGGGTGTCATTTTTTCTACTCCTATTCATTAAAAAAAAAAGTTTAAACTCAACTTTCTATATCTGTAACTATAAAATTTTATCTGCTGGTTTTAGTCTACATTGTCAAATCTAGGATCCTTTCTAATTTTTATTCATTTCTCCAAGATTTATAATTTAATGGACATATTTTTATTATGCATTCATGTATGATCTATTGATAGATAGATAGATACATAGATAGATAGATAATAGATATACACACACGTATATTCACTCTTAGAATTCAGTCACACTTAGAATCCATCCAATGGCATGGGGAGGTTAATCCATTTATCAACTTATGTGGATTCTGCTATTCAAAAACTATAAATGGTGGTTGCTAGGGCTGGAGAGAAGAAAAAATGGAAAGATATTAGTCAAAGCAGTCAAAGTTTCAGTTATACAAAATATGATCTACAATAAAGCATAGAACCTATCATTAACAATACTGTATTGTATATTATAAATTTGCTAAAAGAGTAGAACTTACATTAAATGTTCTTATCACAAAAGAAATAACAATAACAAACAATTTTCTGTACACACAAAAAATAAGGGGACAACTTTTGGAGATGATGAATATGTCTATGGCATAGATTGTAAGGCTGGTTTCACGGGTCCGTAGTTATCTCCAAACTTATCAACTTGGATAAACTAAATATGTACCACTTTTTGTATGTCAGTCATACCTCAATAAAGTGTTAAAAACATCAAGTATGAACTATCCTGAGGTATTTCCAGGCTATATTTCTCCAACTTATTTCCATCAAGAATTTTTTGTTTGATGTCTTACTAACTCACAACTCCACGTCTGTGGAACTGTCCTAATAACTTCATATCATAGAAGAAATCAGGTTAGATAAGAATAACTAGGGGCATCCGGGTGGCTCAGTTGGTTAAGCCGCTGACTTTGGCTCAGGTCATGCTCTCACAATTCGTGAGTTCCAGCCCCACATTGGGGTAGATGCTGACAGCTCAGGGCCTGGACTTTGCTTGTGATTCTGTGTCTCCCTCTCTCTCTGCCCCTCTCCTGTGCTCTCTCTTTCTCTCTCTTTCAAAATAAACATTTAAAAAGTTTAAAAAAGAATAATTTTTAGTCAACCCATGCTGGCTGCTAGCAATTATCCATTTCTTTTCTAAGTGCTCATGAACAATTTTTCTTATAATCTGTTCTAAAAGAGTAACAAATCTTACTTGCCTGTTTATACTTTCTATAAACATTTTTTCCTTTTAAAACATGGGCCAACTCCCTGGCTCTCATGTTCCAAGATTTCTCCCATTCACTCTCATTTCTTAAAGAATTCTCACGGTGAGTTCTTTCAAAAAAATAAATTTGAAATACTTGAAATCACAGACATAAGTCTGGTACCATTTAATTGCTTTGAGTAACAATAATTGCTCAAAACAATTTACCCATTCTATAAAATATCTTTTCTATCAAACAGACATAATAATCTTCCTGATGAAAGGCGGTATGTGAAAAAGTATTATATAAACCATAGAGTATTTACGATGGTGCTGGAATAAGTTTATAATGTAATCAGTGTCCTGGAGACTTAAACCCATTCAGGGGTTGACACTCTCTAACTTTGATTTTCCATGTCTTGATTCTGATACCACCTGGAGTCTCTATGCAAACTCTTTCCAAAGACCAGTGAGCAGTGCTATGTTCTGAGCCATGATCATCCCTTGGAACAAAAGATTAGCAAACTCTGACAACCTGGGCAATGCTGGCCCACTGCCTGTTTTTGTAAGTTTTATTGAAACAAGCAAACTTCTTCATTTACATATATATTGTCTATGACTGCTTTTGTGCTATAATGCCAGGGCTGAATAGTTGCTACAGAGATCACATAGCTTTTAAGCCAAAATATTTACTTTCTGGCTTTTTCCAGAAAAATGTTTGCTGACCTTTGCCTGAGACTACATCCTTTGGAAAAGAGGGACTTTGTGATATATAATTTTCTGCACACGGTTCCTCAGCAAGCTCTGTGCTTAAGTGCTAAACAAATTCATTTTATAATAATCCCTTTAATAGGATTTTGTGACCTAAATGAAATTGTATTGTGAAATAAAATAATGCATAATGATTTGAGAAACCTAGATCAATTAGAATATTTAGCTAGAAAATCCTGTTGATTTTAAGCTTTGTTGGTTAAAAACAACAGAAAATATAGAATACCTCTGTTTGATATGCAGCCTTAATAAGTCCCAAATATTAAACAGACCTGGATGGCTCAGGTCATTAAGCGGCCAACTTCGGCTCAGGTCATGATCTCACAGTCTGTGGGTTCAAGCCCCACATTGGGCTCTGTGCTGACAGCTCAGAGCCTGGAGCCTGCTTCAGATTCTGTGTCTCCCTCTCTCTCTGCCCCTCCCCCACTCACTCTCTGTCTCTCTCTCTCAAAATAAAGACATAAAAAAATTTACATGATTTCCTCAACCCAATATACTGGTATACTATTTGAATATTCTAAAATTTAAGTACAGAAAAAAGTTCTTAAGTTAATAGTCTCAAGAGTCAAAGTTTGAAACCACTTTGTTTGGGGGGCCTTTTTTGATAAATGATTTCAGGACAAAGTACATGTTATTCTGTGCGATGGTCTGTTAATTGTTTCCAGGGGAATAATAACAAGCCATCCTTGAAAGGAATGGCTGGCAATGGAATTAGCTCTAGAGACTTTAAGACAGTATTTGCCAAGAAACAAGGTCAGTCTGATAACATGTCAAACACGTCCTTTATTAACCTGAATAAATAAAATATACCTATAAATTATGAAGGGCATGGTGGCTGAGTTGCCTGACCACTGTTTTTAAATGTTCTCATTAGCATGTCATGTCTGTAATAAATGACTTTAAATTTTGTATTTTCTCTGACAGGATATTTTAAATTTTATAAAAGCAGGGGAAAGAATGTCTATGCAATCCTTTTATAGAATCATGGTCTAGCTTGAGCTTTACTCAAATAATTGATTAAAGCATGGATCAGAATCTTCTCTAGAATACATGTCTATTCCAAAGTGGTTATTGCTGTAGTCCATAGGATCTGTAATAGGCCTAATTCCAATAAATTTGTTTCAGCAGAGTAACCCAAAAGACCTCAGTTAAGGTGATATTTTAAAAGTCAATGACTATTTATTGTATTTAATTCATGTTAGTAGACCATAAATAGGGGAAATTAATGAAAAAATATCACTTTTTCTGCACGCTAAAACTCAGGACCAATGATTTTTCATCTTTCACCTGAAAATAACCAGATGCTTAACCTAATATTAAATAAATGTCTCAATGGCATAATGCAATAAATGTGTAACATTTTACAGATAAATAAGACTGTGTCTAAAACAGTGAGAGAATTGGAGAGAATTCAAATAGAAATATGCACACACACGCACACAGTATACATCATGGTCTGTCACAACTTACCCACAAAGCCTTCGAATCAGACAAACCAGTTTGTCTACTTGGGATGCCTATAACCTTTCCCTAGGCAAATACTTTTTGACGGTATCTAATCTAACTTATTTTGATATGAACTGTATCTCTTTGTGTTTAACCAAGATTTGCGATGCCACAATTTGAGTCCATAGGAAAATAATCCCACAACTAAAGAAGTATGATCCATTCAAAGAATGTGATTTTATGCAAGGTTTATGCTGCATTAAATAAGTAAAAGAGCAGAAGCCAACTAATAAAGCAATATGAAACCACTTCCCCAGCTTTCCCTGCCCCAGTCACTGACCACCCCCCAATCTTCATCCGCCTTCAGTTAGTACTTCCCTAAAAGTACCCTTCCCTGTCTAGCACTGTTTCCCACACTCACTGCACTTTAGAGAGCTCTTATGGCTATGAATCTTTGTCTTCAGCGAATGTCCTTAATCCCTGATTCTGTGTTGATGCAGCACAGGATGCCCACTAGGTAAGTGAGAAGGATAGCTGTTTATTACATTGCTCCAGAGAAAGAATAAGTGTTTTTCTCGTTTTTTTTTAATTTTTGTTTTATTTGGTATTTTGGTGAGCACTGTTTATTTTTAATATTTCACTGAAATACTGAAAAAGAATCATGCATTTATCTGTAGTAACTATATGCTAGTTTTCTTTGCCACCTTGAGTTACAGTTAATAGTATCTTAAGGTGAGGGACTAAGTCTTACTCAGCTTTGTATCTGCTGGGCCCTTCTCAGAGCACATGGTGGAGACTCCATAAATATTTATTGAATGTGTACTAAAACATCAAAATTATTGTATTATGGTTAAAAATATATTAACCTGATGGGAGTTGCACTGGTTAACCCATGTTGATTTAAAGTTCTCATTAATACGGGTGCCTGGGTGGTTCAGTCATGATCTCAAGGTTCATGAGTTGGAGCCCCGCATCGGGCTCTGTGCTGACAGCTCGGAGCCTGGAGCCTGCTTCGGATTCTGTGTCTCCCTCTCTCTCTTCTCCTCCCCTGCTCGCACTCTGTCTCTCCCTCTCTCCCTCAAAAAATAAATAAACATTAATAAATGTTTGAAAAGAATTGAGGTTGAAGATCATTTTAAATACAAAATCCATAGAGAAATAACAAAAGAAATCAGAAGTGAAAGCTTATGACCTAGGTCTCTATGATCATGACTCCAAAATTTGTATCTCTAGCCCCTCCCCTCTGTGTTTGCAAGTACCCCCATCTACTAGAATTTACAGAACATTACTTACCTTCTCTCCTACCATGAATTTTCACATATGCCAATTATATGATCATTCTTACAGGTAAGAAACAATATTTTAAATATTTCTCTAGTTTGTAAGGTATCGAAAATAAAGACATATTTTGTATACATAAAACATACAAGATATGTCATAACTACAATTACCTTCTTCACATATTGAGGCAATCAACCATAGTTAGTAAAGTTACAGTTAAAAACTGCATCTTTCCTGACTTAAAAAAAATTAGTAAGGAATTTATGAGAACATTTTTGCTGAACAAAGAAAAACATTTAATTAAGTGAAATAGGTACTGAAGTTTATTTTTGTATTTGATTTGCCTTTACAGAAAGCAAAATTTGTCTCTTAGCTTTAATCCTTCTTCGCATATCAGGTAAATGCCTTGTCAGATTTAACATGATAATTGCATATTTAGTAGGTGAATAAACTTAAGAACCTACAATCAAACCCATAGGGGAAAATAAAACTAAGGCAAAAGTTAGATAAAACAGTTTGTAGCAGAAAATACTTTATATAGTTCATATTTCCTATCCTTTCAGAGCTAAGTCTGAATTTTAATTAATATTTTTTCCAATAACCTGACTCAAGTATTTTATGCTGAAGGAATTTTTGAAAGATTGACTAGCAGACTTTTGATGTAGTAATAAATATTTATGATCTCCTGACTATACTTTTTATTATTCATCGACTAAATCCTTAGATCTCTTTTTTCCATAAGCCAGTAATTATGGCTATCAAGTGTGACTTCATGCTTTCTCTGTGTCAGTTTCCTGAGTAGAAGTCAATGAAATGGTTTACAATTACATGCCTTCAGCCATCATTGATTATTGTTTATGTAGAAAACTTAGCATGTCTATGTAGCTAAAATTGAAAATACAATGTACAAAAAACACAACAATTAAATATCTGTTCCCTGTGTTCTAGAGCTAAGGAAACTAATGCTTCAGTAATATGCTAATTGCCCCTCCCATACTTGGGTCCATTCAAATTATCAAGCCTGATTTCAGTTAATTGGAGTACATAGTTCTGTTCCTAGCAGTTCAGCATGTTTTTTATTTATAATTTATTGTCAGGTTGGTTTCCATATAACACCCAGTGCTCTTCCCCACAAGTGCCCCCCTCCAAGACCATCACCCCCTCCCCTTCCCCCATCCCTCTTCAGCCCTCAGTTTGTTTTCAGTGTTCAGGAGTCTCTCATGATTTGCCTCCTTTCCTCTCCCTAGTTCAGCATTTTAGGATTTATTAAAGCCAGATTTTCAAAGCTTACCTATCTCATATGCTATTTTTTTTTGTTTTTATTCCCCCTGTATTTATTAGATGTTTATGACCTCAAAGTTGTATTCCCAATGGTCCTCTTTTGTAGCTTGGCATTTTGTTTTGATTTACTTCCTTTACACTTGGGCGGCTGGCCAGCTCATTCAAATATAGATAATTCTATCACTTTTTATTTATTCATGTGGGCTACAAGTTGTGCACAAAAACTAGACTGGTATGTCATGATAAAATATTGCATATGTTTACATTATGCCAAAATAGCCATTCATTTCAGGCAGTCAAAATGTGATATTGGGTAAACAAAATTCCAAATGATTAACTTATGGTCTAAGTCTTAAGAAATGCCAAACAAATCAATGAAATGAATCTTGAAGTTTCATAAATTTGTATAACCAAACATGCATATAGTTAGAAACATTGAACATGGTAGAGATTGAGGCAGCTCTGGTATTTTACAACTGTGGTACTTAGTTTGTCTGAGCTATGACCACTTCATCTACAAAATGGGGCCAGTATATTCTATACCAGGTTATTTCAAGGAGTGAGTTTAAGTTTCTAAGATGCTTGGCAGTATTTGGGCACACAGTTTTATGATTCTTAGCACATAAATAGCAGCTATTGTTATTAGCCAATTTAGTCACTTCTCTGTGATCTCCAACCATGTATATTTTCAGTAGAAAGGATTTAATGGACAGTTTTTGCATTATCTAAACCGAAAAAAGAAATCAAGAGGCTATGTAAAATTTTTACTTTTCAATTGATTAATCTGAGACTATATGGTTAGGACTCATGCATTTTACTCTGATTTGCAAGAACTTAAAGCGCTAATAGTATAATTATAAAATTAGTACTAGATTTGGTTTAGAAAGCAAGAAATTTTCCTTGTTTTGACTTTATTGTTAACTAGATTTGGCTGGAATGCAAAATGTATTGTAACCCATAAGTGAGCGATGTAACACGGACACTTGGATCTATACGTTCAGTGGGGGGTGGTAGAGGGAGGGACAGTTTAAAATCTTCCAGCATGATTCTCCGCTAACTTATTCTAATCAGCTTCAGTATAGTATAATAATTGTAACATTGGAGACAATAGGGGATTATTGTTTTTCTCTGTGCCGTTTGTCTGTTGCATCTGAGAATAGAATAATCTCCCATTATCTGCAGGGAAATTGCTGCATATTTTCCTGAAACTCCTAGACTAGTGACATTTTCATCCCCAAAAGAATCAATGTACGATGTCTGGCATAGAGGGGGTCATGGGAAGGTACACACCCTATGGAGCAGGTCTTGGATGTCTGATATTATTAGAGACCATATTGATTTCCCTTTCTCTTCGCCTAACTCAAAGAGATAGTAACCATCTTTCTCTGGATTCCAAAATTTTAGTGCAGCCAAGACAAAAATTCTTCTTCCCCCTTGCCTTGTGTTTGAGTGATTTTCAATTGGCAATCTTTGGTGTATATGGCCCAATGAACAGACTGACTTTTTGATACTTGTATAAAATATTGCTCTTTCAAAAACTGAAATTGGAAATAAAAGTGTCCAAATTTGAACGATCAGAGTCTGTCAGTGAAGATTCACATCTGCCAAGTCTGTTTCCCTCTTAACAAGTTAGAAAGGCTTTCTCACCAAGCCTTGGACCCGTGTGTATGCAACATACAGTCACATTTTTAGCACGACACATTTGTTCTTTCTGCCAGCCATTTTATGAAGCTCGGCAACTTAATGCTGCACCAGTTCAGAAGTCCATATGGAAGGAATAATCTGGCAGCCCTCATTTCAGCAAGGCAGCGGGGGCTCTGCAATTTTTCACGTGAAGGGAGTGAAGGAGTAGATCAACATAATCTAATGTTACAGTACCAGTTAGGGATTGTTGATTGGCTTTCCATGGAAGCACTGGTCAGAATACTTTCCAGAAATACCATACAGGGTGATCAAAACCTAGGGGTGAGAGCTTCCTTGGCTGAACAACCCCAAAATAGACATGCTCTACCTTCAGTCTGGATGCTCATGACAGCACCCAGCTCACACAAGAACAGATACACTATTCTTTATTTCAAAAGTAATTCAAGGGAACAACTTTGCAGAATGTTCTCTGGCATCTTGAAATAGGTTATTCCTCCCTGTTCTAGTACCAATTTCACAGTATCAAAAACTAAATTCTTCTTTCCTCCAACTAAAAAAACACTGCTTCTACTTTTCATAAAAGTGCACATTGATAGCAAACACTTCCACACTGTTGGGCAGGAGGTGGTGGTCTGAATGAAATGGACCCCCCTGTCCTTTTCATCTCTCCTTGCTATTCATTTTTCTTGCTCAGTCAGAATGGCTGGCAATCCACAATTGTGGGTTGAGTAAACCACTGGAAAGCATGTCCACACACAGTTCCCGGCTCCCCCCAGCCAGTTGTCCCCCATCATTTCATGGAACGCTTTATAGCCATTTGATACTGTGTTGGAGTAAGTTCAGAAGGTGCTGATGATCATGCCATGTTGGCCCCTAGGAGCCATTTATGTAAAAAAAGACTTATACTCTTCAGGACTACAGTTAATGCTATTTGAAAATAAGCATGCAAGTTGCTTACCATCTATATAAAATTAGTCTTCTCTTCAAAATACTTCTGTAGTTTGAGTTTTCATGAGGGGTTGTGTTTTGATTGAGCATATTTCTATGATGCATCTGCCCTCGTGTGTATCTGTGATTCACAGGGAGGACAAGGAAACTCATTTTTATCTTGCTTTCATAAACTTTCATCCTGCTAAGGTTTTAAGATAGATTTTTAAATTCTTTTGTTTTTATTTTCTTCCAGTGAAATCGTAAATTCCCGTTTGATGCAAGAACCAATTTTCATTTTACAGGATTCCTCTGATAACATGTTTGTCTTTTTTGTGTTTGTTTAAAATTCATTACACTGTTTTAGAGAAATGACAGATTCATTGACCATTTCATGTTCCTGAATTAAAGTGAGCAAGCTATTCAGGCAGCCTCTGCTCTTTGGAGTTTTGCAAAAACCAGTCTTTTGTGCTTTCTTTTTGCACCTTTACTTATAGTTATCATCTGAAGTGTTGTTTCATCTTTGCCAAATCAGCAAATAATCAATGCCTTTAAATTCTCTTTTCTTTCTCCTCTCTGACAAAGTAAAATGCAAGTATTTAAATAGATCTTACCACACAATGCCAAACACAAAGGAAATGTAAGTAGCTCACTGGACTAATTCACATCTGCCAGGGAATAATTGTTGGATGTGTGCTGATCAGGCATAATTTTTTTTGACCACGCTTTTAATTAGGCATCTGCACCGGGTCACACAGATGACATTATAAAATGTGATTAAGAAGTCTTTCATTCTTTTGAGAAATAACTGGCCATTCCAACATCTTGATATTCTTCTGCCTGTAGCTAGTGTTGAAATCCCTGGCTGCTATTGGAACCTCAGGGTAGGCCTCAGAAGCTTGTCATTTACCTGTTTAATGGTGCCACAGAAGTTTCCCAATGCCTTTTGGGAGGGCAGTAGGAGAGCTTTTCATATTTTCACAAGATATAGGTACTCTTCAATCTGTACCTTAGACATGATACCTTCTGACTTTTCTACTTCACATGAACAGAAACTAGACTAAACAAAGTGAAACTGCTCGGGTGCCTGTGTGTCTCAGTCACTTAAGCAACTGACCTCAACTGAAGTCATGATCTCACAGTTCTGTGAGTTCAAGCCCCACGTCAGGCTCTATGCTGACAGTTCAGAGCCCAGAACCTGCTTCAGATTCTTTGTTTCCCTTGCCCTGTGCCCCTCCCAGCTCACACTCTGTCTCTCTCTCTCTCTCTCTCAAAAATAAGTAAACATTAAGAAAAAAAAGAAAGTGAAACTGCTTGCTCAAGATCACACAGCTATTGAAATAACTTCTAGTAGAGCTGATGTTTCATGATGGTTACTGAGTGCAGAGACCTGCAGTGCCCTGTCACCTCACCGCCTCAGCAACCTCAAATCCTTCCTCCAAGCAACCTGTTTTGGAGGGACTACAGGAAGCTGACTGAGCAAATGCAATGGATTCCCCTGTTTGCAATTATTTGCTTCACTGCTTGTCTCCATTAACTTAACTAATCAAAAGAATATTGCAGTTTCTCTCTCAATTTTCATATTTAAGAATTAAAGATATTTTGCCCAGTGTTCCTACTGATACAATTTGAGGTACACAAAAGAGTACCTGAATACTCTTTTGTCCTGGATATTTTGAAATTCTTAACATTAGTGTTTAAATCTTGAGTTCAATGTTTAAATCTCACCTAATTAGTGTGACTTTAGAGAAATTACATAACTTCTTGGCTCAGTTTTCATATGTATAAAGTAAGTATAGGTAACAATGCCTATTTTATACAGATTTTGTAAGAATTTGGTAAGATGGGGTTTGTAAGTGCCATATAAATATTGTATCTATTAAAATAGTAGTCACTGTGGTCAGAGAGATATTCGAGGTGCTGTTGATGTGATTAAAATGGATTGAAGAACTAAGCTATCAGGAAGAATGCACACAGGGAGAAGAGATTAACAGCCAACACAGTAGGAGGTGCCAGAAAGATGGTGAGAAAGGTGAAGCTGGCCTCAGAGGGTAATTGGGAGTTTTGGTGGGGACAAAGCATGGAGAGAAGCAGGAGGCCGGGCATGTATAGGGGCATGGCTGTGAGCTTGGGCAAAGTGAAACACAGTGTAGGCTGGGAAAAGGCAGGAGATGGTGAAAATGTAGACTGAGATCCTTATATGCTATGCTAGAGCATTCAGACTCTATTCTCTTTTTATGAACAGGCACTGAAGGATGTTAAATAGAAAACACATCATAGAATAAAGTGTAGAGGAGGAGTTGCCAGGGAAGGAGATAGAAGGCGGTGCCCAGTGCTTTGCAGCCACTGACACTGTCCTTGACCTGCAAAATATTCACACTCTCTCGGTTCCTGAGCCAGTACTGACCAGAAGGGGGAATTAATTAGGAAGCCCCTGAATTCCTAGAAGTCCATATGGGGTGAGATTCGGGAACTTCACAATCCCACAGGCTCACTGAATCATGCCATATGGTAAGCCTGCCTTTCCCCCTTCCCTTATCTTTCCTGCTGACATCAGGAAGACCAGCTAAGAGGCTGTTGCAGAAGTTCATACAAGAGATGGTAAGTCCTGACCTCAGGTGGTGAAGTAGGAAAACAAAGAAAAGAACTAATTGCAGACTTAGCGAAGAGGGAGATCCAGAGCTTGTGCCTTACAATTTCAGAGTGAAGAAAATACCTTAGAGGTCGTCTGGTTCAGTCTTCTCTTTTGATAACATGATGCCTTAGTCATAGTAGTCATTGAGTATAATAAATATTTGCTGAATAATTAATGAATAAGTGAAGGATAAGACCCAGAGATGTGCTGACACCACTAATTATTGACATCACTAGCATAAGAATATAAATCTCCTGATTCCTATAGTCAGTGCTCTCTCCATATGCCACACTTGGTTTTATAATGTACAGTAAGTAAATAAATAAAAACATTACGTGGAGCCTATTTTAGTGCTATTGCTCAATTCACCTCATTTTCATTCACAATGTGATTTACAATGTAGCATATCAGAATTAATAAACTAAGACTTTTCTGATGAAGGCATTTTCTACTGCCTCTTATACCTTCATAACTGTGAAGTATCTGTGTTTAGCATTTCTGCATAATGGGAGGATGTCTCCAATAATGCTATCTGTGAGACAGATGTTTAAAGTTAATGGAAGCATGGAAGGTTCAGAATTTCCAAAGTGGAACCTCTTCCAATTAATGGCTGTTTTTATAACTATCACTCTAACGCAACCATTTGGGAATTTTAGAAACTGCTTTAAATTATTCCAAGAGAATGATGTTTCTGCTTTATGACAACAGAACTCTAGGGAAAAGTCTTGATATTTAAGCAAGAGAGAGAGAGAGACTTGGTGTAAGGGGAAACTTTGGGGCAATAAGAGGCATAGAACCCTGTAACAGATTCATCAAGAATCCCAAGAAAATAAGACAAAGGCCCATTTATTTCCTTGGGTATTTCTTTCTAGGCGTTTCTCACTTTGTGACATTGCTGAGAATATGACAAGGTGTCACACGTGGATATTCCACATCCCGCCTACCACCCCCGCCGCTCTGCCACCACTGCCACACGGTCTCAACTCTCTGACCCCTCCAGCTGCAGCACAGTGTATTCATATTCCAGAAGAGAATGAGGAATCCAAGGATACTTTCATGAGTCACTAGTCTTCCTTGCTGGCAAATGGTGTGGTCAGTCGAATGGATGAACATATACGTCCTCTCAAATTTCTGCAAGCAAACTATCAAATAATTTAATAAAGTTCTGCAGGTTCCCTTTAAAGATTTGAACTACTTATCTTATTTTTGTCATCTTTAGGACATTTTTATTTCCCACTCATTATCAGTTATTTGTTTCAAAGTTTAATATATGTATTTATATATGTGACATTATAATAGTTCTGTACCATTTATAGGACATTTCGCAGACATCTTTTTTCTGTAGGGTTGGTAGAACAGCTGTCATTATCTCCATTTTATAGACAAGGAAACTGAGGTTGAATGACTTGCTCAAAGAGCGATCCAAGAAGACCCAAATTCAGTTCCGTTTGTCCATATGATATACCACAATGCTTCATTTGGGAGAATAAACCGTATTAAGGGCCAGTATTTGCAATTTTGTTAAAGTGTTGAGTAGCACACACTCAAAAGTACATGTCAAAATTTATTATGTTTTGGAGAGTTGTAGAATAGAATGAAAATGAATTTCAGTATTATAATAAAATTTTCTATTATAGTAAAATTATATATTATTATTATAAAAACACAAACACAAGATTCAGAAAAGAGGAGAGGAACCTCAAAAAATAATAAGTTCTCATGTAATTGGTGGGATGGGAGTAGTCGGTAAGAATTGTCTTTCAGCAAAAATTTAGATGACTTTGGAAAAATATAAGTTAGAAACAATGAAGGCAGCAAAGTTAGCAAATAAATCAACCCTAGTTTTCCTCTGACTAAACCTGTATATGCTTTATTCAGTAGGAATTTATCCTCAATACTAAAGAGTTCTCAACATAGTAATATTACTCTGCTTATTTTATGAGGGGATTTTGGAACAGGTAGAAAACCCCCTCAGAGGAATAAATCCAGAGATGAATTTGTTCTCACAAATAGGAAATAGTAGCAACTGAAGCAGGAATAATGGAAAATATTTTGAAGAGGTGAAAGAAGGAAGGAATCAGTTGAGATGGAGTTACACAAAGAAAGGAAGTGCCCCTGAGGGTAGAGGAATAGCAGGATTCAACTAAAAGGCAAGTAGCAAGTTGTAAATTGTGGGCAGTAAAGACACGAGCATCACATGAATGGAAGCTTATTGGGGGGTGAACACAAAAATAAGTCAGAAACCCTACTGGTAAAGAGTGTCAACCAATACCTTTAAAGATTGAGTATTTTGAACTTAATGGAAGAGACTATAGGATGAGAATGGAATGTGAAATAAGTTAGTCTAGTCTGGTCTAAGACGGTGGTTAAGGAAGGTAGACAGCAGGTGGTAAGTGAGAAAGGCTAAAAAGGAAGCTTCTGCATGCCTCAGTGACTCAGTGAATGTGGGAGCAGAAGAAAGAGGTACAAAAATAATTCCATTTTAAGCAATGCTTTATGAAAAGTGCTCTATTTTATCCAAAGTGATGAAAAACCCAAGAGGTATCCAATATTGTATTTTGGTTTCCATGACTAAGAAAGAGACCAGCTATCTTGGAGTATATTCTCACACACGCCAGCAATTTTAAACTTCTACTTCATCAGCCTGACTCTCCTTTACTTGCACTTTGAATTCTCATAACTGGAAATCAGGTCTTTATGAGACCAGCCCTATTTGAGACGCCAAACTCATCAGTCAGTTTGACCCATAGGCTCCAGGTCAGTAGCCCTAAAACATCTGGCCTCTATAGAACCCAAAGTAAATGGCCATATAAGAAACAATGTAACCTTGCAGGCAAGATGGCAGTGAAAATGCATGCTTGGCTTCCAAAAGAAATGCATCATTTTATTTTTATAGAGAACCTTTCGTTGGTAAAATTAAAAGCGTTTTCACAAGGGTGATCTCATTCTCACAGTAGCCATGGCAAAGAGGAAATGGAGGAGATATTTTAATTCCCATTTTATAAAAGAATGAATTGAGAGAGAGAGAAATCAAGTGACTCTTTTCTAATTCTCCCTCTTAAATAGGCCAACAGGGCTTGAGCTAGAGCCAATTTTCCTCATGACGTCTCTTTCTGTGCTTTGAAGCCTAGTCTATCCCAGGATTTGGCATGGCACCATCAGATGGCGTATACCAGGTGGCTCATATTTTTATTTCACAACATGTAAATGACATTCATACAGCACAGTCTATAAATATCCTACCCAATTAGTTCTATCTGAACAGGCGAATGTTTGCTTGCAAATCCATCTACAACAATTTTGGCATGACACAATGTCTAGGCATATATATACATTTTTTGAAGTGAGCAGTTGAGCACTGTCAGGTTGTTTGTTTTATCCTGTGATAACTGACCCCTCATCTTTTGCATTCCAGAGCTTCTGCATAGCTCATAAAGATATCACTTTATCACTACTTGCTTGATGACTTGAAAAATTGCTCTGAGCGGAAAATATCCATAAATTTTAAAAGGCAGTCTTACCAAGAACCACAAATAGTTCTCATTCTGTTTCTAAATAGCAAGATCACATTAAAACTCAAAAATAGATAACATTAATCACTATAATTCAAATAACTACTCTCTAGACCTGGCAGGGAACCTTGAGCGCTTAGTTCTTTTTTCCTACGAATTTCTGGCACAGCATGCTTGGGGGCCGGAGAGTTTGTTAACAGTGATTAAAGTTAGGGAAAGCCTTAAAGGAAAGTAGCATTTGTTACCTTCCTGCCTTTTATCTGCCTACTCAGAAACTCATACTCAGCCTTGATTATGACTATGGTGGGAATATCTTGGTGGGACTGTCCTGACTTTATAGAAGGATGTAACCAAGGACAGATAATAATTACTGAAATGGCAATCATCCTTTGCATAACAACGTACGAACCCCGTCACCTGCATGATCTCATGTGTTACTTCCCCTAGAACAGTAAGTGGCTATTATTACTGCTCCTCATTACTTGTGAAGAAGCTGAGTCACAGAGGATTTAAGTTAGTTTTGAAAGTCACACAGCTTATTTTAAGGGAGGGAGCTGGAAATTAGACCAGAGTCTTCTGCCACCCCATCTCGCGTAACATCGCCAATCCTGTGCAGCCCCGCAAAGCTACCGAAAACACTGGGTCAAGAATGGAGGTGGGCAGAAAAGCAGTCAATGTGTTAAAACAAAACAAAACAAACAAAGAATGTAAAGGACTAACCAAATAGGAAAAAGTAAGGAAATGAGATGTACTAAAGAGGAAACCCAAATGGCCAATAAACATATAAAAAGATGCTCACCCTCACTAGCGGTCTGGGAAATGCAAAACTATGATCATACCCTTTAGATCAATGAAAATTAGGTCTGAGAATGCCAAGTATTATGTCAGATAGGGAGCAATGAAAATTTTGATATACTAAAAATTGGAGTGTAAAGCGATTTGACCTTTTTGTCAGCCATTTGCCCTCATGTAACAAAGTTGAAGAAACATGTGGTCTATGCCCAGCAATTCTGTGGCAAGGTCCATATCTCAGAAAACCTCTGCCATATAGGCACAAGGGCTCTGGAAAGAGATTGTTAGCAGAATTATCTTAAATAGCCAAAAATTCACAAGAACCCCAGCATCTATTAACAGAAGAATGGATAAATATTAATAAAATAGTGATGCAGCCATCCAATACTCTATTGCAACAAGAATTAATGAATAATGAACTAGAGGTAAAGGTATTAAATTAATAAATATCATACATACATTTGAAATGAAATTACAGAAGATTAGTATGTATTCTATTCACAATGATTTTTAGAATGTGCAAAGCCATGTTGGGGGGATATTATTAATTAGAGATTAAATATTACTTAGGGATCTTATTTATGGGTACCTACATATGTCATAAAAGCATAAATACATGTGAATAATGCAGGACAGTGATTGCCTTTGGAAAGGGCAGGAAGTGAATACAAGTGGGGGGGAGGTGCTACCTGGAGGCCATGACTGTTATGTGCAGTGGTGCCTTCATTAAGTTGAATGGTGGTACGCAGGTAGTTATTACTCTCTTAACCTTCTAATATGTAAAATAGATGATCAGAATTTTAAAATAGAAGAGGCAGGAAAGAGAAGAAAAAATGATTGGATCAGATACCTCTCTTGGACTCTGGGATGACCAGACCAGGTGAAAATGATGCCACAGAGTCCCTGGTGCCCTGGTCTAATGAGGAATCATAGTAGCAGAGGGAGGATGATCATTTCAGCTCAGGCCTATGTCATGCTCCAATGCCTTGTACCAACACCCTTTCTGATAGACATAATTGAAGTGTGAACTTCTGTCTCACCAATCCCAGAGTCTGTGACATTTTCTAGAATCACACTTAACCTGGGTCCCAGAAAATATTTGTTTGGCTTTTCTGTCTTTATACCTTCAGTGCTTTCACACAGATCTCTAGCATTCGGGACGAGTGAATGGTAACCACATCTATGTTGTTGACAGTATTTTACTCAGGAATGTTTTATTCATAGAATTATATATTTGAGAATGCATATAATGGAGTAATTTTATATCAGATTCCTAGAAAAAGCTACAAAAGTATTTAACTCTGAAAACTCAACTCTGTTTTTTTTTTTCATTTTTGATGTTTGCAATTCTGATGGGCAAGGATGTCTCAGAATGAAATCCCTAGTCATTTACACTATCCCTTTCAGAATTATCCTTAGCTGAGTTACTCATTTGACAGTCTGTTAAAACATGCCTTTTTATCCCTCATATGCTCCTCAGCATAGTCAGGAATAATCTCGATTTGCAAGTTCAGTTCTCAAATATTATGGTTTTTAAGGATAAAAATATCAATCCATAATGGAACAGTTCTCTAAACATAAAACTGTTATTCATACATAATTGAAAATTTAAACAATTATCTAAACAAGTATGGTTTTCTGCATTTTAAGGAGGAAATGTTACTTTTCAGTGTTATTAATTATAATGAATTCATTATTTGTTATAATGAATAATTAACATGTAGGACATTTTGAATATCATGAAGTTAATTTCTAACCAATGGACTTCTGTAACTCTATGATAATTCACAGGGAAGAGAGGACAAATGCCTTTTTAAAAATGATTTACAGAAATATAATTAATCTATTGTAGTTTGAAAGCCAGGGACCCAAATCCCCTTCATCCTTTTTTAGCAACAGTAATATTAATAGTGATCCACATTTTTGAGCATTCGCCATGTGTTGGGCACTATGCCAAGCACTTTTCCTGCATTATCTTATTTTCTCCTCACAACAACTTCACAAACGCAGAACTGTGGCTCAAAGCAGGTAAATCCCTTGCCCAATATCACATATCTGCTAAGTTGCTAGAGCCAGCATATGGACCCAGATCCCTGGTCCCAAAACCTGTGCTCTTGACCTTTGCTTGTATATACATGGAACTTTTGTAATTACCTCTTGCTGTAGATGGAGAATGTAAATGGGCAAAATATGTTCCTCTTTTATAAAAAAAGAAAAATATTAGTTCACTCAGACTATATATAAAGTTATATATACTATATATTTAGGGGCTTTCTTTTTCTTCCAAAACTTATTACTACCACTTCCCAATAGTTTGAAAATTCTATTAACTGACTTGCACTGAAGATGGAAATGAAGATAAAAAAGATGCACAGAATGTGTGCTTCCTCAAGGTACAAATTCATCTAAACTTTTCTTTCTGAGCCTTTCTTTCTGAATACAAAGCTGCTTCTGAACTCCAAGAATAACCAAATATCATTTTTTTTCGTCATTTGATCATTATATTTGTTGGCAGACCTGTTGTAACCTTGAGTCACCTATGGTGAATTTAAATATTATTCTAATTGATTTTCTCACTGCTTACTGAGAAGCACAGTGCCTCTTTTACTAGTCTCATAAATAATTCCATTTCTCTATGTCAACTTTAATTGAACTTACCTCATGTTGTCAATCTCTTTCTTTTTTCCTTGCAGGTGATGTCATTGTCTATATTAATGAAGTTTGTGTCCTTGGACACACTCATGCAGATGTAGTCAAACTTTTCCAGTCTGTTCCTATCGGTCAAAGTGTCAACCTGGTGTTGTGTCGTGGCTACCCTTTGCCCTTTGACCCTGAAGATCCTGCTAACAGCATGGTGCCACCCCTTGCAATAATGGAGAGGCCACCTCCAGTGATGGTCAATGGAAGACATAACTATGAAACGTATTTGGAATACATTTCTCGGACCTCACAGTCAGTTCCAGATATAACAGATCGGCCACCTCATTCTTTGCACTCAATGCCAGCTGATGGTCAACTAGATGCCACGTATCCACCACCCGTCCATGATGACAATGTGTCTATGGCTTCATCTGGGGCCACCCAAGCTGAACTTATGACCTTAACCATTGTGAAAGGTACCCAGGGCTTTGGCTTCACTATTGCTGACAGTCCAACAGGACAGCGGGTGAAACAAATACTTGACATTCAGGGATGTCCTGGCCTGTGTGAAGGCGACCTCATTGTTGAGATCAACCAGCAGAATGTACAGAACCTGAGCCATACAGAAGTAGTGGATATACTTAAGGACTGTCCCATTGGAAGCGAGACTTCTTTGATTATCCATCGAGGAGGTAAGATAACACTGGCTCAGCAATAAAATATGCAGGTAAAATAGTAGGACCATTACAATAATATAAAAGTGGAAGTTTCTCTGGAGCTGAATGAGAACACACTCTAAAAAATAAAGGTAAAAGAGGGGTGCTTGGGTGGCTCAGCCAGGTAAGCGACCGACTTCAGCTCAGGTCATGATCTCATAGTTCATGGGTTCAAGCCCCGCTCAATCTCTATTCTGACAGCTCAGAGCCTGGAGTCTATCTTCGGATTCTGTATCTCCATCTCTCTCTGTCCCTCCCTTGCTCATGCTGTCTCTTTCTCTCTCTCTAAGATAATAATAATAATGGTAATTTAAAAATCAAGGTAAAAGAGTCCAGGAAGCTATGTTTTTTTTAAATGTTGAGAATATATATTCTCCTACTTTATACTAAACACAATAAAAATAGTGCTTTCAGTCTTACAAATCTATCTTACTACAAATTTGGAGGGTAAAGATTGAATCCCCAAATGTGACTGAGTTATATTCCAAAAGTTCATTAATGTATGAATTATAGAAATCTCAAGCTGGCTTCCCATTGACTTAATTAAGAAATCTGAGTCTTCCAACCAAACCAATATTCTGTATTGTGCTTAGGATTCTAGGCTAGCTAGTTCAACCCTTTCCAAGTTCAAGTATAGTCTTGACAATCCCCATAAGGTTGCTGCAGAAAAATATTTTTAGAGTTGTGAACTGGGAGGCTTAGGACACTTCTTTTACTACCACAGGGATAATTACTCTTCTGCCCTCCATGACCTGGGGAGAAAGTTATGGAACAGGGTTAAGGCTGGAGTTCTGGGCTGGGTGTTCTAGGTGAAGTATAGAAATCAGAGCAGTGAGGAGCGTGGCAGGAGCTCTGAGCCCTGGATGTTTCCTCCTTTCTACCTTCTGGAGAAGGGAATGGGGCTAAGCAGAAGGCCTCTCCTTCATTTCCGGGCTACTGTGCTCTTAATTATCAAACTAGAGAGAGAAAGAAGGGAAGGACTACAAGTAGGGAGGATGCTTGGAAACAGAGTATAAAAGGAAAGAACTGGCCTAAGTTCTGGTTTTCCACTTACTAATTCTGGGACTTCCGACACTTAATGTCCTCAGAAGCCTCATCTGTTATATTGTGATGATAATACTGCCTAACCTGGTGGTCCTGTTCTTCATATCGAATGACCCACAATAGGTGTTCATGAAACGTCTGTTGAGTGTAAATGGGCTTCAAAGCTACAGCATGTGTGGTCAGAGGGGGCAGTGCTGCAAGGAACTCATGTGTGAAGAACAACGTGTGGCAAACATATGTGATTGTCTATTCAGAGCACCTAAAACAGCATGAAAGCCCTGTCGGTTTGAAATGCAAATGAAAGCAGTCAAAGCTTGAAAGAAGCACCTTTTATGATTTATTTGGCCCTCTCTGCAGGTGCTTCCACTTCAGGGAACTATTTACATTATTGATTCCTTGTGTGATCATGGACATCAAATACTAGGCATTTTTGAGTGACGGTATGCAAAGTATTATGTTCCTACATTAAAAAGGGAAATGATGATAGCATAAGTCTTAAATTTGACCTTCCTAAGGCATTGTTACAAAATAGCACTTGAATCTTTATAATTAAATATTGACAGTGTATTTTCATTTCTCCCATTGCTTGTGTAAGATTATAATCAATATTCTTAATTAAATAGCCGTATCTTCATAGCGTGCAATTTAAAAGCAAATCTTTCTAACAGGTTCTTGATATTAAAAAGTATACTGAAAATCACTGCAGTATATCTAGCATATAATTTGTAGAAGCAAGTTTGTGTACAAATCATAAATACTGACTTTTTTTTTAAAGGTGTGGCATAGCAGGAGAAAGGATTTTGAAATCATCTGTGTATATATAAATGCCCGCTCCCAGCTAGACCACTCTATTCTTTCTTTCCCCCTATTCTCCCCGCCTCTCATTTGATCCTCCAGCATGTTACATTCTGCTTGCATTTGGTTTGTGTTTGCGGGTAAGGAATTTGTTTTTATTTTGTGTCCTGTGAACACCTACAGAATGAAGTACCCGGGAATGCTTGAAGTACTTCTAGTCCAAACCTCTCGTGTTTCCCCAAATTCCCACAATTTATACTCAGCTCTCTAAAAGTATTAGGAACTAATACATGTTTTGTGATGAAATTGCTTTATCTTGTTATAGGCTACTATAAGCACATACAACCTCATTCAGATAAGTATAGACCTTCAAGAGCAGAGGTGCATGCCTGGTTCCTTAGATCAGAACTGTGGTTACTTGTTTTAATAATTTACTAGAATTTTTCATTTCTAAAGCAATAATATACACGGTTTAATTTTTTTAACAGTGTCAAAAGATATACAATGGAAAGTAATTCTCTTTCCTGTGCCAGACTTTCAGTTCTTTTCTCAGAGTCAAACATGTTTTTTTAATGTATACTTCCAGAAATTTTATATACATAACCAGCATATACATGGAGATCTATAGTATTTTAATATAAATGTCTTGCTCTAAATATCTTGGTTAATAGGGAATATTTCATTTTTAATACATACCATTGTTGTATAATTTATGTAATATAAAATTCACCCACTTTAAGTGTATTGTCAATACATTTTGCTAAAATGATACGTTGTGTAGCAGTCACTATAAGTCCTAGAATATACATCATCTCAAGCTCCCTCAGCCCCAGAAAATCACTAACTAATAATGCTTTCTATATAGATTTTGCCTTTCTGTAAATTTTTTATAAATGTGGTCTCATAGGTAACATAATGATGCTGTGATTTACCCACACTGGTGCGTGTGTGAATAGTTTGTTTCTTTTTATCACTGAGTAATATTCCATTCTATGGCTCTATCACTTTTTAAAAATTAAGAGTTGTTTTCAGTTTTCAACATTTACAATATTGCTATGAACATTTATTTATTCTGAGAGAGAGAGAGAGAGAGAGAGAGAGGAGCAGAGGGAGAGAAGGAAAGAAAGAATCCCAAGTAGGCTCTGTGCTGTCAGTGCAGAGCCCAACATGGGGCTCAAACTCATTGACTTTGAGATCATGACCTGAACTGAAATCAAGAATCAGACCCTTAACTGACTAAGCCATTTAGGTGCTCTGCTGTGAACATGTAGGTATAAATGTTTGCGTGTGCATATATTCTCATTTTTCTCGAGTAGATACTAAGATACTGCTGGGTTTACGACAGTGTCTATTTAAATTGTTAAGGAATTACCAGAAGGTTTTCCAAAATGACCATACCATTTTACATTCCCACCAGCCATGTATGAGGTTTCCAGTTTCTACCCATGATTGTCCTTAGCTGGTATAGTCAATCTTGTTGATTATAGTCATTCTAGTGTCTATATCATGATACCTTTTTTGTGATTTTAATTTACATTTCTCTGATCTTTTTATGTGTTTGCCATGTTTTCATGTATTTATTAGCATTCATATATCTTCTTTGATGGCATGACTACTCAATAGTTTGCCCATCTGAATATTTACTGGGCTATTTTTCATCTAATTAAGTTGTAGAAGTTCTTTATGTGTTCTGATTACAAGTCGTTCATAAGATATATGGTTTGCAAATATTTTTCCCAGTCTGTGGCTTGTCTTTTTACTTTCTTGATGGTTCCTTCTAAAGCACATAAATTTTCAATTTTGATGAAGTCCAATTTATCAGCATTTTCTTATGTGGATTATTATTTTGGTGTTATATCTTTGAAATCTCTGCCTGACCCGAGGCCACAAACTTTTTCTTGTTTCTTTTAAAAGTTACAGTTTCAGCTCTTGAATTTAGATCTACAAACCACTTTAAGATCACATTTGTGCATATGTGAGGTAAAGGTCTAAATGCATTTTGTTGCATTTGCATATTGTATTGTCCTAGAACCATTTGTTGAAAAAAAACAACAACTATCCATTCCTCTTTTGGATTGCTTTGGCACCATTAAAAAATGAACTAGCATGAATGTGAGGATTTATTTCTAGACTCCATTCTCTATTTGTTTATCCATATAGTTATGCCATACTTTCAGATTACTTTAACTTTATATTAAGTCTTGAAATCAGGGTATGTGAATCCTTTAACTTTTATTCCCTTTTCACAATTATTTTGGCTATTCTAGACACCATTTTCATACAAATTTGAGGATTGTCCTTTTTATTGTTTGTTTCTTTGTTTTAAATAAAAGGCCTGTTGAGACTTTGGTGTTACACCAAATACATAGAACAATTCGTGAAGAATTGCCAACCTAACACTGAATCTCTCAATTCATAAGTGTGGTATATCTCTTCATTTATTTGAATCCCCTTTTATTATTCAGCAGTGTTTTATAGTTTTCAGTGTACAGATCTTATGTTTATTCTGTTAAACTTATTCCTGGCTCTTTTATTCTTTGTGACATTATTGTGATTGGAATTGCTTTCTTAATGTTATTTTCAGATTGTCAGTCTCTAATACATAGAAATGCACTTGATTTTTGTTTTGCATCTTGTACATTGCAAACCTGTTACACTCAATTAGTTCTAGAGGTTTTTTACAAATTTTATGAAGACTGCCTACAGAGATTATCATGTCATCTATTGGTAAAGTTTCCTCCTTTCCAATTTATATGCCTTTGATTTCTTTCCCTTGCCTTATTACACTAGCTAGAACCTCTGTTATGATGTTTCATGCAAGTGAATATGAGCAGACATCCTTGCCTTAGTATCAGCTTTAGGGGGAAGCAGTAGTTTTTCACCGTTAAGTATGATTTTAAGTATGCGGTTTTTATATGCTCTTTATCTGAGGAATTCCCTTCTATTCTTAGTATGTTGAGAATTTTAATAATCCATGCACCTTGACTCTGAACAAAAATGGTTTCTTTTCCTGAAACTATTGAGATGAAGTCTGTGTTTTCTACCCTTTACTAATACAGTGTTATACATTACATGATTTTTTAATTTTAAGCTAATTTTGCATTTCTGGGATGATCTCATTTGTGTATAATTCTTTTTGTATGTTGCCGAATTCTATTTGCTTATATTTTATTAAGAATTCTTTAGTCTATTTGGGAAGAGATTTTCTGTAGCTTTCTTTTTTTAATTTAACGTTTATTCATTTTTGAGAGACAGAGAGAGTATGAGCAGGGGAGGGGCAGAAAGAGAGGGAGACAGAATCCGAAGAAGGCTCCAGGCTCCGAGCTGTCAGCACAGAGGCTCCAGCTCATGAGCTGTGAGATCATGACCTGAGCTGAAGTCGGACGCTCAACTGACAGAGCCACTCAGGTGCCCTTTTTTTTTAATTTTTTTAATGTTTATTCATTTTTGAGAGACCGAGAGACAGAGTGTGAGCAGGGGAGGGGCAGATGTAGCTTTGCTTTCCTGTGATGTCATTGTCTGGCTTTTGTGTAATGATGAGATTGGCTTTACAACACGAGTTGCAAAGTGTTCCTTCTCTTTTTTCTGGAAGTTTGTGTGGGATTGATACTAATTCTTCCAGAAAAGTTTGATAGAATTCACCAGTGGAGCCATCTGGGCTGGGCTTTTATTTGTAGAAAGATTTTTGTTTGCTAATTAAATTTATTTTCTTAATTTAGGCCTATTCCAATTTTCAAATCATCGTTGAATCGGTTTTTGGTAATTTATTTATTTCTAGGAATTTTTACAATTCATCTAAGTTGTCCAATTTGTTAGTGGAAGGTTTTTAACAAAATTTTATAAAATCCCTTCCTAAAAACCAGCTTTTAGATTCATCAGTTTTCTATTTTCTATTTAAGTGTGTTCCACTCTGATCTTTATAATTTCCTCTTCTCTACTTATTTTGTGATTGATTTAGTTCACCTTTCTGTCCACAAATTTAGATTAATGATTCTCATTGTCTCTTTCTAATAAAAGCATTAAAGCCATAAACTTCACTGTATGTACTTCTTTAGCTTAATTTCATAAATTTTGATATGCTGTGTTTTCTTTCTCATCCAATTCAAGGTATTTTTTTCCCTGACAATTTTTTTTGACCCATACGGTTGCTTAGAAATGTGTTGTTTATTTTTCAAACATTTAGGATTTCCCAGTTCTTTCCCATTAATTGCAAATAATGTCTACTTGGAAAAGAACATGTTTTGTATTATTTCAGTCCTTTTCAATGTGTTGAGACTTGTATTATGGCCAAGTTCCTTGTTTTTTCTAACATAAATTTCTCTTAGAGAGTTTCACCTATTAGTTCAAAAATACATTTCATTATTTTTAATAAGCATGTTTAATTGTCTACTCACTGATGGATATTATGGTTGCTTTTAGTCTTTTTTTAATTAAAAAAATTGATGTGTCTTTGCACATCTTTCTCTGCACAAGAGAGTAAATCGACAGTGCAGATGTATTCTTTCTTTCAACAAATATTTCTTGAGTGCCTATTAAGCAAGAAACAAAGCCAACCACATTCTTTTTCTCATGGACTTGACGTCCTGTTGGAGGAAGGCAAATGAAATGCCACATAAGCATACTTTTTGTTTATTAATTGCATATCTCCTATCCCCCTAAAGTTTTATTCTTAAATATTAATTTTATAACCAGTTACTTTACTGAGGTATCTTACTGTTTCTCAGATATTTTTCAGTTTATTTCACGGGATTTGGAGGCATACAATCATACCACCTATAAATAACAATCACTTTGCCGTTTCCTTTCCTATTTGCAAACCTGATTTATTTCATTTAATACATCTGACTGTTATTTCATGAATACAATTATTTAATAATGGGGGTTATGGAAATTCCTATCTTATTCCTGACTTGAATAGAAGCTGTCTCATTTTATACAGTTAACACAATACTGGCCTTTTAATCGAGATGAATACTTACCATGAGAAGGAAATATCCCTTCAATTTTCATTTCATTAAGAACCTTTTATCAAAAAATGGATAATGAATTTTATCAAAAACCAAATAAGACATGTGCAAAGATGATCAGTATTTTACCCTTTGATTTATTACTATAATTAATTAAGAAGTTTTTTAGTATTGAACTATCTTTTCATTACTGGAGTAAGCTATATATCCTTACAATGTGCTGGTAAATTCTATTTCTTTATAAATAATTTTGCACCAGGGTGCCTGGGTGGCTCAGGCAGTTAGGTGTTTTGGTCTCTAGATTTTGTCTTAGGTCATGATCTTGCATTTTGTAGGTTCAAATGCTGCATGAGGCTCTGCACTAGAACTATGGAACCTATTTGAGATTCTCTCTCTCTGCCCTTCCTCGTCTCTCTCTCTCAAAGTAAATAAAAATTTAGTTAGTTAGTTAGCACCAACATTCATGCATGAGTTAGGTTTAAAGTTTTCTTTTTGGGATTTTGTTTTGTTTTGGCTTGCTTTTTACTGTCAAAATTTGCTATCAAAGTATGCTGGTGTCATCAATAACAATCAACAACTTTCCATCCATCTCTGCTCTAACACAATTTACATAATATTGGAGTTATCAATTTTTTGAGGATATAATACACCTTTGAAATCATCAAGATTTAGTGGTTGGCTTCTGTGTTTGGTTTGGTTTTGGGGAGAAGAGGGATACCGTTTACAACTTTCTCAAATTCTTCCATAGTAAATAATCTTAGGGTTTCTATCTTGGCTAGACTCAGTTTTTATAATTTATATTATCCTACAAAATTGTCTCTTTCATTCATGTTTTCAAATGTATTTAAATAGAATTGAATCAAGTATTTTCCAATTGTGTCTTCTATGTCCACTTTACCTAAAAGTATTTCTATTATTCTCATTTCGTAGCGGTGCTATTTTCTTGATTAGTTTGGCTAACACTTTTTTTTATATTAATGGCTCAAGAAACATATAGTTTATTTTATAAATAATGTGTTGGCTCATGCTCAATCTAGTATGGTATAGGGAAACATTTTGCTTTCCGCCCAAGGAAGCTGTTGTTTGATGTCTAGAGTAAAGCAAGTCCAGAGTGATTATTATAATCAATCCTTGTCATGGATTGTACTCTTATTTATATTAAAATGCAGCAAAGTGCCCTACTTAATTTGTGAAACTCCCATAAATCGCAGCTGTAAGTATTTAAAAATTTCCCTTCTTATCTGAAAGACATAATCCCAAAGGTTTAGACTAGATCAGAATATTCCCTTCATATGCTCACACTATATAATAATAACAATTATCAGTAATGCACATCTTCTCTGTCTTTTACATTCAGATAGAATTCAGAGTATTTGAGAAGCAGCATGCACTATATCAGAGCTGTGTTTGAGGACAAAGCATCAAAATTAGGGACACAGTGAATTGTATATATAGAGAGAATTCCCGCTTTAAATTTTCAAATACCGTATCAGAAAAAAACATTGTATCACAAGCCTTAAACTGCACAGGCAAAATATTAAAAGCAAAGCTATAGGAAGTATTGATATATTTAATGTTGCTAATAGTTTTTCTAATTTTTTTGCTTATAAAGTTCCAAAGTCATATAAAAATTATAAGTATAGGACACAGAACACTATATACTATTTACCTACATTGCTGTTAACATTTTGCCTCATATGCTCAATAATGTGTGTGTGTGTGTTTCTGGACCACTTAAGACTAAGTTGCATATGTCATACCCTTTCACACCAAATATTTTAATATTTACTTCAGGTTACTAGTTGTTTGGAGAAATGTATACACAGCTAATTAGTTAAAGTTATAAAAGATACTTTTTTTTTCTTTTTTTTTCCATAATATTTTATTGTCAAATTGTTTTC
>NC_043701.1:66001398-66016503 GCF_006229205.1 Suricata suricatta | reverse complement strand
CCCCACTCACTCAGGTATCTTTGAGGTTCTATTCCCTCTGGAGTTCGTATTTTCTCCTTCCGCTCTCTCAGTTGAACGTAATCTTTCTCAGTTCGAAAAACGGTGCGGAGGGAGTTTACAGAGCTCCCTTCCTCTCCGCCATCTTGGCTCCGCCCCCCCAAAAGATACTTTTTAAAAAACACTTAAAAATTTAAACTCATTACCACGACAACAAAAGACTTCGGAAATTATTAAGAGAGTCAACATTCACCAGTGATAGTGATCTGTTATAGGAATCTCTCTGGGAGAAAAAGAAAAAACACACTGGTTATTTGAAAAGAGCACTATCCAGAGAGATTATGCAAAAATCAAAGTGGATATCCCACCATCACTATTATGTAATCCAACTTTCCACTTGATATCAGCAGAAAAGAGTATATATGACACAGAAGCCAAGTAATAAATCCACACCATGAGGGTGAACAATCATGGCATATTGGCTGCTATATTAACAAATAAGTCCTAAAGTTTCAAATAAAAGTCTAATTCTCACTCTTATGATTTCCAATGCATGTTTTCCTGAATAGCAGATTTCCTGAGCAACTTTCCTCCACATGCTGGCTCAGGGAACGAGGCATCTTCTCTATGGTAGATCTCCATGCCCTGAGGTCTTGGAGTCCCCCACTGGGTCCTCTCTAACAAGCTGGCAGATAAAATGCTGTAGAGGTCAGTCCTGGGCGGGGTGTACATCACTTCCACCCACATTTTATTGGCCAGAACTCAGCTCTAGATCCCCTTAACCATCAGAAGCTGGGAAATACAGCATCCCTCTGTGCCCAGAAATAAGGGAGTGGTTTGTTGTCACCTATGTAGTATCTACTCTTCTTTTGATACTTGTTATGTGCTATCTGCACCTTGAACTCCACATCAGGGATCTATAACTACTGATTATGTGAAACTGTGAGCTGAAATGTTTTTGGTAACATGGTATTGTAATATGATTCATTATAGGCTTTTGAGGTACGCTAGGGCCAGTGGTATATGTTTTTAAATTCACATGTTCTCTTCACATTTTCTTTCTCAACCCAACTTTAATGGATAAAGAAACTCAGACACAATGTTTAGTAATTGTCCCAAGTTCAATGAATGTGTATCTAGGTAAGAGGATGGACAATTTATGGTCCCCAAATATAAGAGGCATGAATAATTATTGAAGAAAAGCATGGAAAATGCCATGGATCTCATGAGGCACACACCAAGTGAGGAAATTGTTGCACGGGTAACTGGTAAAGTAGACAGGGTGCTAGGGTTACTTGTAGAGTTGTCATACCACTTAGAAGTAGCAGAAAGAACTCAAATCTATAACTTCTGACTCTAATATAAGAATTTTGCATTATGTAAGTTTCCCCAAATTTTATGAAATGAAAATTTTGATGGGTTTTGCTTGGATATGTAGGGTTTATTCATCCATTTGCTTATTCATTTCATAAGTATTTGTTGAGGACCTATTGTGTGTTCAGCACTGATAGATTCTGGAAAAATGTCTGTAGTCAAAACGAAGCTCCTGCCTCAAGAAGTTTACCTCCCAGCTGAAAATTAGGTAGTAAACTAAGAAATACATGTTAGAGATAAGAATGAAGAAAAACTGAAAAGCAGGGACAAGGAAAGGAGAAAGACAAGTGAGGGAGCAAGCTATGTGGGATAGCCAAGGAAGAGCATTTCAAGCAGGGGAAGGCCCTGAAGCAGGACTATTCTTGATGTGGACAAGTAACAAGAGGGAAGCCCATGTGGCCGAGTGGGGAAGGGATGGAATGCAGATGAGGTCAGAGAGATTCTCAGTGTCATAGGGAAACAGAAAATGAAAAGTCTTATGTAGCCATGGGCCATGGAAATGACATTAGATTTTACTTTCAAGTGAAATGGGAAGCCTCTGGAGTGTTTGAGCAGAGTTGCAAGAAGGTACAACATTTGAAAAGGCTCACTCACTGTGGCTGCAGTGTTGAGAATAAACTGTGGGTAGGCAAGGATGGAAACAGGCAGAAAGTGAGTCAGATTTCATGGCAATCCATATGAAAGCTGAAGACAGAGATGGAGAAGGATAGTGGGAATGGAGGTGGTTAAGAAATGGATTCTAAATATATCTCAAAGGAAAAACAGCAAGATTTGCTGATGGATGGGATGCAAGACACAGGAGAAGGAAAGGAATCAAAGACAGCAAAATTTTGACCTAAAAAACTAGAAGAACAGAATTGCATTTCCTGATATGATGAGTATGATGGATGAAAATGCTTGTGGGGGACTGCAGGGAGATCAAGAGTCCAGTTCGGAACATGCTAAGCTTGAGATACGTTTCAGCTATGCAAATGGTGACGGCTGGCTTTTGGAGGGTATTTAAAGCTGGAGACTGAATGAGAACATTCAAGGAGTGAGCATAAATAAAGGAGAGAAACATTCTGAGGACTGAAAAGCTCCAACTTTGGTGATCAAGAAGAGGAAAAATGAGCAGCAAAAGACTAAGAAAGCATGACTTATGAAGAAGGAGGAGAAATAAAAGGAGGGTTCTGGGGACCTTATAGAGGAAAATGTTTCAAGATGGAAGGTGTGAAGTTATGTCAAGTGCTGAGTAAGATAGGCTGAGAATTCAACATCGGATTTAACAATTAACAAAACACTCTTTTTTTTTAAATTTAGTTAACCAATTGGAAAGGAGTTGACATGAGTGTTTTGGTCACTTGAAAACAACGCTTCTTTCATATTTGAACCTATAGAATGCATTTATTTGCATGTACTGTGATTTTATATATAATCTGAGAAGGAAAGTGAACTTTCTCCTTTCATAGTTATGATATAAATATAATATTTCATATCAGATCCACCTCTTATCACCAAAATAACTAACATTCCTATTTGTTCTCATGTCTAAGTTAGTAAAATGTTATCCTATGTTAGAGACCAAAAGGAGGAGCTATTATACTTCGTAATTTCAGGGCTCATTTCAGAGCTCACAAGTGGGCTGATAAGAGTGGGGCCAGGGGATGCCATCCCTTGTATCCAAGAGATTGTTGGAGACAAAGAACTTCTTCAATTCTTTATCATAAAAATAAAAAATTTAAAACTTCAGCCTCTCTTTAAGCCAGAAAGGACCCTACTCCACCCCCACTCCACCCCCCAACACACACACACACACACACACACACGAGTTAAATAGTTAGGTTAATATATCGGTTTTTTTTAAATTAAAGATATACTGTTGGCCATTTCTAAATATAAGTGGAATAGTGAATAGAAGTGTCTTATGGATGGTAAATCCGATCTGCATGTGACAAGATATAACTGTAAACTATTGATTTGGTATTTATTCTTTATTTACCCCTTTTACTAATTTGAGGATACCTTAAAAGCAAAACCAAAAAAAAAGGCATGTTAGATTTACATTTCCACAGTCAATGGTATAAATGTAAATAATTGCTCTAGTGGAGATATACAGAAATGCCAACTTAAATAAACTATTAATTCTTTAAATGCTAGCCAATTTCCCTTAAAAGCAAGGTCTATGTCTTATTTCTTATCTTTCCTCAGAGCTTGGCATGTATACCTGTTAAATTAATTTATTATATTGTAACATTAGGAGGAGAAGGATAGTCACAAAACAAAAATCAGGAAAATGCATGCATGTGAGTCACATAATGCCGCTAAGTGTACAAAAATAAACAAAACTCTTTTTCTGGTAATATTCTTCTGTCTGGGCTTTTAAAGTAACTTGGGCCCTCCTTTCTCTCTGGCCATGTGCCAAATTTGCCTAAGTTATCTTTCTTCTTCCTCTCCCTTCATTTCAGAAATGTCCCAGGTACTGTTCTAAACACAGAGATATCCAGTAAACAAAATAAGTCCTAGTTCTTAAGGGAGTTACTTTAAATGTACTGGGTAATAACAGATTGATCCTGTAAATTAATCCATCAACTGTGCCAGTTTGATGGCTATAAAACCTGCCATACAATGTCTTCACTCAGGAAAAATATACAGGCTTACTGGCATGAGATGATGAATGACTCATTTAACTAGAATCAGCATACCAGGTTTCTGGTATAAGGGGGGCTCCTATTTCACATGGCTGCTTTGAGTGTGTCACTTGGGCTCTATGGCCACCAGCCCCCCATTTGCAAATTTAAAACAACTGTGATATTCATATTTCTTTAGTATATGTGCTGCTGAAGCGAGAGCAAATATTCATATTTCCTAAAACCTCTATCATTCTTAATGTTTCTGAACCATAGGCTTGTTTACATTCATTACATTATATACACTCATTAGTTGGGGACCCCAAGACAAAGGAGTTGTAAAGAGTAGTTTGTTTTTCTTTTTTTTTTTATTTTTGTTTATTTATTTTTGAGAGAAAGAGAGAGAGACAAAGCATGAGAGGAAGGAGGAGCAGAGAAAGAGGGAGACAAAGAACCCAAAGCAGGCTCCAGGCTCTGAGGCCTGTTTCGGCACAGAGCCTAACATGAGGCTCGAACTCATGGACTGTGAGATACTGACCTGAGCCAAAGTCAGATGCTCGACCAGCTGAGCCACCCAAGTGTCCCAAGAGTAGTTTGTTTTTCATCCATCAACTTATAAACGTATTTTCTGCTCCCTTCTAATCCATAGTGATAATTTCCTTGACTTCACAGCCTAGAAGTTCACTAACCTTCTACCAAATATGACAGTAGCAAAATCAAGAGATATCAGAGAGAAGAAGGAAAAAAAGCGATGATTGTTATAGCCAACAATTCTGAAGCTACAGGAAGATGATAAAATTTACTGTTATGTAAAATATGCACAATTGATTCATGCAAATTATTTTTCTGGAGGGAGAGAATCTTAGTGTCTTTTCATTAAAACTAAAAAAAAAAGTTATAAACTCAAATCTAATAATGACCAGCATGTAGTAAATTTACCAAGAAAGTTTCGAATTCCCCTAGTTCTATAAATCTTAAAACTTTAGTAGCCCCCCTCACTAAAAAAAACAACAAAAAAACAGACCACATAGTGGCACTATCTGCCACTATGGTATAATAAGCTATATTTAGGAAACTATGCTGGTCATAGAAAAAATGTGCTCTTGGGTCACCTGGGTGGCTCAGTCTGTTAAGCATCTGACTTCGGCTCAGTCATGATCTCATGGTTCATGGGTTTGAGCCCCGCATCAGGCTCTATGCTGACAGCTTAGAGCCTGGAGCCTGCTTCAGATTCTGTGTCTGCATCTCTCTCTCTCTCTCTCTCTCTCTCTCTCTCTCTCTCTCTCTCTCTCTCTCTCTCTTTCTCAAAAAAAAATAAATAATAAACATTATTTAAGTGTGCTCTGTCTCCAAGGTGCTAGTTGCTTATGCATAAGAGCAGAAAATTAAATGGACTGAGTCCAATTAAAGTTATGTGCAGGAGATTTCCAGACAGTAAACTTAGAAAATCTTGCCACCAAGACTATTGAATCACAGTACCTCCATGTAGGCTCTTACTTGTTGAATAAATGAATGAAATCACCTACAGCCCTACCTTGCTATAAAATACAAAGCCAAGTTCATCCTTTCAAATTGCAGAATATGAAACCATAGGCTTATAATGAATATAAATTCTACCAAAAGTGCAAATGAAAATAATTGCAGTTATGCCATATTAATAAAAGTTATGCTAATTGCCCTAAAATTTAAAGAAAATGTATTGTTTTGCCTCTCCTCCTAATTAACATTATTTCACAATATGTGGTACATTTATGGAGAATTGTGTAGTGCATTAGATAAATCAGTTTTATGTTTCCAGGAGAGTGCCTTTTAATGAGCATTATAATGTATCTCAGTTCAGGAACAGTTTTCTGTTACAAAGCATCTTCTACTGGTAGATTGGAAAAAGTTGCACCAAAGTGATGCTTACACTTAAAATTTAGAACAAAATTTAGTGAGGGAAGCATGGATGAATCCATTTCAGTTAAATGGTTCTAAATTTGAGATGAATGTTACATTTTAGCTAGTATTTTTATTTCCTATGCCCAAACCACATATGCCAGCAATCAGAAACGAGTTTGGGAGCCTTCTAAATATCTCATAGAATACTTGCCATTTGATGCATAAGTCTTCACTTCTGTATTTAAAAATAATCAAAATGAAATTAAAACATTCATACTACTCAATACATTCATTAGATCCACATTGGGTGAAGCTAATCTAATACCATCATCCCAAGTGCTTATAGTTAAGTTCTTTTACCTCATGCCCTAGAAACCAGCTTGTAGAGGCTCATCCTTTCTTCTTTCACTGTGAATTCAAAGGAAGACTTGAAAGTTTTCTGTTGACACCAACTTTACCTTGCTGTGGAAAGAAGCCACTCCTGTCCACTCAGGGAATTGCTTTATCAATATTCTCTTTTCATGGGCAATATTATAACTTCCTTTTTTGGGGAGCACCTTGCCCTTAATCTATAAACTTCCTGAACTTTATTGCATACATTAAAAATGTTTCCTTGATTCTGCATTAACTTCCAGCCTTGCTCTTTCACTTTTCTTTCCTTCTCAGACAAGTTTCTTGAAATATTATCCATGTATGTGCCTACATATATCCCACTTTATTTCATAATTTATTTAAGACCAACTACTATTCTTGGAGGAATAGACTCTACTTAACATCTGTGCTTTTTTTTACTTGTCTTGCACTTCTCATCTTACAGCTGTCTGATTTGTGTCCCCATCATGCTATGGAATATGCTCTCTCTGATGTTCACAATGGTTTCCTATTTGTCAAATGAATACTTCTCATTTCTTTCAGAATCTCTCTTCCCTTGGCTTCCAGGACAGCATTTGCTTCTAGTGATCTTACAGTTCTCTGTTTCTTCTCAGACTTCTGTAGTGAATCCTATTTCTTTGTCCATTTTTTAAAAACTGAAATTTCTCAGATTTGGTTGCTTGTAACTTTTGTTTTATGACTCTGTAGGCTCACAACCACTACTGTAGTCACCCACATGATCTACCTACTTTTCCATGGCCTCTAGAGAACCAAGACCAATCTTACAACCAAATCCTTCATCATCCAGTCTACACCAGTCTCTTTAATTTCATGTCACATTCATCATTCCACAAATATTCCTTAAGCATCTGCTATGTGTCAGACACCATTTCAAGTTCTATAATACAAAAGTGAACAAAACAGATTAAAAATCCTTGCCTTCATGGAGCTTATATTCTCCTAGCAACACATAACTGTTGTTTTATACTCCATTATCAGAGAAATGTATTCATTCCCGCATTGGAAAAAAAAAAAAAAAGGACTTGCAAACTCGTATTCACCCTTGAGAATTCAGGTAAAATGTTACTTCTTGCAGGAAGATTCTCTCAACATTCCACATCTCCCCCTCCCGCAAGAAACCTTGTAAATACTCTTGTCATTTCTTCAGATCAAGATTTCCTGTGAAGTCATAGCAATGGAATTACCATTATCCCACTTCAGAATTTAGCAAAAGAATTTGCAAAAGACACACTGTACCTTTCAAACTGAAAGATCCCTGGCCCTTTAATAAATTATAAATGGACTGCTGTCTCACCAAGTGGATCTCTGATTGTTAAGAGTCCATGCAACAATATCCTGGTGCAGTTGAAAGAACAAACAGTCTTGCTCACATGTATTGGGAAAAATGAAAAGATTTAATATAACATTCTTATGTGTTAAAACTATGCTATCAGTTTAATTATAATGAAATTATAAAAATGGATACAAACCCAGCAACACAATCATACTCTACTTTTAACTTCTATTTGTCCATAAACTAAGGATCATTCTTTTAACAGAAGATGTAAGATCACATTACTTTAACATCAATATCTTGTAACATTTAACAAATAGTGTTTAGCCATTTGCTCTTATCAGAAGAGCCTATTAAATTCGTTAGTTTGCTTACCAATTTTGTTTGGGGAGCCACATGCTCTCCAACAATAGACTTTTAAAAATATTTGATTTATTTTTCCCTTCTTCTATGTGGATGTTTTCTGCCAACAATGGCTCCTAACTGAAGTCCATCTCATTCTACCCCCATTCCCCACTCCAGGGAATTTTCAGTTTATATTATGAAAGAAAAATAAATCTCAAGATCAGAGTCTGAAATAAAACTTTTTAAAAATTTTAAATATAAGACCTGCATTGCAGGCTTATAGGGGGCAAGTGCGTATCAGTCAACAGCTGGACCACCACATTGTGCTACTCAACATAATCCAAATGGACAGGCTTTCCTCCGCCTAAGGACCCTTCAAAGAATTTCTCTGTTTTCAACAAAAGGGAAAAGATCAAATAAGGGAAAGAAGACCTTGAGACACCTTCAGGACAGGGGAAGCAGGGGGGATTTTTTCATTATAAATTAGCAAACTTCAGGAAGGCTGTTTGAAGACAGTTGCTGGTCTCATACGGTGGTGGAAGTCACCAGATTTGTCTAGTAAACCTTCAGGATACATGAAATTGTTACAGTGCTTGTCTGATGGAATGAAACCTTAGGAATCTGTTTCTTAGTTTTAATTTTAATTTCAAGAATCACGACTTGAATTTCTCTTTGTTATTAAGCCTATTTTTCTTCATCAGTTGTCATAATGAAGGGGTTCTTACTGGCATTTAGTGCCCAGAGCCAGGGATGCTAAAACATCCTGTTTCAAGAGACAGACACACATGTCCAGAAATATTCCATCCAAAATTCCTAGTAGTTATGTCTTCACTGAAGAATATTATGACACCAATGACCAGGGATTTTCCCTGCCCTTGCTGCCTTCGTTCCTTTTCTTTCTGTTCTGGCAAAGCTGGATGCCTTCTCAGGTCACCGTATAGCAGCCCCTTGCTTCTCAAGAAGTGGTTGAGGACTGCCATCCTCATGACCTGTGACACCAGGTAATCTGGCATCCCACCTCAGACTGAATCATAATCTGCATTTTAACAACATCTACCAGGTGATTTGTATTCAAATTAAAGTCGGCATATTCAAAATGCAGTTGGTCTGTGGAATGGTTAGCCCTGGCCTAATGACCAACTCCTAATTTAATAGAAGAGATTTACAACAAATTAATAAAGACCTCCCCTAAGGCTTCTAAAAACCTTACTTCAACAAATCTGTCTGAACTGTAGGAGTTTATAAAATTTTTCACCTTTTATAAAAATAATGACCATGGTGAGGCATGTGTCTTAACACACTGAAAACCTGCCCAGGGAAGTCACAAAAAGAAATGGTGAACAAGAGGACATTTGAGACAGCCAGATACGTGGAAGGAAGATCATGCTTCCAGATTTTTTGCAGAAACCTGTGGATGCCTAAAGTCTGATCTGGCATCAGAAGAAGGGATCAGAGACCTCCTAATTATCCCCCCTTTATTTTTTCTCAGAAGAGTAAACCACCCAAGCTGCTCTTGAAGGAATCAATGGATAAGGAGGTCCTTTTTGATATTTTTGCATGACAGCCTAGAATTTAAATTGACTCCTTTGGAAATGTAGGGAATGACTGATTAAGAACCATAATCAGAGTAATAGATGGAAGATGTGAAGATGTTTAATTCGTAATATAAAAGTTATTTATAAATTGCATATTTGCTAAAAAAATAAATAAATAAATAAATAAATAAAGTACTAGCAAAATAACTGCGATCCCAAAAACTCAAGTTTCCTCACCTGTAAAAATAGTGCCTGATACAGAGGAGTTTCTCATTAAGTCTTGGCTACTGTTGGACATTAGAGTCGAGCCCATATTTGTCCTCTGCTTTACTTCTTTCCTTAAGACTTTGGGAATGATTTGCAAAATGCATGCGATGATGCTTTGTGGATCAGAAACTACCAGCTCCATTCTACTCAGGTGGGTCACATTCCAGCTTCTAGTGATTGACTTTGGCCAAAGGGCGGAGCATTTCAGATAGCTCTTCTTCCTAGAAGATGCTTTTTTTTTTTTTATAATTCAGTATATTAGGTGAATGAGCTTATATGGAGTCTTTAGAAATACATTATATCTGCCCTTCAGAAATGTTTACTCACAATGAAATAAATCATTTGTTTCAAATGTGCCGTGGATACAAAGGGTTCAGCTACAGTTTCATTTAGAGCAGAAACATAAAAACAGTTTCCTTTTTCCATGTTTAGTCTTGCAAGCATTAGATTTAACAAGGGATATGAGTTTCTTTCCTTCTCCAGGAATACATTTCTATTTTTACAGAGTTGAAATTAAATAAAGTCTTGCCACACCTCCTGATATTCCAAATAACACGTATTTTAAATGCAAACACTCAGAATTCCCAGGTTTAACATTTTTTTGTATCTAAAAAAATTTCAAAAATGATCACTGAAAGCATGGAGACCTTGTTGTTGATGTTCTTCTAGTACCTATAAGTCTTATAAAATAGATCCCTAAAGAGCCTGCTCTGTTATTGTCCTGTCTTGTTAGAACCTTGCTTGCTGGCTCCTCAGTACTAACTCACAAAAGGAAAGCATCACAGCCATTCTAGACGTGCTGATTCACAGCAGTTTATTAGTATCCTGAATGTGCTCAGAAATTCTGCTTCCCTGGGTCCAGGATTTATATTCTCTGTAACTCCCAACCCTAGGTGATTCTGATACAGATGGTCTTGAGGCCACAACTTTAGGAACAACGATCTAGGACAGGATCACCAAACTATGCCCCACCAACCAAACTCTGTCTACCATCTGCTCCTGTATGCCTCTTGAGCGAAGAATATTTTTTGAATATGTTTCAACTTTATTGAAATATAATTGACATATAACATTGTGTAAGTTAAGGTGCACACTGTGTGGTGATTTTATGTATATACATAATGCAACGTGAGTACTGCAGTAAGGTTAGGTAACATACAATCTTTGCATTTTATATGCTTAAAAATATCAAACAAAGATACTACTTTTTGATATGGGAAAATTACATGCAATTCATATTTCACTATCCATAAGCTTTTATTGGAACACTGTCACAGTCATTCATTTATGTACTGTCTGTCTATGGCCACATTTCTGCGATAGTGGCTGAGCTGAGTCATTCCAACAGAGACCAGAGAATCTACAGTGTGAAATATTTACTATCTGGCCCTCTCCCAATGAAGTTGGCCAGCCTCATCTCTAGGTATTCACAATGACTGATGAAGCTTCTTAATGATTTTGTAAAACTATCTGAGTAAGAAGTCACTATGGTGCTCCTGTGGCACACCTTTCCTTGGTGACAGGGGAGAAGGAGACGTGCCAAATGGGAGGCAGAGGGAGAATTGTCCAGGCTTTCCACTCAACATGAAAGAGACTAGGATATCTACCCGGGAGGAGTATGTCATTTCATTAAGGAGATGGAGTTAATGCCCATGAACAACCTGGAAATAATAGAAGAGAGAATATGCTTAAAGTATAAATCCTGCAATACAAGTAAAAGTCAGAAGTCTTTGGAAAAAAGATTTACATGAAGGGGAGACTCAAGATGAACAAGGATTTCAGGTTCAAAGGGTGGAGAATGGGGGAAAGGACTTCCCACTTTGAACAGATATATAAGCCGTGGGAGCTTAAAGAGAAAACCTAGGACCAGTTCAAGGGATTTTTTGAAGAGCCACCCAACTCCAGTGAAAGTTCATGCCGCGAAGAACTGGACATAATGTTGGGATAGTGACATCAAGACAGATCTTGTAGGGCCTTACAGGCCCAGCAGGAGAGTTGATTTGCTCTGACAGGGAGCGAAGAACAAATGTAGATGCTTCATGAAGGAATTCTATGATGAACATGTGTTAAGAAGATGACTCTGGCAACAATGTGGAATTAGATTCAGAAAAAGGGGAAAAAGTAGCTAAGAAGTCTATTTTTATTTTTAAATGAATATTCAGAGAGTTATACTTTTATCGCCCTTTCTACACCAACTGTACAAGAAAAGAATAGGAACACCAAAATTATACAGAGAGGTGGAAGCCTTAAATAGACTTCTGCCCTAAACTTTTCTTAAAGATCTTTTTTAGGTCTCTCTTTTTAATAATGCTATCCCACAAACTACCAAACTAAAGTCTGATTTGAACCAGGTTTTCCAGGCCTTACAATATTTTGGCATTTGCATCTTCTTACTTACATCTTATTTACAAAAGACTCTCTTCCATGGCCCCACCGCCTTATATAAATGCCCAGAAAAGTTCCTGTTCTGGTACAAGTATCATCCTCACTGTATATTTAGCTAACAGGTTTTTTTCCCTTGAAAAGCCATTTGTATGTTCATAAACCTCACCAAGGAAGACACACACACACACTTTTTTTTAATTGTTTCACCTGTCAGAAAAAGGTAGTTACCTCCAAAGTTTCTAATGGCAGCTATTCAAAGGCAGATATTATACCATAGTTTAAGAGAAGAACTGCAATTTCAGTGATAGGAGGCATCTGCATAGGCACAGGCAATTGCCCAAATTGGACTTTGGCCAGAAAATCCGATTTAACTGGAAAAAGTCTTATTTGCTGCCAGTGGTATCGGGTCACTAATGAGCATGGATATGAAGTTCCAACTCCAAGTTGTTCTAAAACTCAGGTATAAGGTTTAAATAAAGACAGTGATGCCTTATATTTTATCTGTAACCAATTAATGTGCCTATCATATCAAAGTCTCCATGACAATTCCCTGCTGCCCCTTCTTTTTTTTTTAATACATGTTTATACTTCCCCCAACTTGTTCGCTGACACATAGTTAAACTGTCAAATACCTGAGGCTCAGGAAGGGCCTTGCAATGGGCGATGCTAGGGAGCACCATCCCATAGAATCTATGCTCTGGACCTGTGGGTGTCCTTGTAGTGTAGCTCATGGACCAGTATCACTTAGAACCTGATGTTGCCAGTGCTCAAAAAAAGATGAAAGAAATTGAGAGCAAGCACTTCAAAATCTAGTAGCAAACTACTTTGAGTAATTGTATCTCTGTTGAATTAAATATCTTTAATTAGGGTTTATATTTTTACTTTGTAATAATTATTTTTCTAAAGTGTTTGGTCTTAATGGATTAGAAATTTAAAACAAAAAAGAGTCTTGTGAAAATGATAATTTGAGAAGCATTGTCATGTCATAAACTATCCATTGTGTGAACAGTGCCCCTGAAATTGTGCAGTGTGGCCATGCATAGGCTCAAAGAACTATAAAACCAAGACCTGCCATTGGACACTCAAAGGACTAAAAGACAAATTTTAATTTACCTAGCGATATTTTAATCATATGGAGGGAAGCAGACTGTGGAGAGATGAACCCCTTGCCCAGAATGCTTCATAGACAGGGGTGTACAGGGAGAAATTGGCCTCTCTCTTACCAGCCTTGTCAAATATGGATTTGATTTTGAAGCCGTCTTACCCCAACCTATATTCAAGCTACTTTGCTTTTGGAATTGTGTCCTAAAATAGCTCTACTGTTTAAACTCTGAGGTACAGAAAGATGAACACTTCAAGCCAAACACATAGTAAATGCTCAAAAATATTTTTTAGTGAATACAGCTTTTATAAATTAAGTGGGGAAAGGACCCACACTAGATAGCCACCTAGGCTGATTCTATTGATGGTAACAAATAGAGGCATAGTGTTCTTAGCGACGGACTGACAGGCAAGTCTGCTTGTGTGGGTAAATAAAACCTTGAAATCTCAGAAAATAAGTGGGTTACAATTCAAGCTGAAAGGCTACCATGGTCTGAAAACTGGCCTCTGGGTGACTAGTCAGCGTTGGGCCATAGGGTAGAAGTGAAATGTTCCAAAAACAGACTCCAGGGACTCAGCGCTCAGAAGTGCAAGCTGGCAGGTCATTTGTTTCAGGTATTTACTGGTCCTGGGCCAGTTGAGCCACTTATGAGTAGATTAAAGTGGGCAGGGAGAAAGAGAGAAGAAATCAGTCCTAGGGGGCCTGTTACCCACCTGGGGATATCGTACTGGGGTCAGGAGAGCATGCAGGCATGACTGGCAGTCATGGTGACTTGAACCTGAGTCACAGTCCAAGAGATACTAAATTTCCAGAGACTCTCACTCACCAAGAGACTTTTCCTCTTTGGAATTGAGGCTCTTGAAATAAGGGAAAATAGGAAAGCTGTCTATTTTTTTACTGAGACACTTCTTACCCAAAAAACATGTTTGATGAAATAAAACCAAAAAAGAGCATTTTTATGACTCACTCTGTAAAATGTAAATGATTATGAAGAAAAATGAGTGGTGATCTTTCTTTCTGGCTCACACAACATAATAACTCACCTCAGAAGTCATCTGTGGGTAAAAAAAAAAAAAAAAAACAACCCTTTCCTTTGAACTATTCTAAGGACAGAGTAATCATTTCTTTTGTTCCTGCATAAACCATACTGTTCATTGCTCCTGTACCTCAGCCCCTAGATGAAGCAGATCTATCCAAAAGCATAAATATACCAATTGAACAGACTCTTCAGTAGTTGAGAATGAGAAAGTGTTAGCGTAACCCTTGCCTTTGACTCAAGCAGTCCAGGACTTTCCATGATTTTAATACAAGAGATATTAAATGTACAGAAGAACAATTGCTTCCACAAGTCAATTGCACTGACTCTGTGTAAGCTGAAAAGGTGTAGGAACAATTTTGTTTTAAAATAGTGTTTTAAGTGCCTGGAAAAAGCAGTCATTCTGATAAAAATATATTTAATAATAATTATGAATATAGCAGTGATATTGTATACACATCTAGTCCCTTCCCAGTTAATGATTCAAAAATGTACATCATCTGTGCTAGATAGCTACTGGATTTTGTACCATAATTTTCTCTATTCTCATCATAATGCAAATAATAATAATAATAATAATATAAATTAGTGGCCAAAAATCATAAAAAAGAGACTAGTGGCATTAACACTAAATGGTCTTGGTGAAATAATTATCTCATAGGGTCCTTATCAATATTTTGATGGTGATCTTTGATTATTTAGCATATTTACTAATATGGTTTTTAAACTATTTTTTTATTTTTTAAATTTTTTAGTAGTTTATTGTCAAATTGGTTTCCATATAACACCCAGTGCTTCTCCCCACAAGTACCCCCACCATGACCATCACCCCTTCCCTCCCTTCCCCTCCCCCTTCAGTCCGTGGTTCATTTTCAGTATTCAGTAGTCTCCCTTGATCTGTGTCCCTCACT
>NC_043701.1:65909693-66001298 GCF_006229205.1 Suricata suricatta | reverse complement strand
TATTTTGGATACTAGCCCTTTATCTAATATGCCATTTGCCACTATCTTTTCCCATTCTGCCCATTGCCTGTTAGTTTTGTTGATTGTTTCCTTTGCCTTGCAGAAGCTTTTTATCTTGATGAGATCCCAATAGTTCATTTTTGTTCTTGATTCCCTTGCCTCCGGGTATGTGTTGAGGAAGAAATTGCTGCAATTGAGGTCTAGGAGGCTATTTCCTGCTTTCTCCTCTAGAGTTTTTATGGTTTCCTGTCTCACATTCAGGTCCTTTATCCATTTTGAGTTTATTTTTGTGAATGGTGTCAGAAAGTGGTCTAATTTTATTTTTCTACATGTTGCTGTCCAGCTCTCCCAACACCACCTATTGAAGAGGCTGTCTTTTTCCCATTGGATACTCTTTCCTGTTTTGTCAAAGATTAATTGGCCATATACTTGTGGGTTCAGTTCTGGGCTCTCTATTCTATTCCATTGGTCTATGTGTCTGTTTTTGTGCCAATACCATACTGTCTTGATGATGCCAGCTTTGCGGTAGAGGCTAAAGTCTGGGATTGTGATGCCTCCCATTTTGGTTTTCTTCTTCAATTTTACTTTGGCTATTTGGGGATTTTTGTGGTTCCATATGAATTCTAAGATAGCTTGTTCTAGCTTTGCGAAGAATGCTGTGCAACTTTGATGGGGATTGCATTGAATGTGTAAATTGCTTTGGGTAATAATGACATTTTAACAATCTTTATTCTTCTGATCCATGAGCATGGAACGTTTTTCCATTTCTTTGTGTCTTCTTCAATTTCCTTCATAAATCTTCTATAGTTTTCAGCATACAGGTCTTTTACATCTTTGGTTAGGTTTATTCCTTGGTATTTTATGTTTTTTCATACAATTGTGAATGGGATCTGTTTCTTGCTTTCTCTTTCTGTTGCTTCATTTGATTAATATTTCTTTAGACCAGTTGATAATATTTTTTAAAAACCTCTGTTAATATTTTAAAGTTTCAGAACTTTTGAAAGTTATTCTCCTTTCCCTCTTGTATTGCATGCAGTAACAACACTTAAGACTTCACTCTTTGTAAGTACTTACAGAAAACAATTCCTGTTTCCAGAAATCGCAAAGCTGACTCTTAAAAAAAAAAAAAAAAAACATCTTTGAATGGTTCTCCAGACATACAGGTCAAGCGCGTAAGAGCACTTTTCCTTCTACAGGGCAAAAGGCTCTTGTAAGTAGAGAGCATTTTACCAAAGGTGAAAGAACAAATGATCTAGGAAACAGAGTGAGAGAACATACATATTTTTTCTAATATTCCCAAAAGAATGAGGTAATGGAACAAAACACAGCCTTGGGAGTCACAAGTCCTAAAAGAGGAAGGCCCACTAGAAACTGCTATGGAGCTGGCAGAGAAGGGAAAGAATCTTCTGCTTCACCTCTTCAACTGTCCAGGCAATAATTAAGTTACATGTATCTGCCCAAAAATGAACATTTGTGTTGCTTGGGGTATCTCCCTGTGATAATGTTTTATGGGATTGGCTTTTTTTTTTAACATTGTTTATTTATTTTTGAGAGGCAGAGAGAGACAGAGCATGAGCAGAGGAAGGGCAGAGACAGAGGGAGCAACAGAATTCAAAACAGGCTCCAGGCTCTGAGCTGTCAGCACAGAGCCTGACATGGCCTTGAACCCATGAACCACATGGTCATGTTGGAGCCAAAGTCAGAAGCTTAACCGAATGGGCCACCCAAGCACCCCTTTTTAAATTTTTTTAATGTTTATTATTTATATTTGAGAATAGGCTTTTTGTTTCTTCCAATTATTTTCTGAATATTTCTTCAACCCTGAATAAGCTTCATGGATTGGGTTGGGACTGATTTTTGCCTTTTACCATAAGTACTTTTCAATTAACGTTAATTATCCAATTTCTTTATGGTTTGAGGAATATCCATGCTTTGGGTATCAATTCCCACTTAATCCAAGGAGATTCTCTTTTCTTTCTTTTTATATGTTAGTCCATTAAGTGTCCTACCACAAAAGAAGCCTCGTGTATTAAGAAGTATGAAATAGCAAAAGTCAGATTCCATATCACACTATTATTAGTTTTCTTCTAACGGTCAAGTAGAGATGTAGCATCGTAGTGTCACATCAGCCATTTTGAAATATTTGTGTCTGTACATAAGAAGATAAACAGTGATTAAGAGTATTGTGTTGAGAGCTAGGTTTAAAATCCCAGTTCTGCCACTCAGTAACTGTATGGCTTCAAAGGTTATTTTTCATCTCTCTGCATCTTCTGTTACTTCATTTGTAAAACAGAATGAGAAGAGAACCCACCACACAGGGTTGTTGTAAAGACCAAATGGTAGACTGTAAACTGTTCAGCGCATTGTCTAGCACAGAGTAAGAACTCAGATGGGCTTGTTGTTTGAATGTTCCACTTTTCCTTATTTTGTGTTATTTCTCTCGGTAGAGCCAGTGAAGCTGGCAAGCTAGGAAACTTAATGATAGATTGTGTAGATGAGCTGAAACAGCTGCTGAAAAGAAAAAGAAATCAACAACAATTATTTGTCATCCCATAGAACACATGGTGTATGTGACTCAAACCATCTAGAATTTGAGCATATTTCAGAGAAATGCACTTGTATAAGTAGACACAGGATGTGAACATCTAACATGTGAATACTCAGCACAAACCTGTCTCCTCTCCTGAATACCCAGGACTTTTGAAAAAGCTAGTTTTGCATTTTTATTTTTTAATTAAACTCATATCAACCATCATTGAAATCACTTGTAATCATATTCTAACTTCCACATCATCCAGAAAGTGTAGAAGATAAAAAACGATTAACATAAACAACCAGAGCTTTCCTTACATCTTGGAAGTATTTCATTGTTCCCTGCATATGTAGGCTTTTACTCTCTTGATTCCATGTTCTTATTTCACCTTTGGGCATGAATTTGGCCACACTCAGCTTCCCACGGCATCATGCTAAATAACTGTCTTTTCATTGTTACCAATGAATTTAGTCTAATTCTCTAAGCACTTTGGAAATCTCAGACCCTGAGTAATAAAGAAGAGATGATAAACACTTGGTAGAATTGGGAGAGTGAGAAAGAAGTGGCAGGGGCATAATGGTACTTCATGAGTAAGTAGGGAGATTGGATAATGGGGAGACTATGGCTAAGAGTAAGTCATATAGGGAGCAGTCCGCCTGATTTTTATTTTTAAAAAAATTTTTAATCATTATTTTTGAGAGAGAGAGAGTGACAGAGTGCAAGAGGGGGAGGAACAGAGAGAGAGGGAGACACAAAATCTGAAGCAGTCTCCAGGCTCTGAGCTGTCAGCACAGAGCTTGACAGGGGGCTCAAACCACAAACTTCAAGATCATGACCCAAGCCGAAGTTGGACACTTAACCAACTGAGCCACCGAGGTGCCCCAGTCAGCCTGATCTTTTAAAAAGCCATTGGAGAGACCTGAAGAACAACTGGCAAGGAGCAATAAGAAAACAGTTGACCTGTCTTAGGAATTTAAGCCTGATGGAACCATTGATGGGGCAGGGGACAATTTTAAGGAGATTTAATGTTGTCAAGGTCAAGAACAAAATAAGGTTTATTAGGCATTTCAGGAGATGCTCAATGAGATCAGGGAAGCAACATAGCACCATATCAGAAATATGCGTGTTCAGCATAAGTATGGTAACACTAGAGAGGTAAAAGAGCCAAATGCAATATATGGGTCTTGGCAGCCGTGTCTGTCTGTGAGACCACGGGGGTAAAAATCTATATGGGACCCACAGCGGTGCCTGGCACATAGTCAGAGCTCAATGAAAGCTACCTCTCTATCCCAGTTCTGCCATTAATTAGCTATGTGACCTCATGGTACATCTGTAAAATGAAAGGGTTAGATAAAACATTTGCTTCAGTCCATTCTACTTCTACAATTCTGTGATTCTATTCTTTTACAGTCTCACAGTCAAATTGCTTAAGCTAATATATGTCTCATGCTGAAATGTCATCTCACTTTCCCTTGTTCTGACCTTCCATTGAAGGGAAATGGACGATATGAGCCATTAACAGTAAAATAACAAAATATTTTAATCGAGTAACTAATTATAACTAACAATAACTAATAATTGTTTAAAATTTTAATAACTAAAAATTATTTTTAAGCAATTTTTCAAAAGAGACAAAATGTCAAACTATAGAATCCTTTTTCATAATAAGTACATATTCATTTGTCAAGTATTCATTAAATGCTTGAAAATATCTGTTAAATATGTGCTGATTTTTGTAGGCACTGGGGATGCAAAGATAAACTTAATAGTATGCCTGCCTTCAAGAGACTTACATTCTTATGTTCTAGTCAGCGCAGTCTAAATCGTGGCACCCAATACATACAGTGTATCAGGATTTTATCGTGTCCTCCATTCTTAACTGAAAGAGACCTAAGAAGCTGTTCTCCTTCTATGTTTGAATCACAGCCTTGATGTGATCTTTCTTGTTTTATGTCCTTTTTCCTAAAGTAAAAGTTTTTAACTGTTTCTTGGTAGTATTAGGTAGCATTGGGATAAGATTTTAACTGGGTATTCTTGAATTGCTTTCATAATACACCAATTTTATAATCTTTGAATTAAAATAAAAGTACCCTGATGTATGCCCAGTGCTGTCATAGGGTTACAGCCAGGATACCAGTGGAGACACAGAGATAAGACAGGTCAATTGCAGCTGAAAGAGAGAGTAGTGAGACCATTTCATAGAGGAGGTGGGCTAAAAGCTCAAAAGAAGTCATCTGTTGCCAGGAAGACAGGAAAAAGAGGGAATTCCTGATAGGAATGGAGCAAAGACAGAGTTGTCAAACATGCTGGGTATTCTGAGAGCCACGAGTGCAGCAGGGCAGATGGAGCGAGGGATGTGAGGTGAGACTCCATGAACAATGAAGCTGCACATGCCGGCAGTCAGCTGGCTCATGGAGCAGCTTGTGGCTCAGGACTTGGACTTCATCCTGCAGCAAATGGGACCCCAGTGTAGAAGAAAAGAGAAGTGATAGGCTCAAACTTACACCTTAAAAAAGACTTCTCTAGCATTGATAGGAAAAATGATGAGAGAGGGCAGAAATAAAGGGAAGGAGTGACTAGTTAGTTCGAGGTTATTTACAGCAGGAAGTTATGAGGTTCTGGAGTTCTGAAGTTTCCATGGGGACAGAGAGAAGATGTCCATATAAGAGATGTCCAGGAAACAGAATGCACAGGCCTGATGGAATGAGGAGGGGTGGAGTGGACAAATTCAAGAAGAGTCCCAGGTTTCCAGCTTAGTGGACTAGGTGGTTGCTGGTGTTATTTATAGATTCAGGGTCTGTTGAAGGTGGAGCAAGCTGGACGGAAAAGACACTGCATTCACTGTTGAACATGAGCCCTGTATATGGTCAGCATAGATAACAGACGGACACGCGGAGGCTTCACCTCAGGAGGGGATGGGCTGATTTAGAAGCAGGTTTAGACGTCTTAACCAGTAGGAGAAGCCTGGGGGGTAGACATGCTCACTCCAGAGAGGGTGTCAGTGGGAGGAGGAGAGGGGACGAAGACAGAGGAAGCAGGTGTTGCAGATTTGGCAGAAGCAAGTAATACCTTCGTCTTGGCAAGCAAGCTGTCCAGATAGACTGCCGGGCTTGCAGCACTTATTAGGTAATATTTGTTTAATGATGAAGAATAAATGAACAAGTCAGTGAAGGGGTAAGTGAAAAGTGAAGGGCATGTAGGGCTGAGGAGTGTAAATAGCAGAGGTCAAAATTAGACAGACAACACGACAAATTATCCTCACACAGACAGAAACTTAAGCCAGAGAGTGAAGGAGAGCCCAAGGGAACAAGAGTAAAGTGAGAAAACAAGGACTTAGGAGTGAACCCTGATCTCATTAAAAAGGTAGATGCAGCGGGGTCTCCATGCTTCTCTGTAAAACATTAGTCATCATTAGTCAGAGCAGGAACCGTGGCTGGAGTCACAGTTTGACCTTCATCCCTGCAGAAAGAAGGTAGTGTTCCAGCTCCCCTTCACATGGGAGCAGATGAGGACAGAGGAGGCATGACATACTGACCGTGATGAAGTACCAGAGTCCATATGAGCCATTTGTGGGGGGACACCTGTTGGGCTGTAATCTGCTACCTCTTACCATAAAGTTTAGTTCTTCACTGATTAATTCTATTCGGGGAAAAATCTAGAGGTAGCCTGCCCAGTCCAAGGTGAGAATGAGCCCCTCAGCACTAATGCGACTTCAGAAAGCAAGCAGATCCAGAGAGTTTTAGGCAGGTCCAGGCGACACAAAACACACTTTGTCATGTGCAGCAATGAAAGGTAGCTCACACTTTTGCAAGCCCTATTTATCTTTAGATAATCAGTGAGGTCAATAGAAGCCTGAAAGCCTCCTGTTTTCATAGGTTTCTTTGAAGGGACTTAAAGAAAACAGAAAATCAATCAAAAATAAGCTGATAACTTAGTGGAATTTAATTCAACTGAAAAGTATGTATTATGGGCTAGGAGTTCATTGTTAAAAGTAAAGTTCTGTCAGTGAAAAATGTGATCAATGTCTTCATTAATTTTAAGATTAAAACCAAAACAAGATTTTATTTAGCTTAGAACCAGTAGGAGGAGAGTTGAGGAGCTGATTTTGCCTCCTTCTCCTGAAGGGTCACATCACTTCTGATGCTCCCGCACATCTGGTAGTTAAGTCATCAGCTCTGTGATGATTTGCTGAAACAACACTGTGTCTGTATCTGCAAATTGAGGAATCAGGTGGCTGGAAGGTTTCCAGTTGTGTTGTGTCAGGGCCCACCTGTGGCATATTGCTGATGTGATCCTGCTAATGTGAGACTTTGCTGGCTCTCTAAGAGTTAACTTGCTTTCCTAAGTGGAATAGCACCTTGAGATAATGTCCCTTCCAGGGATGTCTCTAAAGAGCAGATAAATACATAATAGATCATGATGCACCTAGTGACTCATCTTCTGCTGCTACAGCCCCCAGGGTCGTGGGCCACCAGGTGGTCGTGGCAGCTAGCTGTTTCTGTTCCACTAAATGTAAAACCAACAAGCAATACCCACGCTGATATTGCAAGATTCTGAAAGATCTTAGGACAAGATCATAGCAATTAACTAGTCTGCTAATTGCATAATAACCTGTCATCCTGCTATGACAGACTGTTTGTGGGAAAGGAATTTTAGACTGGGAGCCAGAGAGGATGTGGGCTGAGTCCTGGTTCTGCCACCTCCTTCTTGCATGCCTGTAGGCGGCACACCATCAGAAACTTGGTTTCTTCTGTTAAGAAGTGTGTAATCATTCCTTCCCCCCCTCCTTCTCAGGAATTTCACAAGGAATATATAACAATATGCCTGAAACTGCTATTTAAATGATAAACTGCTAAATAAATACAAGAGTTTCCTCAGAGAGAAATTAACATTTTGAGTATAGGTAAAAATACATCTTGGCCTTCCTTTTATTCATTCAACAAATACTTAGGGAGCACTTGCTATATGCTAGGGACAGTGTTAGGAGCTAGAGAACCAATAATGAACACATCTATAGATATGACCCTTGCCATCTGGGAACATTTTAGACTCATGACAAAGAGAAAAATTAATCACAAGGATTTGTACCTTTACCAATAAGTGGTCTCGGCTGTGGAAATGGGAAGAAAGGGGAGGATTGAAGAGAGGTTCATGGGCTTTGGCTTAGAAAGGTCCAGAAAGACTGAAGAAAAGACCCTAGAACCAAGATCTAAACAGTAGGCAGGCATTAACTTGGTGATGCAGGTAGGAGAGCAGGTTCCGAAGCCTCATGGTGAGACAGAGCCTGAAGGGTCTGAAGGAGTGAGCAAGGGATCCTGACCCTGGAGTAGAGAAAGCAAAGCAGGTGGGCCTCCAGAGAAAAGTGAGGCTAGAAAGATGGATGGGGAACAGATTACGGTTCTCCAAAGGATTTTCACTTGTTCTTATAAGCAGTGGGAAGCTGATTACAGGGATTGAAGTAGAGGAGCCATGTGATCAGATTTATGCTCTGGAAAGATAATTGTGACTACAGTATGAGGAACAGATGGAAGATTGATTGGCTGTAGTGATTCAGGACAGAGCCTGATGCTGGTGTGACTCAGATGCATCACTGGAGATGAGGATGGAGGAGTATTTAGGAAGTAATAACCACAAGACTTGAAATCAATTTGAATTGTAATGGCACGAGTTATTGGGATTTGATATTGTACTTATTCTTGGACTCAGCAGTTAAAATCATATCCCAGGGTAAATGGCAATATTTTCCTCATTAAGACATTATGACGGATGAATTACTCCTCCCCCCCCACCCCCGTTGAATTTAATGACTATTTTCTTCCTCCAAGGCCTTTTTTTCCCAGTGTTATTGAAGTACAATTGACAAATAGAAATTTACGTTGTGATTTGATACACACAGTGAAAGGATCCCTGCCATCTAGTTAATTAACATATTCATAGTCGTTAACACTGTATTGTATCATTCAAATTTGCTAAGAAAGTAGAACTTAAATGTTCTCACCACCTCCCCATCACCGAATGAATTACGCTTGTCTCAACATTGATGCTCTGACAAGCCATTGACACTACTGAACACTGTCTACCTTTGATCCCTTTTATATTTTCCATTAATACCATGACCCCATTTCATTTTTTATATACCTGTGAGAAAATAAATTAGCATGTTTACTTGAAACATGTAGCAAAATGACAAAGCTAATACCTATCATAACCGCTGTGCCTTTGAAGTTTATCCCTGTCTCGTTCATAACATTAATTGGAGAATTCTCCCATTAACCAAAGGCACTCCACATGCTGAGCATTTTGAAAGGTCAAGTCTGTGGAAGAATTTATTGTATTGCACTAAAGATGTCTCACTCAGCACTTATATTAATAAAAAAAATTGTCTCCACTTCAAAGCAGGGTGGCAGATACATGGCCCACATGCTACCCTTCTGTCCTTCAAGCTTCCATGTCCGGGATGCTAAATGATAGAGATGCCATTTCCTACTGAGCCTTCTGAGAATCCTCCTCAACATAGCACTCCAGGCAGCCAGTGGATCAGAGCGGGCATGACAGTTGAAACTCGTTTGCCATCCCCACTTTAACACCACGTAAATCCTTCATTTCCCAAATATAATCTCTGTGAGTGCATACTTGCTTAGGTTTTCTGCCCACCACAGACAGGGGTTGCCTGTTTTTGTGAACAAGATGAGCAGAGGCAGCTGTGGGCGTTTCCAGCAAACTGACACTGGGTCTCTCTCTCTCTTTTTTTTTTAATGTTTATTTTTGAGAGAGAGACAGATCGGAAGTGGAGGAGGGCCAGAGAGAGGGAGACACAGAATCCAAAGCAGGCTCCAGACTCCTAGCTGTCAGCACAGAGCCTGATGCAGGAGTCAAACTCACAAATGGTGAGATTATAACCTGAGCTGACCCTGGATGCTTAACCCACTGAGCCACCCAGGCGGCCCGGGGTCTCTTATTCTTGAAGAACTTCCTCTGGTACTACAGAGGCTTCCTCAGCCGTAAGCAGGGACAACCCAAAAATGTGGGAGAATTAAAACTCTGGAGAGCAATACACAGTGAGGAGCAGCCCTCATCCTCCAGAGGGAGGGGAGAGTCCCAGGACAAATGCTCGGCCTCCCCATTCTACAGCAGGAAAGTCCTGATGTGTGTTCCCTGTGGTTTCCAAAAAATCAACAGAAGGACTGCTTCCCAGGTGCTCACAATGAGTTTCTGCTCGTTGGTGTGTTTCACTTTCCTGATTCACTTTCTTTATTTGTGCTTCCTAGATCACTCAAGTAACCATCTCAGGGTCTACTTTTGGGAGAACCCAAACCAAAACAGCATCTTTTGTCTTCATGTCCTGTAAAACTTTGATTCACAAACTATAGTCAGTGAAGTTCCTGCTGATGACCCCAAACTGTAATACAGGCTATAGGCTCCCACTCCACAGTGAACCTGTTAGAACCATCTTTTTTCTGTCTTTGTGAGAAGTCCTACAGGAGAACCTAGGGGATAAGAAAGGGGGATGTGGGAAAGAAACTCAATAGTACAAAGAGTTCCCACCACAAAGCAAATTTATTTTTATCTCAGTTTTGTGATTTTGACTGAAAAATACATTCCAGGGTCAATTCCATGATGCTGTTTGTACTGATTTTCCACCAGCCATGCTAACTGATGCTAATCAGGGATGCATGAACCTTAAATGAAGATCTATATCAAACTTTAACTGGTTAAGTTGGTTAAAACAGGAAATAAGCAAATAGCAGTTCTGCCTATATATCAGACCTTAGTTTATAAATAATATTCATATGATGTACATACAACATATAAACAAGACTTAAAATTGGTTTTTACCTTAACAGACTCTGCTACTAAGAAGTTCTATTTAAAAGGAAAATAAGTAGGGATGCCTAGGTGGCTTAGTCATTTAAGTGTCCAGTTTCAGCTCAGGTCATGATCTTACCATTTGTGAGTTCAAGCGCTGCTTCGGGCTCTGTGCTAACAGCTCAGAGCCTAGAGCCTGCTTCAGATTCTGGGCCTCCCTCTCTCTCTCTCTGCCCCTCTCTGACTCACACATTGTCTCTCAAAAATGAATAAACATTTAAAAATTTTAATAAAAATAAGTAAATAAAATGAAAGGGAAAGAAGGAAGGAAATGACATCAGGCCAGAGAATCTCCTCTGTGTTTCTCCTGACATCCCAATAAAATACCAAAAAGGCATAGAAAATGTCAGGATTCACAGATTCTAGCAATGATAAGACTGTTTAGATTTTTCTTTATAGGGCTATGACAGTTGTGTTTAAACCTCCTCGCCACTGAGTAATCAGTCGCTCTCTTTCTCCAACTACTCTCTTTTAACCAGTTCTTAAATCTCAAATCCAAAGCACAGCCTCACAGAAAGTAGAGGGAAGTGTGGTGACTCATTGCTGTCTAGGCATGTGGCTCTATTACATCAAGCATCAGGGATGAAGGCGGAGCTGTTAGAGGCCTTAGGGTAGTAGATAGAGAACATCTCCAGTTTTTTACAACAGAAATGTTTCTGCCCAAAACAAGCAAACAAAATTAGGAATCTGTGTCAAGAGACTCTCTCCCTTCAGTCCAGCAGAGCTATAGAACACAGTTGCTTATGGAAATCTGGCTGCAAGCTGTGTACATGTTCACTGTTGTATGAAGCCCAAAGTGGGTGCTATTTCATACAGTCACTCAAGTGGGCAGCAATGGAGTTCATGAGCCTCAGTCTGGATAAATCTTCTTTTTCCCAATGAACGGAAGTTCTAAAGGTCAGCAAAGACATATATCACTATAATTAGTCGTAAAGATTAGGAGGAACAGCTGGGCACTGAACAGAATTACTGCAGAATACAGAAGAAACTGAGAGAACACATTTGAAATCCTTAGATGCTAGGAGATGTAGCATTTAAGAAGAACAGAAATGAGCAGAGCGAGCTCAAATGTAAAAATCAAATAAAGGTGATGCTTGACCAAGTGAGAAGGCCATAATAAACACATCTTGGGGCTTGGAATTACCTCTGAGATTTAAAATGTTCATTAGAGTTAGTAAAAGCTAAAAGGCAAAACTGGCACTGCAAGAAAGTAATGATGGATAAACCAACATTAAGAACTCTCCAGTTACAGAGCACATAAGCTTTGTTCCATCTTGACAGCAGCCACATGCACAACACTTTGCTACTAGTCATGCTATTCTAGACATGGAGTCTTAGTTACTGGGCTAAGTCTTATTTTGTCAGAGTTACCAGAGGAGGGGGAAAGGAAATGAGGTGTGAACTGTGAGCTTTGATTGTAGCCTCTTGGAAGAAAGAGAGGAGCATGGCCTACAAGACAGAGAGCAAACAGGGAAAGGCAGAGAGAGAGGGAGACACAGAATCTGAAGCAGGCTCCAGGCTCTGAGCTGTCAGCATAGAGTGCAACACAAGGCTCAAGCTCAGGAGCTGTGAGATCATGACCTGAGCTGAAGTCAGACGCTTAACCAACTGAGCTACCCAGGTGCCCCCATGACCTACTTTTAATACATATTAACTGACAAAGAAAGTAAAGAGAAACTGGAAAAAATGAAGCAGTCAAGATCAAATCTTCTCATAGAATATCCTCTGAGCGGTACTTCTCACATGTGTATATGAATCAGATCTAGTTATATTACAGAGCTGATTCAGTGGGTCGGGGTCTGAGAGTCTGCATTTCTATCCAACCTCCAGTTATCAAAACTTGAGTAGAAAGACTTAAGTGAAAACCTGAAGCAAATGTACTCACTATATTCTGGAAAGAATCAAAACAAATTTTACACCTAAGCATATTCTAGTATTTATGAAAAATGCAAAAGAATAAAAAAATATTATACAGGTATTCAGATAAGAAGATGAAAGTTTACTTACAAATGAACAAAAATTGAGTGGACCCAGACTTGTCCTCAGTATTACTAAATGTCAGAGAACAATTGAAAAAAATCCCATGGATTTCGAAAGAAACACATTGTGATAGAAGAATTCATTGATGAAACTAGAATCCATATGCTTTGAAAAGATACCACACATTTTGGTTTTCTACTGCTGCCACAATGATTTAGTACAATCTTCATAGTTTAAAACAACATGGACTAGCTGATAGCATTGTAGCTCAGAAATCCAACATGAGTCTCACTGGGCTAAAATCAGCATGCCAACACGGCGATGTTTTTTCTGGAGTCTGTAGGTGGAAATCCATCTCCTTGTCTTTTCCAGTTTCTAAAGGACTCCTGTATTCCACAGCCTGTGGCCCTTTTCCTCTGTTTTCAGAGCCAAAGGCAAGTGGAGTCCTCCTCACCCCACTATCTCTCACTCTGCAGCCAGATCATTTCTCCATTTTTAAGGACTTGCGTGATTGGATTGGGCCCAGACCAATAATCCAAGATTCCTTCCCAGTCTTACGGTCCTTAGCCTTGTGCAAAATCTGTATTGCCTTGTAAAGGAACAGATACACAGGTTTTGAGGCTTAGGGTGTAGACCTGTTTACAAGACCACTACTCTAACTATGGCATTAAACCTGCTGTTTCTGAAAAATTCAAGGCCATCTGCTAACAGAGGACAGAAATTCAGAATCCAAAAATGGAGAAATAGTGGAATAAAATGAAATGTGGTAAACATTAAAAGCAGTTTATTGGTTAAGCCTAAGTAACCATTATATAAATAGTTATAGGAAAATGCAAAGTTAGAAACAATTCATAAGGGAAAAATATAATTAATATAATACAATCTAAATATGATATAATAATCACAAACTAGGGTATAATGTATATTAGAGTCCATGGACTGTTGAGTGAGTTCAGTGTGGTCTACCTTACTCCTCTAGCCAGAACCAGTAGGAACTTGATGGAAAACTAATGGGATGAGAACAACAATTAACTTTGTTTAAAGCAAAAGATGTGTTGAAAGCAAATCAAAGCAAGCCGTATTCCACATAGCAAAAGGCAGCTTAAAAGAACTTAAAAGGAAGCTTAAAAGAGCAGAAGCCTAAAATAACTAAGAAAATAATAAGCATCTGTTGTGACAATAAATTCTTGAACATCTTTTGGAAAACCAGACCTCTGTTTTGTAGAACAAGAATTTTAAATGCATCAAAAGCATTCGGAACTGTGCACTGCTTTGTACTGATAACATATAAAATGCATTATTGAGTTCTTACTAAAGTAATTCCCATTATTGTCTTAACTTTGTTACTTATAAGGAATCTGAGCCTTAGAGAGATGAGGGGAGTGTTCACATTCACCCCAGTGTGAGCCACTAAGCAAACCCAGGGTCTCACTCAGAGTCCAGGAGTCCTGCTTACACAGGGGACCATCTTATAGTGAGAGATGGAGCGGGCAGTGGCACCCCAGTCAGTGGTATCTCAGAGTCTGTGTACACAACTTCTCTGCTATACTGATTTCAGGAATTGTTTTTCTGTTTCCATCTTTGCCTCATCCCCTGAACCAAACATTTTGATACAGGTTATTTTTGTTCTCTCCTCCAGTCTCCCTGCATAACCAGCACCCTTAAAAACCCCCGTTAATTTTGCCACTTTTAACCACTGTGAGTAAACTCTCTCATCCAGGGCCTTCCCCTGCCCATAGGATGGACCCTGGAGGAATTTCACACACACACACACACACACACGCACACACACACACACACACACACACACACACACACGCAGGAGGACACGCAATCTGCTCCAGGCTTTTGATGAGTACTTAGATGCTACTTCTCTCTCAGTTAAGGTTAATTTCTCCTTTTTATGCTCTAGATCCTATCCTCTCTCCTCATGAAGTAATTTCACCAGTTATCCCCTTTTGTCCTGAATCGTTAGACTGTCTCTGTTCAGATACCTTCTCATCTGGATCCCAAGCATTCCCTTGATAGGACGGGGGTGGGGCCACTATGACGTTGTCCCGTCAACCCCATAGTCACTTCTCAGCTCCACTTCTCATTCATTCAAGCCCGCCAAAATCTGATTTTTGCCTCTCTGGTAGCAATTAAACTGCTTCCACGGAGGCCATTGGGGACCTTCCTGTTTGATAATCCACTTAAAACCTTGTTTTATGAGTATCTCCATGTATTACTTCTTGAAACTTTCTCTTTGCTTAGCTCTCCATTGCTTCTCAGACATGTCATTCATTCTTCGGCACACCTTAGGAAGTTTTCATTCATGCTGCACAGTATTTTAAGTTTAACCTGACACATCATATTTCGTTTTTTTAAGTTTGTTTGTTTGTTTGTTTGTTTGTTTAGAGAAAGCACAAGGGGCAGAGAGAGAGGGAGGCAGAGAGAATACCAAGCAGTGCAAAAAATTTTCATGCTCATAGGGCAGACCCCAAGGTGGAACTCACTAACTGTGAAATTATGACCTGAAACAAAATCACGAGTAAAATGCTCAACCAACTGAGCCCCCTGACACATTTTATTTCTAATGTTGAGTCTTCTACTCATCACCAGACAATAGGGCCCACTACCATGGCTCCTTCACCTTAACCCAAGCTCACAATAGCACTTCAAACTCATTTCACCCACTCATTTCACTATATTCCACATACAGAAGCTTCTTTTCCTATATTTCTTACTTTAGCTAATGACACTATCATCTATACAGGTTCTCAAGCTACAAGTCACTATAGGTTTCATCTTCTCCTTTATGTCATCCGCTACCCCTCCCCCCCACTAATCACCATGCCTCATTGGTTTTCCTGAGTATCTTAGAACTCTGTCTCTTTCTTTCTGCCCTCCTTACCCATCCTTCATTACCATTATCCATTCAGATGTGTCTATTGAAGTATCTACTCTGCGTCAGGCATTGTGTAAAGGGCTAGGGATACATTGGAATAACAAAATAGATGTTATCTCTGATGGAGTTTATTTTTTTAATGTTTTTTTTTTTTGAGAGAGAGAGAGAGTCAAAGCAGGGAAGGGTCAGAGAGAGAGGGAGACACAGAATCCCAAGACAGGCTCTAGGCTCTGAACTAGCTGTCAGCACAGAGCCTGACACAGGGCTCAAACTCAGGAACCGTGAGATCATGACAGGAGCTGAAGTCGGACGCTTAACCAACTGAGCCACCCAGGTGCCCCTCTCTGATGGAATTTATACTTGAGTTGGGGATATGGGTATTAAACTAATAATTTCACAAATACAATGATGTGAATACAATTTTAAAAATATAATTGCAAATAATGATGAGTGCCACATAAGGGTAAACTGCAGGATGCAATGAAAAATTATAATACAGACCTTCTATTTCAAATGAAATGTCAGGGACATCTTCCCTGAAGAGGTGTTGTTTAACCTGACACAGAAATAAGAGATTAGAGATAACTGTATGGAGAATGAGAAAGGGTAGGCAAATGAAGGAGCCTGTGCAAAGCCTCTGTAGTTAGAGAAGTCTGGCTTATTCAAGGAAATTCAGTGAGTGAAGAGGCGTAACCTAGGAAGCCTCTGGGGTAAATATGGACCAATTGATAGGTTTTACATTTTATCCTTAATTCAGTGGGAATCCATCGAAGAATTATAGGCATAACCAGATTTTGTGGCATCAGTAAATTTGCTGTTGCTTTGATTCAGGCAGTAGATGGTGGGTGTAGATTACAGTGGTGGCTGTGGAGATGGAAAAAAGTGCATCTGAAATAGACTTTGGAGGTAAAATTGAATTTGGTGAGAAGGAAGTGATGGAAAGGGAGACATTAACAATGACTCTCAGGTTCCTGTCTTTAAAACATGGAAGGGCTAGTGAAATTTACCAAAATGAGGAACACAGGAAGAAAAGATTTGGTGAAAAGAGATCAAGGTTTCCACTTACACCATGTTGAATTTATGATGCTTGTCAAAAACCCAAAGCTCAATAAATATTTAATGTTGATGTAAAATGAAACAGACATTTAATCTTCCTTAAATTACTTAAAGATGTTCCTAGATAGCTTTCTAAAAAAAAAAAAAGGATACTTGATGCTATGTATTCATCATTTTTAAAAACATTACTCTCAGAATTGAAATTTTTTATTTGCAAGTATTGCTATCCTTCCACATTTTCTCTGCCAACTGTTTACAGCGAGCTATAAACATACAGAACAGTTTATCTCTTCATTGCTCTTGGACCTGTTCAGAACATCAAGAAAAAAAAACCCTTTGTAGGGGTTCATGTTTTCTGCAAGCTTTTCCTCGCTCTGAGTTTTAGCCTCCCTGACACACTTCTTCCTCTCCCTGTGCATTCCTTTATTCCTGTCGGAGGCTATTCACCTGGCCTGCTTTATTTTGAACACATCCTTTATGTAGCTGAGTTTATCAGAAGACAACATGTGCAGGCTTATCCTTTCTAGATGTTCACTGGGATTACTGTAAATGGTCAGACTGCACTCTCCACAAGGAACAAAGCCAGGGGGAAAATGCTATTTGAAAAACAGCTTTATAGTGTTTATAAGAAAAACACTTTTATTTAGAAGATGCAGAAAGGATCCTTTTTAAACCATTGCAGAGAAAGCCTCAGCTTACCACATAAAAACAGATTCTGGCCAAAGATGGCAACCAATTTGAATTTTTCTTTGTAAATTGTATACTCTGCTCAGCTAAAACTTGGCGGGTGTGTGGTTTGGGAATCACCACCAGCAGTCTATCTTCCATGCCTGTGTCATGGAAAGATTGGTTTCCTGGCCCAGGCCACTTTCATTAAGGAAGAAAATGCCCTTTTCTGACTTCAGATAGCTTTAACAAATTATCTAAAGGAACTACAGGGTTTAACCCATTTAATGAATTTTAATAAGACAGACATGAATCAGTCAAAAGCCAGGAAAAAAAAGTGAATAATATTGAACTAGTTTTAATGGAAATTAGCTCATTACCCTGCTGGCTTACATTTACCAAAGGCTGAATTTTTGATGGGAAATTTGCCAGGCTGTGGGATAATGGGAGGATCTTTAAGTTAAAGATTAACTTTATTAGTGGTATTTTTTTCCCTCAGATTAGCCCTAACTGGAGATTCTAAAACCCCTAGGGCTTTTTTCCCCCTCTGGGAAACTTCAAAAAAATGATTTCCTCAATTGTAGGACTTTCTAACAGTCCCTGAAACATTTTCAGCAATGTAGTAAGAACATAAGCTTCCTGTATTGCCAGTAATCTTTTATGAGAAAAGATAACTTTAGAGGTGGAAGGATTTGTGTGGGCCTCTGGGTGAGCTTCCTGTACTCCAGCAGTCTACCACAGAAACGGGAAGAGAAATTCTCTTCCTTACTCTTTTATTCTCTCTCACACTCATGCAATATGCACATACTTCTGTTCTGCCTTTCTTCTTTCTCTTTTATTGTCTTATTGTTCATTTTTTAAAAATAAGGGTGAAATACACATAACATAATATTTGCCCTGTTAGTCACATGTAAGTGTACAAGTTCAGTAGTGCTAAGTACGTTCACATTGTTGTATTTTCCTTCCTTTTTAAACAAAACGGAACACAGCTTTTAATAAACCAGGACATGGACATCTGTAGTGAAACAGGTTTTTATTTCAAAGTGGTTTCTACTTCTTTTCTACTGCTTAAAGAAAAAGAAATATAAAACATCCCCTTTGTATCTCTATCGTTTTTAGTAACTGCAGAATCCCCTATAAAATACATGGGACTGTAAGGATACTCCTCAAAACCAGAGTCATATGTACTTCAGTTGAAGAAGAATCCATTGCACATTCTGCAAATGGGAGTTTAGTATATCAAATGGACTACAGAGATATGTTGAAAGATTTAGTTCTGTTTCAGGAAATTTCTTGAAATCTGGAAAAATTGCCTTGGCATCATTCCAAATTGAAGATACCATGATGAGACTCTCTGATCTAAGTTGCTCCTCATTGTATTTTCATCTCTGATTCAAATTGAGATGATTTTTTAAAGTTCATCATCTCGTTGCCATATGAAAATAAATAGTAAAAAATCTTACCAAATAACTCACAAACGCACACTCAAAGGGGGCTCTCCCTTTAGACCTATTGTAAATATATTGATATGCTTTCATTCTGGGAATCGTGTCAGAAGTAGGTTTTGAAAAGAGCCACTTTGTGGTACATTCTACTTGGGACAAGGCAGTGCTGCTAACCAGTCATCCAGAAATTTGAAAATGGTCCTTTGTGACGCTAACATTGGCCACAGAATTCTGAATCACGTGAGGAGAAACCTCAGTCAAGGCTACTGATGGTCAGACAACCAACACAAGCCAATAATCTGCTTAGCCAATGGAATGTTCTGACATTCCTCTAAAGCAAGATTTCAAGCAGTCAAACATTGGAGGGTGGTGGAGGAAAAGAAAATCTCAAATATTTTCTGGTTTTTGTTTTTTGTATTTTTTACTTAATTGAATGGATATTATCTTTAGTACACATTATTATTGGGTTTTGTGTATAAATAGACTTATATAAGAACCTAAATGTCCTATTTAAATTGAATTTAGATATACAACAACAATTTTTTTTAGTATAACTATATCCTTTAGTATACAGAGCCTGACATGGGGCTTGAACCCACCAACTGTGAGATTATGACATGAGCTGAAGTTGACACTCAACCAGCTGAGGCCCCCCCCACCCCGTGTGTACCCCTAATTTAAATTTCAATACTGTTAGTTTTGACCTCTCTCCCATTTTCAAGTACCAGAATTTCTCCTCGAAGCTATTTGTACTGGCTTCTGTTTCTCTACCCATCTCACTGTGCTTTTAAGTACAGAATTAAAACTCTATTTTAATTTTATTTCTGGTTCTAAAGAAGACAGATTTTAGAAATCTAATTCCATTTTGGGCCTCATATTAAATGCATCTAAATTTTCTCATTTATTCTCTTATGCCCTATCCATGCTGCAGTTAGTTTGTAACTGCACCGTGAGTTCTTTCACTTTTGTTGTCTTAAGAGTGAGGATTAAATAAATATGCTTGCATTTGTGCTCACACAAACACATACCAATAAATGATTAGTACTGAAAACATGGGTCATAAAAAGAAACTTTAATCCTACAAGGGAATATAATGTTCCACTTTCTATAAAAGTAGGGGAAATAAAGGAGAAATAAACTAATACTATTACTATTATTTTAAAGAAACTAATATTAATATTATTTTAAAGAAATGCTCTTTTTCTATGAACTAGGTTCATAGCTCTGAAAGAGTTAAGAAAAAGTTATCGAGATCACTGTTTTGTTTCCTTATGGAGATGCTTGGTATGAAACACAAAAATCATACCCTCACCAAACAAAAACTATCTCACTTCTGTAATCTATCTCTAACACGAATGACTCCAGAAAAGGAAAAATTGCAGAAATAAGGATTTTAAAGTTTTTCCTTTGTTTTTGGAGTTTTTATTTAAATATTCATTGGAATAAACTAATTTCCCAACAGGGGCCATTCTACAAAAATATTGTACATTTATAATGTATAGTAGTCTGTCCCACACTACTATAGCATTTCTGTAGCTCTTCCAATGAAGGTGAACAGAAAGTTGGAGTTTAATCATGTAGGAAACTTGACCTTCTGGCTTAATCAAACCAAAGTGAGTATATCTGAGTTAGATATTTTCTCTTCATCTTAATTTAAATGTATATAGCATGGTTGATAATTTGCCAAAGAAACACAAAGGGCCACGTTAGTTATTTATATGTAGAAAAATCTCTTCTGATACTATTTCTTACTAACTGAATTTACTCCATGGGAGCAGCTTTTTTTCTCACAATGTCTCAGAAAAGGTAACTATTGCTTTGTACTGAAGCCTCTGCAGCACTAGCATTAGAAATATTCTAGAAACTGCCATAATAGGAGCAGACAGAAGTCTTGGATCATGCCAGTGGTCTGAGGTCAGAATAAATGAAACAGCCTTAAAAGAATGGGAAACCAAATCACCTCTGAATAAAGGGGGTCACATTAAATATTCTTATCTCCTTGTCTGATTTTGACCAATGTCCCTCTTATGCCATTTTAGTTCTGGCACCATAACTGCTGAAAGGTTGGATGATTACCCATTTTCCGTAGGAGAAATAATCATCTTTTAGTGTAATGTCCCAAATGGAGGCGAGAGCTCAATAACAGAGGGACCATTTTTAATACATTTGTATCAAAGTCTGAGAAACTCCCAGCACCTAACAAATGTAAAACAGCAAATACTCAAAATATGTCCCAGCACTCCGGGAAGAAGGTGATGACACAAAGAAGGTAGAGAAAATAATTGAGTGTTCTGACATTGTGAGAACGTACACATGACATCTTTTCAGAAGAGCTGTTGCTGGCAATTCCTTAAATCAACGAATAAATTTTATCCTTCACTGAAAATAATGGTTGATGAGCCAATAGGTTACAATTTTTTTCACAGTATAATTAGTGGTCAATTTGGTATGCTGGCATTTTACAGAGTAAGTCAAGGAGATAAATGTATGTATCTGTAATTTTCACTCTCAGCTTCCTCCCAAAAATGATGTGACTATATACATATAATTAAGTTATAATCAAACCATACGTCAAACTTTTTTCATTAGTTGGAAAGAAATATAAGAACTGATAGGGTATGTAAGAAGATGAGCTAATTCTACTAATCTCCTTAGGTAAGGTGGTTCTTACACTCGAACATTAAATTTAACTCTGGGTTCCAAGCAAAGCTGAGAAATATGAGAGATCATATACATTCCCTCTTTCCATAAAATGAAGCATCAGTTCTTTACAACATGCATTGGGATGCAGTTAGTATTTATTCCAGGCCTGAGTTGGGTTGCTTATGCATCTACTTAATTAATTATGTGTCCAGAATTCTGCAGATATTTCCAATAAATGGGTTTGAGTTTTCAACCACTACCATGTTATAGAAGTCCCAGTTTCAAAGGTGATAAACACATAGTATGTGGCTTATTTTCAATATTTCATTTTTATTGGGCATTTTTCAGATACCAACTAACATTACCATGAGCAAAATTGTGATGTTTTAGCTCACTAGGGTCAGAAAAAGTCAGCTGCCCCTACCTCCCACCATTAGTTTTAAGTTTGCTCTCACTATTTTTTTAAAAAAACTGCTACAATATGATAAAATATAATAATAGAAGGGAAAAAAAAGAAGTAATCTATCTTTGGCTTTTCATTATCTTAATGGTCATTTGGATCACAATAGAGACAGTCCAGTCTGCATCCCATTTGTGATAAAAGAAATTGCTCAAATCAAAACAAAACATAGCTTTGTTGATAAATGAGTCATCCAATTAACAAACATGTTGCACTGCTTCTTCATGCACATCCTGGCTGGCACTAGCAAAATAGATACCTGCTCAGAGAAGGTCTCTGTGGGAGAACAGTCCCCAAAGAGTTATTCTTTTAGACCCTAGAATCTGATTAATAATATAGATATATACATTATTTTTTTCTGATGTTCATTTATGTTTTGAGAGAGAGAGAGAAAGAGACCATGAGCAGAGGAGGGGCAGAGAGAGAGGGAGACAGAATCCAAAGAAGGCTCCAGGCTCTGAGCTATCAGCACAGAGCCCAAGACGGGGCTCAAATCCACAGACTGTGAGATCATGAGCTGAGCCAAAATCAGATGCTCAACCAACTGAGCCACCCAGATGCCCCGGTATATACATTATTTTTAAATTTACAATGAATGAAGGCTTGCTGATTGCTTTTAGTCATGTAAAGAAGGTACACAAAGCAGAATTCTTTTTTATACAAAGTGAAATTATTAAGCTTTAAATTTTTTAATTTGTCTGTATTCTCTCTGTCCTCCTGCCTCTTCCTACCCCCCCCCCATTCTCTAGCTATGGCTGGGACAGAGAAATCCCTAAGGATTACTCCATATCAAGTCTTTAAGCAGCTGACTGTTTGCCATATAGTTACCTTCTCTGTGCCTCAGAATCCTAAAGTGCCAAATAAGAAAATGTTCTTAGAATCATTAATACAATTCCAATAAATATATTTGGGTTCCTTGCAGAAAACTACACAGCCAGGCAGCATATTTTGTCGTTATTGTTCGCTATTAACTAAAGTGACTTGCAATCATCTTAATATCATGCCACCCATTGGTGGTAGCAAGTTATATTTTCAAAGTTCAAATATTGTTTTCTTTATTACAGGTTTCTTTTCTCCATGGAAAACTCCAAAACCTGTAAGTTGGAATTCTTATGCTTCTTTCTTTATTTCTAGTTATTAATGCAGTCCCATTAAATAAGAGCGAATTGGGTGATCTCAAAATCTTTTACCGCTAAGATTCTGTGATGTCAAGAGAACAAATCCTGTGTCCCTTTGTCTTGTACGTGTCACGCAAATACAAAAATAACTCGTCTTACTTTCCTGCAAAGGCAATTCTGCCTGTTTTATTGAAATATACTTAGAAAATGAGCATTAACACTATTCAGTACAGTGTACTGTAGAAACCTCTTGTTTTTTCCCATCAGGAATAACTGTTGTCCTCGTAACATGAAGTTTTTAGAAACAATGCAAATTATAGGCCTTTAGGTCTTGACCTGAAAATTAAATCAGGTGTGTAAGAAATTTAGTTCTGTATACATTTATATATTTCTGCTTACATTTTAATGTATACAGTGCTAAATATGTGTGTGTAAATATTCCATAGACGTATACATTCCACCAAACCTGTCAATCACTCAACTTCTGAAACTCCTTCAGAAACTGGTCATCTGGGCTATCACCTAATCTCTCTGGGCCTCGTTCCCTCATGAATCATCCTGACATTTGATGCAAACATCGAAGGAGGCTGATGGATTTAAATAATCTTTTTGTGTGGCTAGATTAGCCAAGTCAGTTTCACGATTAGAAGTGATTTTTATTGGACATTAGATTGAAACTTGTAACGCCCAAGCCCCAAGAGCTGGGACTGGCTTTCTGGAATTCCATTTCATGGTGTGCTAGAATACAGTCCCCTACCTGCAATGTCTAAAACCCACAACGAGAGCAGACTGTAGCAAAGTGATTCAAATCCATAAGCAAAACTCGGGGAATCCCATCTCCCACCTACTTCTTTTCTTCCATCTCACATTAAGCAGCTCAAGATGAATGTGGCCCCAAGTCTGGCCAATGGGTAGGGAATTCTTGGATTAATTTATGCTTTTCCTATTTCTTTTACTGAGGGAATCTGTAACTGCTTGATGTTCTCATTTTAGAAATGGAGGTGATGTGATTTTGCATACTTTTCAAATGCAATAACTGGCTTCATTAAATAACATGCTGTAAATGGTTTGAAGATGTGAAAGGGAAGCCCTGTTACATACCCAAGCTCCAGGTTTCTCTCAAAGAGACATGGGCCAACCAGGAACTGGAGACGAAGAGCTGATGTGTCAGGGCCACAGAACATGCTCACCAAGCATGTCCTCATTTCGGGTTAGGCTCATCTGGTCACAGAGACTATCAGATGGGGAAAGCAGACCTATCTGGATTTAGCAAACCATTTCATAATACACGTGGTTTGAAAAGAAGGGTTTTTTAAATGTTTAAAATGAAATTTGTTTTACCTTGGCCAAAATTTACATAATTTCTTCCTTTCATCACCCAAGTTAATCTGTGCTCTGTGGCTACACACATCTTTACCTAATTTAACTAGTTGCACCTTGCAACTTCATCATGGTGCAACAATTATGCAATTTATTGATTTCCTTGTATGTACTGCATTTACACAAATTATGCCATTTGGCATAATTACAGCATTTGCTGTCATTACAGTAATGACATCCATAGTCAATAATTCCAAAAAGCATTTTATAACTCAGTTAACTATTAATCCCAAGTCATACATCCCTATGAAGGCTATGGCTTGGACTTCCAGGTTCTAGGCTGAGTGAGGAAATAGGACTGTTGGTTTAATGTCCTCCATGTATCTTCCAGAAGCTCTTTAGACTAAGGACTACAACGAGAGGCAGTACGATATGTTTTAGGGTGCATGCTCTGAAGATACCCTGCCTGGTTTCAAGCTTTGCTTCTTCTCCTTACTAGCTATGTGACCCTTTACTAGCCAATTAAGTTGTCAGTATCTGAAGTTCTTTCTGTAAAATGGGGGCAATAATAGCACCCACTCTTATAGTTATTGTGAAGAGTCTATCAGCTAATCCAGGTAAAGTGCTTAAAACGGTGCCTCTATATATTGAGCTCGAACATATAAAGAACTGTCATCCTAGAAACCAGATCCTTCATGCATAAAACCTTAATAATTTAATGACTCTATGAAATGAACATAGTTTGCTAAGGTATTCACTTAAACAAATATATAAATATATGCCCACAGTGTTTGGATTTATAGACTCTGTCCTCTGAGAAGGATTAATGACATCTGTGCTCAGGTTAAGGAAATGTTATCCAGAGTGAGATCTCTCCTCTTCCTGGTCTTACGTCACTTCCCTACCCTCTTCTATTCTACCAATCTACATTTTAAGCTAATCTATGTTGAGATAGTCATTTCCTTTGTAATTAGTAATATACTAATTGTAGTGAGTCCTCATGCTCTCCATCTGGAAGGGATCCAGGTTTATTCTTCAAGTACAGAATCAAGTCAAATCCCTACACATCTCATCCTTGCCCTAACATAGTGAAGGGAGGTATTTAGACTACCCCAGCTTCTATAGGAAGCAAACAGTTTCTAAACAGATTACTTCATGTGAGGTGGGGGGGGCTGCCTTATGCTCATCCCCAGTGTGTACCCCAAGTCAAAAAAGGGAGTCAAAATATTAACTGGATCATGATAATTTTTTCCTGTTTTATCATTTGAGGTCTTGTTGTGGACTAGATGTCCACTCTGTCCACTGCTATTTCTGTGACTGTATCTTCAAACAGTCAGGGATTCATTCATTCACCAAGATCAGCAAAGATACAAGGTTTCTCCCAGATAATGAAAACAACTTTATTTCCATTTTCCTTACTCTAGTAAGATGTCTATAAATGTCTTCCTAGCTTTGGACACCACTGGGACTATATACGGCCCAATCAGAAGACCGTGAGAGGTAAATGCCTGGCAGGTAGTGCAATTCTAGACAGGCCTAGGTTAGGAAAACACAAAGTAGAGCAAATGAGCCCCAAGGTCTGGGCAATGGGACAGGGTCAGAATCTAGGGTGTTCAAGAAGGTTGAGAACAAGTGAGCAGAATGTCCCAGCTGGAAAGCCGAAGTCCAGAGACCAAGTTGTCTAAGAAAGTAAGAGATCAACAGAGTGTACCCTCAAAAGATGCTGTCAGATCAGTACATCAGCCCCAGAGAGCAGGGGGTGGCCTCTGATCCCAGGGCGGGTGGTCTGCTCCATGGTTTTTTGGGTCAGAGCCAACAAATAACTCAGTCCAGAGGTGGGGAGCTATAAGGACTGCAAGTCTGCTTCTTCAGTAATTTCACAGACACGGTGATTTTCTGCTCTATGGTCTCTTAAGAAATCTGACCGAGTGGCTCAAAGGTTGATGAATGTCACAGCAAGATGTGAATGCTTTACTAAGCATAAACCAGACTCTTGACTAATTCCCCTGTTTCTGTGTTACAAAAATTGTGGAATTTGTCAATCTGCCCTAGTAACCTTCCCAGCAGTGCCCAAACCATTATTTGTTCTGTAGTTTTAAGAATGTTTTTAAGAAACACTAATATTTTACCTGAAACATGTTTGCTCCGATGACTGCATATGAGCGATACATATACCCCAAGACCTATGTAAGTATCAGTCTACCCTCAGTAGAAGACGGGAGAAAGAAATCGACATTTGCTGAAGCCCTAGAATGACAAGTGGGATTCTATAGCTACTTGGTCCACACCTCTAATTTATTAACTTTTTAGAATTCAGTATCTTATGTTTGGAAACAAAAGGGAGAAAGTCACAGACAGAATGCTGCCACATGATGCCTAAGGCCAGTCATTTTAACTGAAGAAAAACAAAAAACAAAAGAGTATGACGTTAGCCACAAATGTGGGTCTTCCTATCATAGCAAAAACATGGACAATAGAACAAAGAAACCTAGAATGGCTTCCTAGATGAATTTTACCATAAAATTAATTAATGGCATGCATATTTAAAGATCTTTTACTAAGTGAGCTGAGCAGAATATTAGCTAAAATTCTAAGCAAATTTGCCACTTATCCCCCTTAATGTATTATTATGTAAATAGCACCCCCGTTATAGTTACAAATTGGTTTGACCCAGGGTCTGCCTCTGACAGCTGCTGGACTTCTTTGTGCTCTCAAGATTATGTTTAATATTAGGCAATTGAACTCAACTAGGGGTTTTCCATCCTCATTAGGAAAAAAACTTTGTTCAAATGAAATCTTGGTCAATAACCCATATAGAAAACAAATTAAAATGAAGCCATATGTCTTAGTCCCTTCAAACTGTGGTGCCATAGCCTGGATAATTTATAAACAATATTAATTTATTCCTCGGAGTTCTGGGGGCTGGAAGCCCAACATCAAAATGCTGGCAGATTCAGTGTCTGGTGAGAGTCCTCTTCTGAGATGGCCATCTTTTCTCTGTAACCTCATCTGACAGAAGGGTCTTCTGGACTCTGAATCTCCTTTATAAAGGCATGCATCCCATTCATGAGGGCTCCACCTCCATGACCTAATTGCCTCCCAAAGGTGTCACCTTAGGTGTTAGAATTTTAACATAGAAATTTGGAGGGAGGACACAAACATTTAGACCATAGTACCAGTCTTATTGAGAGACAGGTCAGTGGCCCATTTCTTCCACGGTTTGCTGGCTCACTCAACACCTGCCTAGTCCCAGGCAGGTGAGCAAGTCACAGGGAACTTTGTGTGATACAGTGACATGCATGATACGTGGAGCCTCACATCCCCTCCAACCTTAAAATATTTATAGTTGATAAGTCAGAGTTGGTGTAGGAGCCCTGACCAACATGTAGCCAGCATGGAAACAGAAGCAGGCCAGTGCAGTAGGGGACAGAAAGTTATAATCCTGCCAAGTTCAAAACAGCGTGTATCAAAGCTAGTTTGTTTATTTGTGTTTTGAAAAAAAAGAAGAAGAAGAACAGTTATGAGTCAACCAGATTTGGGAAAAAATAGAACTGACAATATTTTATTGAAGATTTCATTCATTCACTAAATTAACATTTTCTGAGCACTTATTTTGTGTTGGCAATACATAAATGAGAAAGACTATGTCCCCTGCAGGATCTGTCCTCATCATGATCTATTTGAGGAGACATAGGTAGACTTTCCATTACACATGAGTGTCCTGAGTTTTAGGTGTGAGGGGTAGGCAGAGGTGCTATGGGAACACCCAGGAGGGACATGTAACCAGTTCAGGAATGGTCAGCAAAGGCCTTCTAGAAGAGACATCTCATCTGAATCTAGTAGTCAGGTAAAGTAAGGATGGGAGGTGATAAAAGTAGAAAATGGGTAAACTTTGCAGGTAGAAGGAGAAATTAAGAAAGTGTGCAGGGTTCGGAGGCAGGAGAGAATATGATGGATCCTACAGAATGAGAGGAGAGACTATTAGAGGGTGTGAGAATGATGAGGAGACACTAGGTCATGAGCCACTAATGCCCCAGGAGGGGGGTTACCCTGTAGCCTGAAGACCATGCTGACCCAATGCAAAATTTTAGACAAAGGGGAACCTAATCTAAGTTTTATACAAAGCAGGTTTATTCAAAGCAAAAAAGTACAAGTTTGAATCAGTTGACTACCGAATGAAGGTGAAGTTAGTGGTGCAAACAAGTGATCTCAGTTAACCTGGCTTTCTCTTCGATAAAAGGATATTGGTCCCTGCCTTATCTACCTCAAGGGGGCATGGTGCCGATCAAAGAAGGTAATGTGTGTGAAATATCATGATAAACTGGGAAGTGTTCTTTAGATCTTTAATAAATTGTAGTGTTAGCAACATTAGCAGTAGCATTTGGGGGAAGAAACTGTCATATCAGCAGTAAATGAGGCTTCACAGAAGACTTTGAACAATTCATAAATCCCAGATGGTTGTAATATCACTTTAAACTGTAAGGAAAGTGACCGAATGTTCGGGTATGGGAGATTACAGATGTGCCTAAGTGTCAAGAAAATACATATAGACTACTTTATTCTCTTCTGTTTCAGTAAAAATGGCACAGTATATCAGGGACAATACCATACATTTCTATGCACAACCACATAAAATTATCTTGAGATACATGTTATCTTTATCGTATAAGAGGGGGGAAAAACAGACTCAGAGAGATTAAATGATTGGCTAAAGATTACCAGCTGGTAAATAACAAAGTTACATGATTGCATTCAGAAGTCAGACACCACTTGTATTTAGTACAGTCTATGGTACTTTCATATAGAGAAATAGAATCCTTTCTCACACTTATTCCAAAGTTTGAAATGTTTTAGGGAAGAAAACTCCACAGGGCAAGGAAGTCTAACTTAAAGATGAGGGTTATGGTATGTGACAAGGGAAATAGCAAGAAAAAATTCATTCTTAGCCATTTTCTGTTCTCTTTCACTTTCCAGATAATGGACCGATGGGAAAATCAAGGCAGTCCTCAAACGAGTTTATCTGCTCCGGCCATCCCGCAGAACCTGCCCTTCCCACCCGCCCTTCACAGGACTTCTTTTCCTGACTCAACAGAGGCCTTTGACCCAAGGAAGCCTGACCCATATGAGCTCTACGAGAAATCTAGAGCGATTTATGAAAGTAGGCGTAAGTGAAAGCCACATCAAATAAGGGTACATTAATAATAGCTGAAGCCTTGCCAGGAAATGTATTGAAGCTGAGATGATCTGTCACGATTTTATATTCTGTGGTTCAAAAAGTATCTCAAAAGTAGAGCCAGCTGATCTAAACTTTTCTTTAAAAAAAAAAGCTTATACCTTTTGGTTTTATATTTTATTTCCTAATGTTTTACCTCTAAGACTCTGAGAAAAATCAGGACTATATTTGGTGGGAAGGATGGGAGTCAGAGGTTATGGATAATTTTAAGTCACCAAATAGTAAGATAAATGTTTGGGACTTTTATGTGTAATCTGGCCTTGAGTCTGAAGCTTGGATTTTTTTTCCTCAGAGCCTCGAATGCAATCACTGAAGAACTTAGGGCCATGATTAACTAAGTCCTTCCAACTCAGTCATGAAAGTAATGGTTCTGAAAACAGCACAGAGCTACATGCCAATAATTTCTACCCCCAAAACTTCTGCTTTTCTTTTAACACAGTGGGGCCCCTTTAATGCAGTGAGGCCCATATAGTCATAAAATGAAATATCATGGATGCACTTGTTATCCTGTTTGAAGGTCCTCTAAAATTATTTCATTGTACTTTATAAATATTAGAAAACAAAGGTTTTTAATATTGCATATGCATTCATTATGCCTTTTCACCATCTGACAGGTCATCTCTTCCAAATGTTAGAGGACAGGAATTTGAATGGCATGAATGTATAATCTATGAGAGAAGTACACAGTATAATATGAGCCTAGGTTAAGGGATCAGAAACCTAGCCTAGTGAGAACGTTATGGCCCTGGGTACTTCCTTTCACAGTCTACCATAAATCAATTTGCTTTGTCCTGTGTTCCACCAATGTCTTCTCCCCAACTTTATCACCTAAAACATGAATAGCAAGTTTTAAATTGTGTATGACATTAGAGAATCTGAAATCTGTTTATTCTTTACAAGCTCAGGAGCTGAGAATTATGCACTTAGGTAGTGAGGGGAAGAGTAGACATAATACCTCTTCCTTATCCTCTGCAACTCTCTATAATTATAAGCAATTTTTATTGATAAAATAGTTGGGACAGCAGGGCATGCATTGAGAAATGTACACACACACACACACACACACACACACACACACACACACACACACCACATCTTTATTTTAAATAATCAGCTATGAAAGAGTCCCCCATCTGGATGAACAACTGAACGTCTTTAAAGGATTGTGTAGTTAGAATGTTTTTGCTGTGATAGAGTAAGAACAAAGTAGTATGCTTAGCTGCATAACATAGGGTATGAATTCAAGGTATTCATGCTCATTAAACTAAAAAAAAAATTGAAAAGATTTCAACACAGTTCTTAATACCTTTTCTGCCTCAATATCCAAGTATTTATTGAATACCCACTTTACTGTCAGTACCTTGGAGAGATACCAAAGAAAAGTAATATGTGTTGCTCTCACAAATGTAACTGGGGAAATTAGAATAAGTGCAAACAGGTGGAGATCAAGATACAGTAGAAGTTCTAACTCGGAAGACAGTGATGCATTGCAGGATTAAAATATCATCATCACACCTTTGGCTTGTTTAAATTTGTGATGTTTAGGGATCTGCAGGAGATGCTTCTTCCTTCTGACCCTTCGTTAATCATTTGCTCTCATTCTTTTATAGTTTCCTCACCAATGCAAGGCTTTATTATTCAGGACAAAGGCAATGTTGCCATTTATTCCATCTTCCTTCAATGGTGTCTGATACTGTGGTGCCCTCAGTTTCTGAGCAGGAATTGTATGTGACCTTCTTTTCAACCCTAAAAGAATTCTGATTTCTTTATCCAGCCCCTGCAATGCTGTTTCTGTTCATTGCATTTCCACTCCTTACCTGTAACAATCCGAGCAAACCAATCCACCTTAACCTCCTAATACCTTTCTTTTTCAGTCCTCCCCTGGGAGCTCTTTCTCCCCTTTGCTTCTGGCAGCCACACCAACAATCAACAGCCTGACTCCCACCCCGGGCCCCCCCCACCCCATCAGTACCCGGCGGATGCCACTGCTGCCTCTTCTCTAATGGTGCCCCCCACTTTATGTTTTTGTCAGCTCTCTAATGTTTCTGAGGTCACAGCAATGTTTTCAGGGTCACAAGTCTTAGGAAGCCAAAAGAGGGCAAGCTCATTTTCTTTCCCATCCTTCTCTTTTCTGTCATGTTATTTTATAACACTAAATGGAGTGTGAAAGGAACAGGGAAACCATGTCAGGGTAAGCAAAGCTCTACCCTGAAGATTTAAGAAACCAAAAAACTCACAGCACTATTCTCTCAGGCCTCTGGATACCTGATGGGTTCACTCTGCTCATGGACACACAAGTGTTTAGAAGGAACAAAGCTGCCCTTGGCCTGCTACATGTTCCCTGTTTCTAGTTATGAAAAAGTTTCATTCTCTCACTTGAATTTTTAGAACTCCAGGAAATATTTTTTTTAATGAATTAGGGGAAAGCTCTGTGTATTCCCCATCATCTTCAGATAGGTTTGTTTTTGTTTTTAGTGATCATGAAATGTGTACATCCATAAAAAGACCCATATTCAAAACTTTTATTGTGAATCTTGCCTTCTTCCTTTGAATTGTATGTATTACATTTAGGTTTTGCTCTGTGCATCCTTGTGTTCCCCAAACATTTTCCTGGGAGAAAGATCCATGGGGATCAGGGAAAGTATGTAAGGGAATCCCAACCAGAGCTGTCTAATCCAAGCCCTTTAATATGTCCCCTGGCCTGTAGCAATCTCATGGTACCTTCCCTTACAACCAGGTATGAAACTAAAGAGATGTTTTGCATTCACATTAAAAACTGGGTTACAGTAGCCAAAAAAGAAAGGATGTGCCTCCACCCACAAGCCTCTGCTGTACAGAGCTACAGAATGTTCATGAAAGCCAGGCTGTCAAGAAGCATTTGGATTCAAGTCACCAGTTCTCTGCATCCCCTGCAAATGATGGAAATTTATCAAATGATGTAAATGCGGCTGTGCCTGGTTTGGCTCCTAATTAGATTATGCCGACATTTTAATGTGCATGCACAGGACATCTTAATAAAGATGCATCCCTGAAAAAAATGTAGTGATTTTAAACAAACAAAGACAATCGTAGGATACTAGAGCCACATGAAACCCAACATGACAGGTAAATGCTTATGAGGGGAAGGCTGGAAATGGCTCCTGTCTTCATGAGATCTTCTTACAATGAGACGGAACTGAAGAAGGAGAGAAGGAAGATCCTTTCAGCAGGCAGGATGAGACTTCCAATTTTAGAGCAGCAGGCACAGTGCCCAGAGGTGGCACCTCAAGGTTCCACGTCAATCAACAAGGATGTACAGGGCACTCAGCTCGTGTCTGGAACTCCGCGGGGCGCCCCACAAGAGAAAGATCATGAGAAACCAATTCCAGTTGTACAAAACTTACACTGAAATTGAGGACACAGAAACATAGGAAAACAATTCCTCAATGAGACTTCATGGCCCACAACCCAGCAAATAATATCAGCATTTTATCATGCAAAATTGTGCAGTAAATATAGACAACAGTTTAAATGTAATTAGACAATTAGACCAACAGTTCCTCACTCCCTGGGCAAAATTGATGTTTAATCAGGAGAATGTCATGTGTTAAATATCTTCTAATTACCAAAAATCTCATTCATCCTTATTGGAAAATTCTGTGCAGAAAAAAATTTGTTTCTAACTTAATTCCACACAACCTTAAAGTTTAAAGCTTATATATATATATATAGATGAAGTATGCCCCCCCCAAAATCCCAAAAGACGTTTTGACCACTGGGCTTTTTGGGGAGTTTTATATTAATTATTTAAACATTGACCCTCTGTCATTACCAGCAACTGCCAGAAGAAAAGTCAAAAGTCTTCCCAACCCCAGCTCTACTCAAGACTTTTCAATAAAGTTCACATTTCTTATTGTGTAATAGCTTCTGTTGATAAGCTGTCCCCCATTACTTGCATTTTTTAGGTTTATTTATTTATTTTGAGAGAAAGAGAGAGAGAGAGAAAGAGAATCCCAAGCATGCTCCACACTGTCAGCAGAGAGCCACACACAGGACTTAAACCCACCAGTTACCGTGAGATCATGACCTGAAGTGAAGTCAGACACTTAGCCAACTGAGCCACCCAAGTGCCCCCACTTGCATTTTTTTTTAATGAAAGCACAGTTGAATAGTGAGACAAACAGACTATTTTTTTACTTTTTCCTTCTCTGTCCTTTTCTCAGGACACCATGAAAGAAGCGGTTCTTTGCAATCACAGGAGGAAGGGCTTACGTTTCCTTATTTTGTATGCTAATCTTAAAAAAGAAACTATTGTTCACCATTTCTAACCTTGAAAAATCAACTACTTCTAAAGGCCCTCACTGCTTTTCCCTCCTCCTATCTTCTGCCATTCTTTCTCAATATTTGATGGCGTCATGTATTTCCCATATGGTAAGAAACAATTTTCTAACAGCCTACATCCCTGTGAGACTGCATAGGGTGACTGCACATGTCTGTCTGCTTGGGACAGTCCTGCTCTGTGTCATCCTGGCATAATTATTAATAGCTTTTCTTTCCGTCTCTGATCTGACCTCCTTTCAATGATGAATTATATGGTTTCCCTTTACTACATAATTTATTAAAGAAGCAGACTTCATAACTATCTAAGAAAAGTATATATCTGAACATACAGACCATGAATAAAAATTTTAATATTTAGTTAGATAAATAATTTCTTTCAAGTTAATTTATTTGGCTGACTGAATTTTTGCCATACATGTTTTATTCCTCATTTGAGGTAAAGACGTGTGTGGTGGCTTGTCTAGCCAGACTCCCAGCAAACTCCCTCCATACTCAGAAAATTACACATCTGTACAAATCTTAAAGCATGGTAAACTAAGTACTAAGAAAAGGTAGCAAGGCTTCACTCATGTACGTATTCTGTCATGGAGTTCTAGTTCTCAACACAGATAGTAAATCAGATGCAACATGACAATCATCACAGGACCAAAAGGGAGGAAATTTTGTCTGTCTTTCAGCTCCTAGGAGAGATCATGCTTATAAAACTGCAGAACAATGACTGTCAAGACTCCTCTTTTGATGCCTAGCAGGGCAATACAAAGTGCTTTCCCAAAGAAACGGGACATAGCTTACTTTGGAATCTTACAAAATAAAGTTCTGATCATGCTCGAGAAGTTGGTGATTTAGGAATACAGGCTCTGACCTGTTGCTTCACTCGGCTTTAAGCCAGGCTTATTGCAAAGGTTTGTCTCATCATCCTTGGTTCATGAGGCATTTCTTTTCTAAAAGAAAAAACTTGTTAAAGTTTATATATTGTGAAAGAAGGAGCAAGTGGGGTAGGGGCAGAGAGAGCCGGGAGAGAGAGAATCTCAAGCAGGCCCTACACCGTCAGCGCAGAGCCTAATGCGGGGCTCAGACTTACGAACTGTGAGGTCATGACCTGAGCAGAAATCAAGAGTTGAGTGCTTAACCACAGACTAGCTACCCAGGCGGCACCCCCATGGGGCCATTTCTTGAGCAGACACCCTACCGCAGCCTCAGAATCTGAGCCAGACCAAGAAGCAGATGAAAACAGGAAGAGACAGAGAAGAAAAATCCCTGTTTTTTGAAGCTCTTCCCTCAAGATTCTGTCCCTTGGTGTGAACCCAAGTTGAATTATGATGGAAGTTGTCCAAAATTTTTTCTCTTCACATTGAACCTTGTTTATTATAAATAAACAATTTATGAGGTACAACATGCCTGTGCTCCTTTGCAGTAAGGCATCACTCAAATGTATGATCATAAAAGTGTCAGGGATCTTTATGCTGTAATGTGTCTTATGGTAGAACCTCTTTAAAACACAAATCCCTCTGAAATTTCTTCAAAAAGCTCACATGATCAGTTTTTCTTTCCAGAAATTAGGAAAAATCAAACCATGATAAGCAATGAGTATCGCAACAGAGGTAGCGATCAGAAGGAACCGCAGGCCAGTTAGAGCATAATGGACAAGCAAACTGGTTTTTAGCACTGCACTTGACAGAAAATTATACTTTGTAGCTGGTCAAAAACGGACAGCTGTGTTTGTCACATCCATGGATTTGATCCTACCATTTTGTTGTTTGTTGTTCATTGTGGAATTCTTTCGTTGTTCAGCATTATAATGCACGTATACCTTATGGCTACTCACAAATGAGTGGTTGTATTTCTAAAGTAACGTTTTTTCTGCTGCTTTCTCCGTGTTATTAGTGAGCAAGGGCAATAGTTGGCATGTCTCCCATCCTCACAGGAGAGCCACTTGGAAAGATGGGGCAGTGTAAAAATATTATCCACTCCGCGCACCATGCCACTTGAGACTCTAAATGGAAACATGGTGGGGGCCACATCACACAAGGTAGATACACGATATCCAGAGCCCTGAAGCCCGTCTAAGTGCTTCTGCTTCAGGCTTCTGGTCTCCACTTTCCCTCGCCAATGTGATTAAACACCTGATACAGTCAAGCTGGGAATGTCAATAGGTTTAGAAAATGTTCTGATACGTCATGGATGCCGTAACTGCAGGCAGCAATGAGGTCGTCATGAAAGGCCGCCTTGCCTTCCTGGAGCACACCTCCATGTCCGAACACGGCCAGACCAAACCCTGGCCTCGTTTGCTCGGACCTGGCTGTTGTCTAATGACCTTAAGGTTCTTAACAAATGTCCTCTGCTGCACTATCTTATTTTATTGAAATATTAAAATAAGATAATATGTAAATGTTAAGACACTTTTATCAATGACTTTAGCATTAGAATCATAAAGACTAGAAAAAATTAATAACATCATCATTTAAAATGTCCTCGACTATACTACGAAGGTTAATTTCCTGTACCTTTTTCCCATGGGAAAACCATTATTGCTGTCCTTGGTATAATTTATGTTATGGCTTAATCCGTGAAAAAAAAATTGCCTTTCAGCTGCAGTTCTAGTAGATCACATTATGCATCACTTTGTAGTTATAATATATTGATAAAGGAGACTAGTAATTCCAGTTAAGCTGTGTTTGCCATTTTTAATGTGTGCCTTTTAACTTGGAAATCTAATTTCAAAAATAGCATATTCGGGTAGCTTTATAAACAATTATGGAAATATTTATATTTCTAATAGGCCCCTTTTAATAAAAAAAGTTACCATGACATGAGCCAAGTAATAAAGAAAGGGAAATAAAAGTTAGGTTGGGGACACATTTTTTCCATGTATTTTAGAAAGTAGATCCAATCTTATAGATAATAAATCTATTTCATTCAACAGTTTAAAACCTAATGCTCATAGAATGAAGCAGAGGATAAAAGTGGGAGGAGGGAGCAGGGAGGAGGTGAGAAGTAAACTCTAGAATCAGTCCTTGACTGAAAGTTATTTAGTACGTCTAAGCATTTTGCTGGTAGCACAAGTGAACAATGCAATCCACAGAACTTTCATGAATAAATATGAGACCATCAGGGCTGCAGTAAACTGATCGTAATCGCTGGATGGCAAGTAGGTGCTAGTGAGATTATGATAATATAAAATGTCAGTTTTACAACTAATGGAAGCACTTAGAAGGTAGCAGACTTCTATCCCGGATTCTGCTCTATCTTTCCAATGAAAGGATAGTTCTCAATTTATAATGCTAAGCAATCCCATTACACATGGAGGATTTTTAAGAAATAACGATTCTTCTGGAAAACTAATTTACCTTTACTACAAAGACACAGATTACCTGGCAGGGATGATGATTCTGCCATGAGTGAGATGAGCTGTGCAGGGTGTAGTGGGGAAAACCAGTCAGACCCAGAGGTAGTGACGCTAGGCCTCATCATTGCCCTCAACGGGCTTCTAGTTCATTTTTATTGTTGAAGAGTGTAGAACTCTGTCTTTGAAACAAAGCTCAATTAGGAAGCAGTCAGAATTTGGTCTATTTTAATTTTTATTAATGTAATAATAAAATACACATTTTTATGGTGCCGCCTTTTTAGTTATGTGTATAGTATTTTATGTTTATGTCCACAAATTTTACATTATATGTAGCTGAGATTGTATCATAATTTCTTGAAGGATCTGTATTGCTAACATAAACCAGTTTAATTCAACTGCTTATACATAACTTCAACTATTCAAATATTTGGACTGATGGACATATGTCAACAGTCATTGATTGAATTTTCCACTTCTCATTTCAGTAATTTGATGACACAGTATCTTAACCTGATTTTAAAAGACCTCTTTACTTTAGTAAAGTTCTTTATTTCAGGTTCGGGATTGACTTCACTTTTCTTTTTAAGTTTTTAAATTTATTTTTGAGAGAGAGAGGACGAGCAGGGGAGAGGCAGAGAGAAAGGGAGGGAGAGAATCCCAAACAGGCTCCATGCTGTCAGCACAGAGCTCAACACAGGGCTCAATCTCACCAACCATGCGATCATGACCTGAACCGAAATCAAGAGTCGGTTTAACCTACTGAGCCACCAAGGTGCCCTGACTCTACTTCCCAATAAGCATTCTTATAATGAAAATCAAAGCTTCGTTTTTGAAAATGAGGATTTTTTTTCATTCCGATCTAAAAGAATTCAGATTTTTTCTACTTTGCATGCATGTAAAAGGAATGCATTTACAGACAAATTCATATACATAAAGCAGGGTATGTCCTGTTCACTAATTTACATGGATCTTAGGAAAACAAAATCAGTAAATTTGAGCACAAAGTTGGGGGTGAGTTATAATACCAACAACAGCACCGACAAAAGTAAGGATGAATTTTAAAATGCCATAAATGAATTTCAATTTTAATTCCCCATTTTCCCATCCAGAACAAGTGCCACCAAGGACCAGTTTTCGAATGGATTCCTCTGGCAAGTATTCCTCAGTCCTCACAGTCCTGTGAATGAAACGTCTTCCATTCTGTGTAACAAATCATTCTTCTGAGTAGTATCAGTTTTTTAGTATATAATCACTGTGCTAACTTCATTCACTCACATACACAAGTTTTTAAGGTAGAGAATGAGTCCTGTCAAGGGGGTTCTCAATGGCTACTGAAGAAACAAACAAAAGACAAAGGAAGAGCCAGATCTGTTCATTAGTTTCATAAAATGCTTTAGTAAAAGACTAGACTAAAACCCAGGTGCCAACGAAAGCCACTAGACTGACTAGATCATGCTGATACAGTAAGTTCTGGCCACACACATGAAGTTTCTGGCATGTGAAAAGTGTCTACTCTGAATTTGGATGTGTGTAACAATCCATACTGGATTTCTAAGACAATATAAAAAGAAAAAATAGAAATGTATAATATCTCATTACTTTTTTACATTTATGAGTGCTTCAATATTTTGGATATACCAGCTTAAAATACATTATTCAAGTTGATTGTATCTGTTTCTAATTGCTTTTTAAAATGGGCTCCTAGATAATTTTAAATTACTTATGCAGCTTGCATTTTATTTATATTGGACCATGTTGGACTAGATCAATAGAAATAAGCTAGAGTGTCTCAAGAGATTTGCTATTTACACATTTCCAAAGAATTTATTGGAAATTTTGCTAATGTAGATGAAATTATTTTCACATTGACTAAATACTTATATCAATTTAATTGTTTTAAACCATGCCAATTATAAAATGCTACATTTCAATGGAATTTTAAGTTAGAATAGACTATCATAGTTTGAGAACTTTCAGTAATAATTCACTTATTTAAAAAGAAAAAACAGTTTTTTCGACTTAATGGTTCTGAAAATACTTATCAATTTTGGTTTACTCTAAAATATTTAATATTGTTATGGAAATGAAGGAAGAAAAGGAAGATTAAGATTTTATTACTTTTAGGAAGTGCTTTGAACAGCTGCTTAGACCACTGTATTGAAAGCCAGAATACTGAAACAATTGCAGAAAAGAGGGTTTCTTAATAATAGTACTATATCAGGTCTGCGGGCTCACAGCACACATCTCTAGAGTATTTCCATGATGACAGCTCATTATCCATCTCAGCATGTTCTAACACCCCTTGGAGAATATATGTGCTTGAGATCATTTCATTCTGTAAGTTTTCATGTCATTTTTGGGGGATATGTAGAAAATATGGAAGATATTGCTTAGCATTTTGTCCCCAAATAATGTATAAAGTATTTGTTTAGCTTGGTCTGAAAAATTTTCTACAATTATCCTTATATATTGACTGTAAAGTCCTTATAATTTTAAAGAATATCTTTTGCCCAGAAGGAAAATGAGACCTAGTAATTACAGTTGCAAAATGAAAGTAGGATTTAATTTGAAATTCTAAATCTCTGTTTATTGGCCACGGCAAGCACGTTTCTTGAAAATCTCAGCTTCTGAATGTACTTTATTTAAAAACAAAAGAGGAGAACCACCTAAAAGTACAAATTACCTTGATATGTCTCCACAATATTCCTACATTTCAAAAAAAGTACGCATTAGTTAAAAGAGAAAAGTTATAATATAGTTTGCATATATTATGCCATTATTCAGTCCAAATTTTCAGGAAAAGACCCAATCAAAATATTTTGCTAAATGTGCATACAGGGTATCAAAATATTCTGGAAAATCATGACCACATCCAAAAATAAATGGATCTCCCATACTACTCACATTTAAAACATGTCCTTTATCAAATTATGTGTCATTATTTTGACTCAGATATATTTATCTTAACTATAAGGTATTTTTATTCACTTTGGCTGCCTATGATGCTTAGGTACAAAAGTGAAATTGATAGTAAGAAGTCCTAAACAATATAATTATGAAACTAAGTGCTAACTCCATAGTAGAATAATGCTGTGGTTTATCGGGTATACTAGATTTGTGAGTATCTTAAAACAATTAAATTCAAGAAACATTTCTTTAGCAACTCCTACAGGTTGTGCATAATGGAATACAATAGATGATAAATATAATTATGCCATCATCAAGGAAGAATGAGTGAGAAACAATGCATCCTTCGTCAGGACTTTTGAATTGACTTCTCCCAAAGCCAAGAGAGCCAGGGTGGATGTAGAGTGTCACAGAAATCACTTCCAGGAGAACATTTCCTGTTTAGAAACAAAAGAAATCAGGAGTCATAAAGTGTGTATCAACAGTGTCAAGTGACAGAGAAATCAGTAGGAATCGGAAAGAGAAAATGACCATTTGATTTGGTCATGAGGATATCATCAATGACCTTAGCAAGAGCAGTTCCAGAAATGCCAATAGAGCAGGAGCCAGACTGGCAGGAGTAGGTCACAGATGAGAACTGAAGATGGGGAAGTCACTAGAGAGTACTCATCCAAGACAGAAATGAGGAGAAACAAGCAGGTATTTGGTATGGGGAAATCTGAGTTTATATTACAGCTAAAGGAGAAAACCAAACAGAGTGGGAGCTGGATTCTACTATAGCTAAAATATGTCTGACCACATTTACATTACCAAAGGTATAAAGGAAAAAAGTAAAGAGGTGTTCTTTCAAAGCAAAACTGTGTTAGCAACCTATCTGGTAATATTAGATTCAAGCGATAGAAACAGATTTCTATTTAACTCATTCTGTATCTGCAGTACATTGGAAGTTCAGAAGCCAGGGACATATTTAACAACCATCTTTGATTCCTGATTTCTTCCTCAATCTTCCTCCTAGATCTCTTTACAAGGAAAAGCCAAATAACTAGTGCTCGTTCTAGCAGGAAAAATTGACTAAATTCATTTTCTGTGCCAAACTGATAATAAGCCCATGGTACTTAGGTTTTAATTAACACATGAAAGAGGATTCAAGTACCAAAATTTAACTGACAGGTTTGCAGCATCCCATGTGCCAAATTAATTCTTTTAAAATGTGATTCTTCACATTTATGAAGCTTGAATCTATTCATAAAATTAATCAGTTGTGTTCAGTTACCCATCCTTTCTCTAAAACTGTGCACAAAGTTTTAGACCAGGCTTTCCAAAACTAGACCAAAGATACATACGGCTGTGAAGCTTCTGGAGTCTTAGTGCAAAATAAGAAGCAGTTTTTGAAATTCTGCTTTTCTCTATTATGAAGGAGGTTGTCCTTATACCTAGATGGGGCCACCATTTGCTACTTTTAGTACTATTAGTTTTTTCAGTATTACTGGGATCCCAGGATAAATCAGGACTTGTACCTTCTATTCTGGTAGTTTGCCACAGTGGTCAATGAAAAGTTCCATCTGGGACAAATGTCTTTTTAAAATTATTTTAACATTTATTTATTATTGAGAGACAGAGCATGAGCATGGGAGGGGCAGAGAGAGGGGGAGACAGAATCTGAAGCAGGCTCCAGTCTCTGAGCTGTCAGCCCAAAGGCTCCAACTCAGAAACTGCGAGATCGGGACCTGAGCTAAAGTCAGATGCTTAACCGACTGAGCCGCCCAGACGCCCCATGGGACAAATGTTTTAAGATGATTTACCTCATAATGCCTGAGGATCCTGGGACCCAGCCTCTAAGAGAGAAGCAACAGTGGCCAGAAATAGCCATTGAACACGCATAGCCAAAGAGTGTTCTGCTTCTCCTTAGTCCAAGCAATGCCTGAAAATACCCTCTGACACTTCTGCAAAAAGAGGCTGAGGAAAAAGAAGGTAAATAAAGAGCATGGAAAGAAAATAAACAAAAACCAGAAAAAAAATATGTTGGTGGGGCCATGGTTGAGTGACATCCAGAGCGACCCAGGCCTCAAGGTGTCTATTGGACTCCTTCATCAAACAACCTTCCAGGTGCATGGTTAGCAAACAAACAGGAGAGAGAGGTGATGATTGTTTAATTCTGTCCCAGGGAGGTGAAGAGCTGGCCCCTGGATCTCTGCTTTAAGTTCTTGCATTAACAAGGGAAGAGATAAATCACGACACAGTAATTTAAGTGTGTCATTTGGCAGAAGAGCAGCTAAAGGAAAGTATCAGAAACATCATAATCTTACAAGAGAGCTAAAAAGCAGGGGAAATAAAAGAGTAATGTCTCTCAGCTTTGTGTTTATAATTTTAGTTATTATTTTAAAACCAGACTCAAAAGGATGGGAAGGCTGGAAAAGAAGCCAAAGAAAAATTATCTTTCTAAAAGTTCTTATTTTCCCTAAAAAAAAAAAAACACTACTGCCTTAAGGCACAACCTATCATTTAAACTTCTTTTTTTTCAGTTGACTATTTTTCTAAAGTTTCCATGCCCTGCAGCCACTATGTTCAAAATTAACAAAGAAATTTTTAAAACTCATGTTTGCTGTCATACGTCTCTAATGGGTCTCTCTTTGCTTCTCTCTCCTTGTTCATGTTCTTGAAATTAGCCATCTCTGTCAGGAAGAATGGAGGGTGAGATGACATGGTGGGCACATAACACCCTACATTTGAAATCACAGCCGTCAGAGCAGTAGTCCTGAGATCAAATGTCACCAAACTGCACACGGAGAATAGGGGGAGGAGGATAAATTCCCCTCTCGCATCTGTTCTTCAAAGTTAAATGAAATTAACTGGCTAAAATCTATATATTTTTTTCTACTAAACACAGGAGTCCTGAGTCATTCATTAAGGAAAAGCTTTCTGATTCCTCCAGGACTTACAGCATCCTGTGATATAAGACAACCCCCTTGTGCCCTGGCACATCTCAAAATTCTGTTCCTGGGATTGCCGTGACGTGCGCACTTTTGGGGGGAAAGTTTTATTTAGCAGATAAAACCGATTGCATATTAAAGTGCTTTTAGAGTTCCTTATGCAATATGGATTGATGCTGAAGCCATTGGAAGAACAATTTCCAACTTCCCTTACTTACCAGTAATGCAAAATTGAGAATATAAGAGTAGATAGAAAGTTTTGAATATATATATATATATATATATATATACATATATATATATATATATAAATGTTCTCTTTGTATTTTTTGTATGGTCTAGAGTCCTCTAGGTGTAATGTTACCTAGAGAAGAGATTGCTGTAAGCAGTTGTATCATAAACAAGTTCTAGAGATTTGTAGAATCTCGGGCACTATCTATCATCTTCCCATCTTCCCTTGCCTTTCACCTCCCTTGGGAGGAGTGCTTGCTATTATTTTAGAGGGCTATTCCACCTGCCTGGAGTCCCAAAGCCCTGAGGGAGCACACACTCCCAATATGAGATTTTATATATGATGTCATAGACTCCAGGAACAAACTGAGTTCAAAAGCCGATTGTGACTCATAGAGTATAGGGCGAAGTTTTTATCTTTCTTTTACCACCCAACTGAATTCTTCTAAATTCTCATCTTTCAAATGTGAATGATAATACAATTTATAAAGGATAATTAATGGATGTGGAGGTCCAACTGGTTGGTCTTTTTTCAGTTTTATATTAGTTGTTGAATGGAAAGGACTTTGGTTATGTGTGCATCTGCTCATGAGAGGGCATGAATGGTCATGGATTCCTGCATAGCATATACATATATACAAATGTATTTTGTGTTTGACTCAGTTCTGTTTTGTTTTGTTTTTTGAGGACACCAGCAGAATCATCTTATGCCTTCATTTTGAAAATAAATGAGTGGCCTTCTGTACATAACTAGGAACCCGTGGCCCTTCCTGGAGGGCACCAGGGCAAACCCAGTATCACTGTGCCTTGTTTACTGGATCACTTCAGCAGCCCCACTTCCTGTAGACCTGGGAAAGATTTGCCTGGCCATCATTCACTAAGTCTTTCTCTCAGCTATGACTACTACTATATATCCGAGTAGGTCAGACACAGCTTCCTGTCCCATTAGGATCCTTCTCTGAAATCCCATCCCAATTTGCAAAACCATCCTGTGTAAGCAATTTAACTTAGTACTTGCTTCTATAAGTTATAATGCTTTCTTGAAACCATTAAGACCTAGGATCACAAAGTACTACTTTTTTTTTTACTTTGATTTATTTATTTTGAGAGAGAGAGAGAGCATGCAAGTGAGAGTGGGGGAGGAACAGAAAGCAAGAAAGAGAGAGAATCCCAAGCAGGCTCCATGCTGTCAGCACAGAGCCCAATGTGGGGCTGGATCCCATGAACTGTGAGACCATGACCTGAGCCAAAATCAGGAGTTGGCTGCTTAACTGCCTGAGCCACCCAGGCACCCCAGGACCACTAAATACTTCTTGAGCAAAGGATGGAGTTAATAAGTATTTCCCAAAGTTGCTAATCATTCATTGGCATTCTAACAATGACCACAAAAGTATGTGCGACTCAGTCATGATGGACTTTACCCCTCTGTGAGAAGGATTCAAAGGCCTAAGGGTAATGGGTAAGCATAAATCACATCCTCCTTTAAAAATCAGAAGAGTTCTTATAGTTTTAATTTATACTTAGACTTGAAAAAATTAACATCCAGGAGTATCCCTGCTTATTTTTAAGTACATTTCTGTTCTTTCAGCTAACCGCAAAGAGGTATCACTCTTCCAGTTTATTGTGGATATACTAGTGTAGTAGTAGTATGAAGTCAGTAGTGAATCTCCTAGTGGCTTCCACATCTTAAAATGTTTGGGGAGATAAGAGTTCACTTACATCCAGGCAAATTTCTACCCCGCAGTTGAAAAAACCTAAAGGAGTTTGCCTGAAAATAAAAATTTTACTCAAATGCCCAATACAGAAAAGTTTAAATTCTGTCTTTTCTAATGTTTACCATTTTTAAAAAGACAATTAGCTGTACGTTTCTATCTCCCTGTTCCTGACATACACTAAATTGGATGCATCAAGACATGGGCAGATATAACTAGATCACTAGGCAGGACTCTACCAGGTAGCTCTAGGATGTTATTCTTGGCTCTCCCATATTTCTGAAATGATCATTCTAGTCAGAGTCAACATCCTCTGAGTGACAGCCAATCTCTTGAGAGTAATCTGAATGCTCTCAGGAAAATAAAGAATTATAGGGGCATCATATTTTTTTTCAGTCAGGAAATTTGTATGTTCTTTCTGCCTATGGTAATACCCTTGTTTGGCTACTGTTAATCCAGAGACTACCTAATTTTGAAATGTTTTGTTACCACATTACTTTTATCCTCAATGCTCTCCACCAACTCTAACAGCACTCTCATTAATCACATCCACGAAATTAATTTATCATCAGTGTGTTCAGTTTCTCAGCAAGTGGGGAGGGGACAGGATTCATCACTCAATGGGATCTCCTTTATGCCAGGTCCAGATTATAAGGAACTGGATGTTCACCTTCGCAGGATGGAGTCTGGATTTGGCTTCAGAATCCTCGGGGGGGATGAGCCTGGGCAGCCGGTAAGTTGAAACTTCTTTATTTCCACACTGTAGGCTATATACTGTGTGTGTGCCTCAGGGGAAATATCATCCACTATGACATCTAAGAGAAAATCTCTGAGGACTCAAAAAACGTTTGAGATTTGGTGGGGGTTTTTTCCTTGCTGTTTAAGTTCTCAAAACATGTCAGTGTTTTCATGCCAATAAATCCTCATAAGTTAATACATGTACATTAAGAGGGGACATTACTCTTCCTTAGAAGGGATTGAATTCCTCTTGAATATTTCAATTATTTAATTATTTTGGACCCTTGGTCACTCTGGACAGCACCTTATAGGTAAACACATAACATGACAGAAGATACATGTGAACAGACCAGCAGAATCATGTATGTTTGCAATCTAAAACTGCACAGGAGAGAAAACACAGAGATAAACACAAGTGAAACCAGGCTCAATGCTGCAAAATCTCAGGCAGATTCAAACTAAGATATTCCAATGAGAAGATGTTCACAAAGTGAACTTCACTTGGCACAATATGGGGGATTTGGGGAGGGCTCTGAAGAAATTATACACACACACACATGCACGTGCACACATACACACACACACACACACACACACACACACACACACACCCTTCATTATACACCAAAGTAACAGCATAAAATAATATACAGAAAAAACAACAAAGCTAGATTAATGAGCATGTATCAAAATATCATCCATAAAATATTCATTGTAAGAGATATGTCTTAAAAGGTACCCAATATGACTAAGTCAGATCCATGAAAGGTTTGAATAAATAACCCACCATTCCAGCTCAGGTGCCTTAACTCCATCCCAGCTCATGCAAGGAAGTTAAGCTGTAAGCCTCAGTTTCCTCCTCTGTTAGATGAGGATAATAGTGCTCTCTCATAAAGATAACATGGGTAAACCTCTTGGTATCGTACCTGGATCATATTGTACCTAGATCATATTAGGTGTTGAGTAAATGTTTATCATTATCATCTCTTTTGTGGGTTCAGAAAATAAAACTAGAACCTAAAATGGGCAGGAGAAAAAAAGTTAATCTGACAAATGAAAGGAATCTGTAAACATGAAAACAGTCCCAAAGTGCAGTAGATTCCCTTGGTAGACAATGAGCTCCTTTCCAGGAAAAGTATCCAAACAGAGGCACTGAGAACCTGACAGGAGTCCGGAGAGCTTTCCTCTGCTCTTCAAGAGGAGTTGGGTCAGATGATCGATGAAATCCTTTCCTATGAAAAATGCTGAGAAGCTGAGCTTAGAGTCAAGGATGAGGGAACTCCGGGAGAAAAGATTTGTTTCCTAATTGGGGGAGTGGAGAGGGGGTAAAAATTGGCATCTGTCAACCACAGTATTACTATTTCCCTAGCTGCCAGAAAAGATGTGAAAGTGAATTTACCAAGGAGGGTTATCTGGATGTCCCTACGAGTGTTTTGAAGGAAAGAGAAGGCTTCGGTAAAATACAGGGCTCAAATAACTTTGGACTTGTATTTATCAAGAGACTAAGTTAAGAATCTCATGTCACGGGTAGAAAGAACAAATCTCAGTTACATTTTGCTCCCTTTCACAGACTTGTTCCCCTTCCATGTGCCACCTGGTTCTGAGTTTCCCAAGGATCTTCACTCAGCTGGTCAGGAGACAGTCGCACTCTTCTATGTAATTCATCTTGCTTTATATAGACAGAACCAAAAATAGTATCCAGTTCTTTCACATATATAAACATTTAGCCTCCTCACTTCCACAGGGTATTTGTCTCACTTAGCTTCCTTCAGGATTCTCTAACTTGCTCATACATCTTCCTCTTTAGTTTGACCAACGGATTTAGAATTCCCCCCAAGCAGGGACTTCATCTTCCCTTTTTTATTCTCCATCAGTGCCCTATAAATGAATGGTATGCCACTAGCCAAACTGGAGGTCAAGGTCACAGTCCTCTAGAAAGCCAAGTCTGCCACATATTCCTGACAACTGCAATGATTTTGCAGAACTGCAAAGTCTGAGGGAAGAATGTCCCTCACTTCAGACACTAGCTGCAAATTTCAGAATCACATGGCTTCCTTCAGATTCGATAATTCACTAGAATAACTCATGGAACTTAAGGAAAGTGCTGCACTTATGATTACAGTTTTATAGTGAAAGGGTACATATTAGGAACAACCAGAAAAAAAGGTGGGGAGCACATAAGACAAAGTCTAGAAGGATTCGATGTGCAAAATTTCCATCATCTTCAAGGACAGGTTATCCTCCCAGCAAGGATGTGCAGAGAATCACAAACCAGGGATGCTCACCCAAGTTTTGGTGTCCAGAGTTTTTATTGGGGTTTCATTAGGTGAGTAGGAGTGATTGAGTCACTGAGATGATTGAGCTCAATCTCCTGCCCCTCTCCTTCCCAGAGGTCAGGCCAATGTCACAAGGTTCAAGGCCCAATCTTCTAATTATGTGAATCTTCTAATTATGCCATTCTGGTATAGTTAGCCCCCACCGTAAGGTCATAGGTGTGTCTGGCTGCACCCTGAATCATCTCCTTTAGCACAAAGTAACAAGTACTCACCATGAGTCTCCTCATTAGCATAAACTCCCAGGTGCAGTCCCAGGGGCTCACCATGAACAATAAAGATACCTACTCCAATAGTGTAAAGGTTACATTTCAGGAAAGGCCAGACCTCTGTTTGGGCTCAGGCTAAATTCTTTATTGTACACCTATATGTTTAAAGGATACTAAATAAAGGAAATAATGGCACTTTAAGTTGATCTTTATAGCATTATAAGGGATACTGAGACTTTGGTAGAGCATTTCAGGGTAAATCCATTAGAATTCATTACACTTTTTCTAACAGTGCTTCAAACTTACCAACCTAAGGGGTCTCCACGAGAAAGATGAGGTTCCTATTTGTTCCAGAATGTACTGACTGGATTTTTCCCTTACCAACCTGGGAATTCCCTGAAGATGAGAACCATGTTTTGATGGTGTCTGTGTTTCAAGCCTAGCACATAGCCTGACATAATAGATATTTGCTAAATGGAACTGAAGAGAGTCCTATTCACCCAGCCTGAACTTTTCAGGAAAAAAAAAAAAAACACCTAAGTAATCTGGAATTTACATTTTCTAAGGCCTCTAGATCCTATGGGCTCTGCAGAATTAAAACAGTCTAGCCCTAGAATCAGGGATGGTGTCCTGGTAACCCTACAACATGCTTTGCTCAACCTAGTGTTTTAAAATTATGGAAAACCAACTAATTTCACATTTTTAAAAATTCAGATTTCCACAACTCCTTGGAAGATGGATCTAGCAACATTAGACTTATCCTTCTCCACAGCAACAACTGGCTGGAGCTGTCGTGGGCCCTTTTAGACTGAGCATGGCCACAGCTCCCAAGACGCCCTTATGCCTGTGTTACTCATTTATTCTACTAACTTTGAGACTCTCAACCCCAGGGGATTAGATTGAAAGAGGGATATTTTGCACCAAAGGAATTTTCAACCAGGGCCAAATCATGGTTTTTACAAACCCTAAGCACTGAACATATGATCAGGTTCCTTCCTTTATATATAAATACAAATAAGAGATTAAACTATGAAATAAATGTAAGGGTACTAAAATTCCAGCTCTTCCTGTGATACTTCAATACAGTCTTTGAAAATATAAAATTTCCATTTTGCTAAACCCCTCCACACCCCGCCAGGCTCATGCTTTGTCTGCTTTGAAGGTAAACTAGCACCGCACTCAGGAAATCTTATCCTCACCAGTCTGTGCCTCCCCAGAGGGAGGAAGGACTGCATGACAGTTCACAGGGAAGGCTTGCTCTCAGCTGGCTTAGGAAGGGAAGAGTCTGGCTGAAATTTGCCCGGCACAGAAGCAATAGAATTGTTGCCCAAATGGAACACATGTTGCTCAAAATGAAGCTCAGGTGTGTGAATGCAGCCGTGGTCACCACCCAGCCACAGGACAAGTTTCCACCGAGTCAGTGTGCTGGCTCCCAGATTCTCGATGCTTCTGAGCACTGGCTTTGACTCCAGAGTCCTTCTCCCCTCCAGTGTGGGCAGGCACCCTGGATCTATGATAAGCCTCCTCAGATGACATGGATTGCCTGTTATCCCCACTGGGTTTATTTAGACTTATTCTGGTTTATTCTTTCACCTGAATGATTTAAGACACACCCAGGCTGAGAGTTACAATTTGACATTTAAGCCATTAAATAGAAGCCTAAATCTTCCTAAAGCAAGCAAAGCCAGAAAGTAATGCCTTGAAAACCAGAATGTTGCACCTCAGAAAGATCATGTCAGGAAGAGTGACTCTAAAGATTTCCCAGAAACCTTTCCTTCTTGCTTTCCTCCGTGGTTAAGCCCAGAGATAATATATAAACAAAATGTGCCAGCCTCATTTAATTGCTGATGTGCTACAAAAGAAGAGATGCATGAGGTGACTTGGTCCCCAGCCACAGGAGGTCTCATAAATTACATCAAACAGGTTCCTGCCTCCATATATACGAAATGGTACTGACATCTCAGGGTGCACATTAAACACGACAACACAGCTTTTGGCAAATAATGAACAGCAGGAGTCCAGCTCCGACAAAGCATATGGGCATTTTTCCTGCAAGAGGAAATACTTTTCACAGTTAAATAACAATAGAAATAGAAAGAAATGAAAAATTGCCAGAAAGGAACAAAAATAAGATTTCCAGCTGTGCACCGAAAAGAGATGGGAAGGCATCAAGGTGGAAAGATTTAGAAAACTCTGCAATGGAGGAAAAACTGTTCACAGAAAGAAAGAAGCAATGCTAGACATACTCCTTGGTCAGGTGGAGAAGTTGGGGAAGGCGAGAGCCTGAAATCTGTTGGCCATGTTGCTAAGTTGTCCCAGGATAATTACTACAGATCAGACCTACTGGGGCTAGACTTGCCTTAGGTAGAGTAGGAAAGAATTAGAGGAATTAAATGATTCCTGCACGTAAGATTTTGGTTTTGTTCATGTCTTACTTATTTTGTTTTCATTTTCTTTTGTGTGTGTGTGTTAGTTATTTCCCCTGGCTCACTGGGCTATCAGCCACCTGAATATGAATCGCTATTATTTCATATCAAATACTGTGTTTTGTTCCATGCCCCCACAGCCTGTAAGATGAAGTAGAGTTACGGAGTTATTGTCATTCTTTTGTTTTTTAGAGAAGGCACTTGGACAGATTAGGCCATGGGTCAGTTGTGTATGGGATCAGGGGGCAGTCTTTTTTGAGCTGTTTTGCCACAAAGCTCTTCCTTCAGGGCCAAAGCAATAGAGAGAGGATAAAGAACTCCTCCAAGAGCAGCGAGAAAACTGATGAGTAGGTCTACACAGGCTAAAGGATCCAGTAAGGTTAGACAGAGGTGTGCATGGTGCGAGGCCAGTGTTGGCTGGGCAGGCTTAGCCCTAGGTAGGCATGACTGGAAAGAAAATGTCGCCTGATGGGCCAGTGAGCTCAGACCATGTGCCTGGGGTCGGGAATTCCCTCAGTAGACCTGCAAAGTAACCAGTGTGATGAGTCAAGGAGCTCAAACCAGATCCTGGCGGGAGAGTCTTTCAGCAGACTTGGAAGCTGACCAGCGAGACCGTAGATCCTGTAGCCATCGGACCAAGTGAAAATACTCAGAATCGTGTTGCTCAGAGTGTGATAGAGCTACAGACTGAAGCTTCTGGCCTCTTCTGGGAGCTTGTTAAACATGTGGAATCTCAGGTTCCACCCCAGGCCTGCAGAATCAGACTCTTGGAGATAATTCCCAGCTCTGTGTTTTAATAAACTCAACCAGGTAACTCGCATGCACCCTAAAATGTCAGAACTACTGGCTTAGAGGATCAGATGTCCGGAGGCCTGTTCTCAACAGCTTAAGCAAAGGTGAGAATGTGTATATACATTCAAAAGCTAATATGAACTGCAGTGCAAGAAGGGATTATAGACCATCTGGTCCCTGTAGTGATGGTGGCAGACAGGAAATAAACTAAAAGAATGGCTGGAGCATAAAAAGCTATTCGAATTAATAGGAGAAAAATAAGTTGTGTTGGTTGTTTTCCTGAATAGAGATACACAGCTCTGTATCTTCAGTGAAATATAATGCACGAAGGTGCAAAGGCTAGGGGACAACAGCCCCGTGAAAGCAGGAAGTAGTAACAGTGTGCGTGGTCAGCCTCTCCCCAGCAAAGCTGGCAGCTCCTGATGAATGGAGTGAATGTGACTAATGTGTATAGCTAACGGGCATGCGAGTCAGTCAGTGCCTGCTCCAGCGCACCACGCTTAGCGCATTCAAGCTTGTTTAATCCTTTATGTCAACAAGGGAGGGGATGGATTATATAATGTCATTATGTAATAGTGTGTATGCTCATAACAACTGCATAATACTATCCGTAAATTATATTGAAGTATTATGTTGAATATACCACTTATTTGGAAATAAATATGTAAGATTTAATAAAACAAACTAAAGCTTAAGAGTAAAGCTTCAAGTTAAAAAAAAATGTGTCAGGTCAACTTCAATCTTTGCTCAAATGTCGACTCCTCAGGGGCACCTGCTCTAAGAAGCTCTCACACCACCTCATCCACATGACTGACACCCACCACCCCAACCTGCTCTCCTTTTTCCACAGGACATGCCTGCTGGTAACATAATTTACACACTTACTACACTTCTCATTGTCTGACCATAAAAAAGAAGTTCTGTATGGCAGGGATTTGTATTTATTGTTCACTGATGAATTCCTAACACCAGAAGTGCCCATGGGTTCAATACATATTTACTAGATAAATAAATTAATTAGTAAGAAGAGTACTCATATCACGGCAATGCAGCAGAAAAGCAGATGTTTTACTGGGATTTTCCTTCTTTTTTTAATGTTTGGTTTTGAAAGAGAGCGACCACAAGTGGGGGAGGGGCAGAGAGAGAAGGGGAAACAAAGGCTCCCCAGGGGTCTCTGTGCTGACAGCACAAGGCAGGAAGCCGCCCTGAGATCATGACTTGAGCTGAAGTCGGACACTTTAACACTTAACCAACTGAGCCACCCAGGTGCCCCTACTGGGATTTTCCTTTTAATGGATGAGACTATACTAGTATCGCCTAGTAACACAGAAGATCGCTTCAAGAGTATCTTTATATCTTTGCTGTTTACTTACAGCAAGGGAGGAATGGGAATTTTCCAATGTAACATTTTGTTTTTTGTTTTGGGTTTGTTTTTTTTTTCCAAAATGAAATTTTTGTTTTTACTAATTTTGTCGAGGGCCCCATCGCAGCCCTGGCTCTCTCAGTTGTAGCCTGTATTTTGGCTCACTTTCATCAGTTAGAATCAGAACTAAAGCTTACAGTTGATAATTAGCCAGCCAAGGAGCTCATGAGTTATTTTTTTCTCTGTAACTAGCTATAAACTTTCTTACTAAGCCAGATAGGAAATCTAAAGGTTGAAGCATTTTGCAGGGTTCACCCAGCTAAATGCAGCTTTCCAAGGGGTCGCGGACAAATATCAACATTCATTTTAACTGGTTTTTGCACAAAGCACTTTGCAAATCTTTGAAGGGCTCTTTAGCAGGTTGAGTCTTATGAAGAATAGATTGGAACATCTTTAGAAAGAAACTCCTAAGTTCGGGTTGGCATGACAATAAGGGAAATAGAGAAGGTCAGAAGCGTGCCCTACTACCGGCCTATGGCAAAACGGTGTGGAGTGTTGCAGAGAAAAAAATACACTGTGCAGCCTTTTCCTTGTGATAGCAGTAATGAATCATCGACCAGAGCACAAATAATTCAACGTGGAAGCAAATCTACTCCCAGCCCACCCCAGGAATAGGGGAAAAGCAGCTGTAGTCATAGAGGATTTTTCATTCCTATGGATAAAATTGAGTGGACAAAGGCTCTGAAGTCCTCAGGGAAAAAAGAATACTCTTCAGACTCTACTTTTGCATGCACTTGGGAAGTCCTGGGAATTCAGACCTAGTTGTCATGTTGACAGGCCACGCTGAGCAGTATGACCAAGTAAGAGTCTGTCTGCTTCTATGCCTAAAGACGCACAAGCCTGCAGGTCATGATGCAGCAACTCTCCAAATTAGCGGGGATCCACGGATCTGCCATTTGGAAGAAATCATTGTGCCTGAAAGAAATCAATCTGTGAGCAAGTGATCATTTGATAAAGACTTAAAATAAAGCTGAGACTATAGTCTCTGTAATATTATCAGGCAAAGGGTAGCAACTGCCTTCACATGCTGTATGGCTAAGCCACTTGGCGAAAGAAAATTTGTCCATGTGTTGGAAAAATTATTTGTAGGTTAAACAATGAAACTAAAATATTTAGTACTATGCCTTTTCAATGAGAAAGAAAATAAAGCTTGCTGATGGACACTAACCTAAGTGTTTCTAATGGGAGGTGGGAAACCTTATGTTATGCCTTTTATTATGGTTCCTGGTTCAGGGAATTACAATTCACACATTTCACAGATGCGTGCCTACCATTTCCTTGTAGGATACTCACCTAAACAGCAGAAGCATTTCCAGGTACAGGCAGAACTAGCGATGTCCTTTGTGCAGGGGACAGTACTCTAAGAAAGTATTCAAAGGAATGGAGCAAAAACTGGGAGGATGTTTGCCTGAGACTTTTCTAAAATCAACTGGCCAGAAAAGCCAACTTTGAATTTTGCTTTGTTTTTATTTTATTTTCTCCTTATCTCCAGCCTTTCAAAGCAAAACAAAGCAAAAAGCAAAAATGTTCTGAATCTCTATCAGTTTCATAATATACACAGGCAGCTCGTTTCCCTGATGTTTTTGGAGCACTCTCCATGTGCCTCAAGCAAAGCTAAATGCCTCACATGCATCATTTCATTGACTTCTCTGAACAACTCTGTAAGGTAGCCCCCATTACTTTACTTCCCCATTTTGCAGGTTAAGAAACTGAGGCTCACAGAGGTTAAGACTTGCCCAAGGCCACACAAATAAGAAGGGGAACCAAGATTCAGTCCCTAAATTGTTTGATTAGAGGTGGCCAATAATATCAGATTACTTGGGGTTAGAATTTCCCTTAAGGGTGATGATGAGTGGGCCAGGAATCAAATGTCCCCAGAGCCTCATAACCATCAGCCTCGAGTTCAAAGTGTTAATTTCCCTAGAAGGGGTTAGTTAGCAACCTGAAAGAGTGAGAAAGGTACCCTTCAGCCCCTCAATTTTCAATTTTCAAGTACATTCTCAGGTTTGGAGGAAGAGATAGAATATGGGAATAAATCTTTACACCAAGATGTACATATACATAAAAAAATCAGATCTATAAATGATACTACTATCTATTACTATTATTACTATTGATTACTATTATCTGTTGTTTATTATTACTATGTATTTACTTAAATAAATTATATATACATATACATGGAGGGAGGAGTTGAAATGTAAATACCCTTCCGTTCTCACCACTTGTCTAGATTTTGATTGGCGCCGTCATTGCCATGGGTTCAGCCGACAGAGACGGCCGCCTACACCCAGGAGACGAGCTTGTCTATGTCGACGGGATTCCAGTGGCCGGCAAGACCCACCGCTATGTCATCGACCTTATGCACCATGCAGCTCGGAATGGGCAGGTCAACCTCACTGTGAGAAGGAAGGTGCTATGTGGAGGTGTGTGACGAAAACCGGCAGTGAGGGTTGGGGCTTTGGTGGTAAAATGCTTTTGTGGGACAGGGTAAGGACACCTGAAACCAAATTTTAAATCAATGTCCATTTTACACATGGGAAAATGTCAACCTAGATATTCCAAATGTAACTGTGATTTTGAAAGTGCAGATTTTCACCCCACTAGTGTAATTCCAAGCAGTCTTTCAGGCCTATGTTTTCAGTATAGTCATTAAAAATTTCTAGCAAAGCCTGGGGCTAATTTAAGAAGTGTATGCTCTTTGCTGTTTGGTGGATGCTAGTTATAGGAGGAACATTATAGCAGTGAAAAAATACAGGTTTTGGAAATGTTCTTCATTGTGTTTACACATGAAGAACCATAGCATTTTGATACCATAATAAGGCAAGTAGGATGGAAAATTACCCTCCATTGTAGAGTCTGACAAAAGGTAACAATAAAGCTATGACCAAAATACAGCTGTACGTCACTCTTAGAAAACACAATTCATTTAATTCCAAACTTATGAAACTGATAAATCAGAAGCAGTTATTCCCTTTATGACCATGTTCCAGCTTCATAAGAGAATCCATCAAAGACTTCACTTTCAACAGTCACTCTTCTCAATCATAATAGGATTCAGCTCATCTCTCTCCACCATCTCAATCCCCCCAAAAAGATTTCTGCTTTTATGAATATGTCTATTACAAGCGTCAACTATTTTTTATAATCTACACACTCGGTAATGTTGGGAAAAGGGCCCCAAATTGCCTGTGCTTTGCCCTTTGAATTACAGGAGGAACAGCACCAGCAATGTTCTGTCACTTCTGCCCTCCTGGCCACCGGCCTCTCTGCTTAGCTCATTGGCCCTTGTCATAGAGATTAGGAGGGACCTTAGCAGCGTCAACTCTTCTTGTTTACAGATGAGGAAACCAAGGCCCAGAGGTTCAGTTGCTTCCCCGTAGTCTGCACTGAGTCAGTGATAATACAGAGTCTCTTACTGCCCCAGCCAGTGCCTGTTGCGGCCTTCTGGCCCCCTCCCAGCCCCCTCCCAGTGAATTCAAAGATGCGAGACCAACCTTTAATAAATGTCACTGGGTAACATAAGGAGTCTTCCATATGTGTTATTATTATAAGACACCTGAATTTTAAAAAGTGGGGGTGGACCACCAGCTAGTCACAGGCTGTGAATGACTAGGGGAGAAAAGGCTTATTAATTGAACTAAAAATCCTTTTCTACTTGAGTCTTCTAGAAACTAGACTTTGATCAAGGGCAATCATTTAAAAGGACAAGCCAGAAGAATTGTCAGCCCTCTTGCCAGCCCTCACCTGTAGAGACTGCTATATATCTTGTATGGTATGGAGGGTTTCCTACGCAGTGCCATTCATCTTCAGAAATTCATGGCATACCACTTGACCCAAAGAAGTAAAACACCTTGAATTATGCCGTATCCTTGGGCAGGATGCCAGGAGGATGACAGTGTTTGCTTGGTTAACATTTAACTGTCTCTCTCCCTAAGAGTGATTTTTAATAAAAAGTTTGCTGAGCTGTATGTTCTGTAACCCAAAGATAAATTTAAAAGATACCTGATTTACAAGGAAATATACTGCAAAGCGCAAAACTGATGCACAGACATAATTTCATGCTCCCCTTGCCACCAGCTGATTAGGGCAAATTAAATTTTGTTCTAATCAACCCAAGCTATTGGAGTGTATGCCAAATGCTGCAAAAATGTATTCTTGCAATTTGTGGATCATGTGACTTTTGTGAAGATGCTCCTTGCTGCAGTTCTTACCAACTTTAGTCATTTAGGCTTTCGAGTGAATTTCAAGTGCATTTAATTTTTGAAAATGTTCTGCTGCAGACTGCTCGTTCACACCAGGAGAGTTTCCAAGTTCCTTGAAAGCTTCATCAGTATTGAAAATGATTAAGTTCAGGAAAGGATACTCTGATAGTAAAGTAAATGCCTAGAAATAGGATGGAACAGATTTTTTAAAAGCATGGGAAGACAGCCTTTCCTCAGAGCCGCTGTCTCTCCAACAGCAAGAAGGGAGAGCTACAAATGGATATGACAGTGGAAATGCTTTTTCAGGGGCTGTTATCATTATTATTATGCTTTCCTAAGCAAAGGCAGTGGGAGGTGCAAGCCTGGCTTGCAAGTAGACGGTTCAGATCTGAGGGGAAGTGAGCAATCATCTTGTGAAGAAACAGATGAGTCTGCCTTCCTGCATACAGGGAGGAGTGGTGTCCGGGCCTGGGAAGAGGAGAGGCCGTAGGGGTTAAAGCCTTTAGCCTTATGCTTGCCTTGGCTCGTACAGATGTCTTGCCCCTCCTCAGAAGACACCAGGCCCTGGCTGCCAAGTTCATGCTTAAGAGAAAACCGCATCTATTCAGAGAGATACCAACTGGTTAGTGACGTGGCCAGAAATTAAAGTGACACAAAAAAACCTGTAGCACATATTAAAATATTTTTAAAATGTACACACTAAAGATAGAAAGGCAGAGTTTTCAATGAGCTAGATCCTCAGAGAGAAGAAATTGTTGAGTAAAGGAAGAAACATCCAGTAATGCATCTAGTTTTATTTACTGGGTAATTATAGCTCAGATCTTGCACTTTAAACTAGTTTTGAAAGATATTTTGCACATGCTGCAAGCTCCACTGTTTAGCTGTTGGGGTTTTTTTTCAAGTATAGTAGAAGAGAGGCTTTAATTATTACACAGGAAGTATAAACATTTATATGTTTAGCAGCTCTGCTTTGAAATGTTCAACCTAATGACACATTATTTTGAATACATGTTATTCGTCTGAGAGAAGGGTGTCTCTGAGGAATTTCCTAATGTGTCACTCTAGAATTGATGTGAAAGAACGTTTTATGACTTAATCAAAACATGTTAGCGTCCGTCTTAAAGCTATCCATCAGTCTCTTTTCTCTAACATCCAAGGGAAAGTCTAATTTTTGGCTTAATGCCGAGAAAGGGAAGGTTTTCTTGGCAACTGGATGAAAAGTTTAGCTATTGTTTAGGGTGCCAATGGATTCTCTGGTCATGGTTACTACACTTTTTGTGAATGCTAAATTATTTGCTGCTTCTTTGTCTATGAGCATGTCACCCATTTAAATAAGTTGTCTGCTTTGAAGAGTATAGACGAGGAGCACAGAAACTGAAATGCCTGCGGGCAGCCCCAACCCTAGCATTGACAGGGCCACAGCCCCCTGCTCCAGCAGGCCCCATGGGGTGCACCTGCATGGGGGACACTGCAGCAGGTGCAAGAGTACCCCATTGCCTCAGCCACACTTCAAGACAAGACAAGACATATCTAGTGCTGCCATCCTTCTGAAGTTCTGAGAAGAGGCCCAGGCACATTCTGGAATGAGACAAGGTCTGTTGGTTACAGACCCTAGAGTTCTGGTACCCAGTGTGTGATTTGGAAGGGGAGCAAGAGCTCCAGTTGAACAAGTCCCTTTGGGCCTGCATACTCCTTGCTCTACGGGGAGATGAGTAACTCAGGAATCTGCAGGAGACATTGGGGGATGGTCAGCCCTGGGGAGACTTACAAACGCAAACCCCATGAAGGCAGCCAACGCTGCCCAGCTCTAGCTGATAATTGCCAGATATTTCAAGAGAAACTGGAAATCTATATTTCAGTAAAAATCTCTGTTTTTAAAAACACTGGCAATCAATTTTAACAATTACTAAGCAAAGGATAGGCCAGCACTGAACCCAAATACCTGATGGGTCTGGAGCCCAGGAAGAGCACCTGGCCAGCAGGCACTTACTGAAACCGTCTCACCTGGAAGATGTTGCCAATAATTCCCGCCTTCCCAAACAGAGACCTTTCCCAGTCAACTCAGTGATAATTTCCAGTATGACTGAGGCTCAAGCTAAAATTATTTGACTTGAGTAGATACCAATTAACTGAATTCTACACACCCATTTGTGTGGAGGCCAGAAGGATGAGTCTGGAATGCTGGAAGTCAGTTAATTAAAAAAAAAAAATGCATATGGCATTTAGTCACTTTGTGACATTCACTGTATTATTCTAAAACAACACTGTTCGTGCCCTCCACGAGAAAGGGTTGTTGGCATGAAAACAGTATCATTTGGATCTAGAGCCAGCTGAGTAGAAAAATAACCTGGAATCAATTCTATCCCTCAAAATCTACCATTAGAAATCTTCTTAACTCCCTGGCTTCAAATGTGCTCATGTTGCTAAAGATAAAGAACTTTGTTCTAGAGGTTGAAAGAGAAGTCAAAAAGCAATAGAACCACAGTCTATTTATTAATGGATTGGCCCCTTTCCCTTCCCTAGGGACCGTCACTCTGACTTAGTCCATGATGTTCTTCCTCTAGACCCTATGGCAGAGCCACTCCCAGGCACTTACTACAAAGACAGATCATTTTCCTTTGTTGCTGCTCTCCTGACAAGCACAGCCCTCAACCCCCTAAAAATATGACAGCCAGAAAATGAGATCTCTCTTGTCACTGCCTATGACATTTAGTTACTGATTTGGTCCAATAACTCGGGGAGATTTTCAATTTAATGTTGCAGCCTAATAATTGTTTTTCTTCTTCCTGAATATCTCTAATCACTTTATTTCTAACTTGCACAAGGACTGATAAAGGACATGTGCTTTACCAAGACAATAACAGCTTGCCTTTGGATGATATTTTCTGGTGGGGAGCGTACCTTTTACAGGCAGTTTTAAATTCTGGTAGAAAATAGGGAAAGGCTTTGACGTTGATATTTCGTTCTTTTATCACCTCAGTACGTTTCAACCAGACGTAAAGTATCCATTTGTTTTCTTTAATTAAAACCTGTTAATTAAATCTTACAGAAAAATTCAAATATATCAAATGGTAATAAGCAGCAGTCTATGTCTTAATCATTCTCCAATTACAAACAAGAAATGAATACATTTTTGTAAGGCTATGTTTTAATCCAAGTATGTGAATAAATGCAGCTCCTTTTTCTATACAGTTTAACGAAAAATCTTAGAGCCTGTGTTCTTTCTCCCTGATTTTTGAAGTAATTTTGATTTTTGGAATGAAATGATTTTCCCTTTCAGAATGGAATCACAGCTTATGAAGTTAAGAACCTTCGCTGGAACTTTTGCTCATTATTTTTAAATTGGCATATGAGACACCTACCAGAGTTCTAAGACAGAGCCCATATCTAGAGACCCAAAAAGGAATCATTAGTTGTGATTACGTTCCTTCATATTATTTCTCTGTTCCGTAAACATCTTTTGAGCAAACTAGTCAAATTGTAAGATGGAGATGAAACGGTCCTATATCTAATTACAGTATTCTAGGTACCTGCTTCGATTGTTTTCATCAGAATACCAAAACCTAGATATTAAATTAAAATGACAAAATTCTTTCTAGATGACAGATGAACTTTCATTTTTAAAAAGTAGGTACTCTTGGCTGCCAACTTTCCATCATTTCTCCCTATAAATAAGCTTGTTTTCTCAAGGAAGTATTGGTTTGGTTTATCTGGCTGATAATAGAGTATATTTTGTAATTATTATATAGAATATAAATGAGCAACATCACCAACCCTTCTCTGAGAGATTCAAAATTCATTGTCCCTTAGCCTAACATCATTGTTAGATTTGATCCTAGAGCGAGTGAAGTATAAGAAGGACCCTTTAAGAAGGATGTTCCCCACCTACGCAGAGTGAATTAACACTTCTAGGCTAAGAGAATATCACAAAATTAAATAAAACCATGGCTCTTTAGTAAAATTTTGATGGATTTCTTTACATGGACATCCTGGGCTGTAAGCCCCACTTCCCTACAGCAGTTTTGCTCAATGGTAGCTTGGAACCCTCCTCTGGTGTCCTATGCCCAGTCTTCCTAAATCTACTGAAAACACTTTCCACAGGTGGACCAGGAAGATGCACAGTTGTTGCAAGTTCTTTAATTCCGATGCACACTGCAACTTAAGATACTGTCCACTTGTTTTATAATCTTCTTTGATCAGCTATTATTATATAACCAAGAAGCTTAATATCTAAAACCAAGCATTTTCCTGGGGGGCTGCAGATTTAACAAGAAGAAGATATAAACTAGTAGCAGTACAGAGGAAGCTGATGAGAGGGTTAGCTGTGTTTGCTGTGAAGGCTGGAATGGGGCTTAGACCTGGGTACTCCACAGCTAGGTTCATAGCCCTTCACATGCTCTGCACTACTGGGGACTACAAGGCAGTCAACCAACCAGTCTTGTAACACCAATGTCTAGAATTGCACCTAGTACAGCAAAGGCCCTCTCCAAGACCCTAGTGAAATAACCAAGTGCCTGGGTACAATGTGTATTGCAGGGGAGCCCTGCCCAGAGAACGGGAGGAGTCCAGGCTCCGTATCAACCCACCACAGCTCTCCACGCAGTGACTACGCAGCCTACACCAACAGCAACCATGCGGCCCCCAGTAGCAATGCCTCTCCGCCCGAAGGCTTCGCCTCCCACAGTCTGCAGACCAGTGATGTGGTCATTCACCGCAAAGAGAACGAAGGCTTTGGCTTTGTCATCATCAGCTCCCTGAACAGACCTGAGTCCGGATCCACTATCAGTGAGTGACAGCTTTGCTTGCCTTTGAATAAAGGGTCTTATGTTCATTTGCTCTGGTGGTGGGGATACTGGGCGTGCAGATCAGAGGACTTTTATAGGCATCTTGTGCAGTCAGAAAGTCACAGGCTGGGGGCACAAATAAGGCATTCTTAACACATGATTAGCCAAACGTTGATGAACCTTTGGCTCAGGAAGATCACACCTAATGTTCCCCTGACCCCACAACCCCCCAAAAAGCCCTTCATTCATTTTAAGCTGGGAAGAAAGTCAAACCAAGTGGTGTGGGGTGTTGGTGTGAGGGGAGTGGAGGGGAGAAGATCCCTCCTGCTCTGTAGGATGAAATCAGATATACAAAAGATCTGTGGGGGAAACAATCCAGGTGGGAGCCTTGGGGTAGGAAGGAGTTCAGTATTCGAGAGCTCTATAGAAGCCCAGTGTAGCTTTGATGGAGTAGAGAAGGGAGGGTGGCATGAGACCAAGACAGGACTAGGCAGGAGCCAGGCTGCACAGGGCTTCACACACCCATGCAAAGAAGTCTGGATTGTAATCTTAGTTCATGGGAACCCTGGAGGGGGTTAAACAATGGACAGAAATACAATTTATATTTTTTAAGTGTGCTCTTGTGCAAAATGAAAACGGGAAGAGAGCAAGAATGAAAGCATGAAACACAGTTAGAGGAAGGTCATGTAAACAGCTGGGTGGGTGCAGAGATACTGGAACCTTCTCCTAGAGTACTAGCAATAGACAAGGGAAATGTACATGACTTCACCCGGGGTTCCTCCAAACCTGTGAGTCTGCACAACAGGTGACAGTCAGAGGTTGTATTTCTCTTGCAATCAGTCATCTTATAGATTCTCAGTCTTCTTGGTAGTTTTCCTTTCAATGACACATTGCAGAAGTCACTCAGCCACTGGCAGGTGATAGGACAGAAGAGACAATAGGAAAAATTGCTTGTTTTTCATATTGAAGTGATTTAGTCCAAAATATTATACATAAGAAGACCAAAATGAAGAACATTTAGGCAAAAAATAATTGAATCACGTTGCAGTCCTAAAATTCCTATATGCTGTGGTTGTTACCAGCACACGGGGGATGGGGAGTTGTCAAACAATACTCAAAAAAACAAATCGTTGAGAATGAATAAGAACTTTTTCAACGTTTATTTTTGAGAGAGAGAGAGAGACAGAGCATGAGTGAGGGAGGGGCAGAGATAGAGGGAGACAGAATCTGAAGCAGGTTCCAGGCTCTGAGCTGTCAGCACCTGATTTGGGGCTCAAACTCACAGACCACAAGATCATGACCTGAGCCAAACTCGAACCCTTCACCAACTGAGCCACCGAGGCTCCCCAAGAATGAGTAAGGACTTCCTATGATAAAGTTAATGTTATCGAAACACTATCATGAACTGAATAGAAAAAACTACCTTTGACAAATTCAAGAGTAAGAACTATAAAAGTATTGAATCTCAGCGAATATGTACAGGAGCCAAATTACATACATCTGAAAGTACAATTTAATTTCTCTTTCCTTTCATGATAAGATGAATAAACAAATCCAATCTTTAAGCACAGGGTAAAATCAGGATACTGCCAGTACAATAGATTCACCAAGATTAAAAAGAAATAATACTAAATAGTTTCATGAATTATATGAACAGCTTTACAATAATTTATACTTGGGGAAAATGTCCACAGGGAGTTTTAGTAGCTATTCCAGTCAGTCAGGCAGTTTGTTTACTGGGGAAGGAAACCTGAAGGACTGGAATAAAAATAAAAAGTGTACTACCACAGTGAAAGTGTTAAACATGCATTTAAGGTTTCAGCTTTATTCGAAGTGTGACAGCATAATTGCTAAATGTAGAGGGAAAGGTGTTTGTGTGTGTGTGTGTGTGTGTGTGTGTGTCTGTGCTTGTGTGTGTGCACACGCATGCATTTATTACATAGAGAAACCACAAATGCTTTTTCTATTGCAAATAAAACCCATGCATAGCTAGATTTGGAAAACAACAGGTGCAAATGCTGATAATTAATGTGAATTTTTCTTCCTACCAAGTGACATTAGAATGACCTCAAAAGAATGATTCTAACCATTTTCAAAATGACATATTATTTTACAACACCCTAGAGAGTGGAAATATATTCATAATTATTCCTGGCTTCTTTTTTCATGTATTTATTTCTTTTCAATTTAAAGAGTTTGAAACGCAAGTTGCCCCATGTTCTGGGGGAAGAGCAGTTATTACAATGATGGCCTGTAGCGTTTACAATATATAATTTGCAGCATGCACCTGAAAGCTTTCTGGACCTGATGCTGCTTCATACTTCTGTTATAATTTTGAGGTCTAATTTTGAAGAGAAATGCTAAATGCCTCATGAATAGTAAAGAGCCACCTTTGTGTCACATCTCCATTGTCAGAATATCAAGGGTCTTTGACTCTATGAGCATGATACAATCAGGTACTCAAGATTCACAGTCATTCATGGAGCTTGGGTCACTTTTCTCTTCACTTCTTACCAAAGCCCAAGGACCATGAACATGATCATTGTTTTTCTCATGGCTCCTGAGCCTTTTCATTGGCAAGACAGAGCCGCTGTTTTGTTTGCCTTTGAGAGGTGAACCACCTAAAGTATACTGCCTGGATTCGCAACCTGGCTTCATCAATGCCCACCTCTGTGACCTTGAGGAAGTTACATGACCCTTTGGATCACAGCTTCCTTGGCTGTAAAGAAAAAATAATGTTAATCCCTATGTTGAGGGGTTGCTCTGAATGTTAAATGATTTAGTACATGGAAGTGCTCAGAACAGCCCTGGCTCAGAGCAAGCACGAAGTGTATCATTGTTGCTGTCCACACTCCCCTTATCTTCCTATTCCATCAGCTGATGCTTCTCCAATAGCACAGAGTTCACACTGGTTGGCTGTTCTGTCAGACATGAGTCAGCACCCCTATTCTCCCAAAGCAGCTAGATTTGACCAGCTGATAGACAGCTCTGAGGTCCAGCTCCCCATCCCCACGTGCTGACCTTCTGGGAGTATGGTCTTCTCCCCCAGGTAGGGGGTTGAGGGTAGGGATTAGAGCAGTGGAAGCCACACCATTCCAACTGAGTGTGACTTTTTTTTCTTAGGCTTCAGGCTGGAAGTGTCCCCAGAATTCACTAGCCAATAAACTAGAAACGTCAAGGGAAACATCAAACTTCAAGCCTGAAGCTGTGCCTTTTAGAACCTCCTACAAATATGAGGACTCTATTGAATTTATCAGAGAAGACAGGAGAGATGGAGCAAACAAATGTAAATTTCATCACCCTGGAGGTGAAAAAGAGATACTTTCTAGATGCCAGATGTTCAACCAGTCAAGAAATTGGGAAGTGAGGTTTCTGGGTTATTTATTCCCTGGCATTTAGTCTGGCTCATTACCCAGCCCTACATATCTTTTTCAAAATATTATTTCCCAAAATTTAAGAAGAAATTTCCTTCATATTAATTAATGTAATTAAGGAACACACTGTTTCCTTCCAAAGAGTGACCCAGGAGGCCAAACGTTGCTTATCAGGATGTAGATCCTAGAAGCCTCTATCTGAGGTATAGCAATATCCTTTCTGATTTAAGTGGGAATAAGCAAGTTTCCCGAACATTTTGTCCAATTGTCCAAAATATTAAGTATTTTTTTTCAGACCTTAAAATTGGATTCAACAAAACAAAGTGGTTTGCAGACCAGAGCCTGGGACAGTAATCTGTAACAGGCAATTGAATTTTAAATTCGTTAAAAGATAACAAATATTTGTATACAAAGATATTTGTTGGCATGTTATTGATAAACATGGACTATTGGGAACCATGTTAGAGCTTCTTGAAAACTGGAAACTTTGGTATATTTATGAAGTTCAAGGCATTTCCTGCCTTTGACTAGCTCTGTTGTCACTCTCATTGAGGTCTGTGTGCACAAAATGAAGCAGACTCGGGTCACCTTCTGACTCCGAGCAGAGCCAATGCTTGCTCTGTGAAGATACCCCTCTGACCATGTGCATTGGGGTTGACAGGTTGGGGACCCCTGTCCCAAGGCTGAGCCCTGAGTCCAGGTTTCATTGAAGAACTATCACCTGTCCTTGTACATGCTTCCTGTTACCTTCCCCAAACCTGTTTCCCTATCAGAGGTTTCCAAGAAGGGCTTTGGCACAAATGATGAAATAAATGTAAACCCTCAGTCTCCTGCTCTTCAGGAAGGTTATGTTGGCATTTATGGGGTAGATGTAGGGTAATGGGCAGCTTCCGCATCAACGGTAGAGGAGGGCAGCTTGTTGAGGGAATTTGTAAACTTAGACACAGGCCCATGACCAGTTGTGAGAAAGAACATATTTGGGATAGCAGCCACAGCAACAATCCAAGCAGTAACTGTAGGGGCGTGGTCATTGTGGCCCTTCCTGCCTTCATGATACTGTCCTAAAAGCAGGGACTCTGGTTTTTTGGAGGTAGGGGTGGGGTGTCAGGGACTACAGAGTCAGGAGCTGGACCTTTCTAGGGGAGGGTGACTATGAAGTGGGCACCAAATATTGGGGTGCATGAGAAAAGCAAGACGAATGGATGAAGACTCACCATGGGGGGAGGATTTGGCGATAATTCTAGGGGACTGGGGTGCTCTGACCTATCCCAAAGTGCTGGGTCATAGGCAGGAACTATTGCGGGCTAAGTAGCTAGTGAGGGCTAGGGTCCTCAGAGAGCCCCCCCCCCACCACCACAGCAGGCCAGAGTTCGAATTCTGTGAGGATGAGCCAGGCGCCCCTTCCCATACACACACTCCTGGCCCCTGGCCTTACTTTACATCAGACGGCTCTGTACACCCTTCAAGCCACTTGGCTTACAGAGGAGTCAAAAGGAGAAAAAAAAAAAAAGACGCAAGCTTGTCGCCCGTTAGCACACTGCTGGCTAATGAACAGTCTTTCAGCTCTGTGCCGGTGCAAAAAATCTTTGTTTCCACATGTGTGCTTTCTCTGGCACCTGCTGGAGTACAGACGTGGTCATTGTTAACTTTCCCTAAGGCCCACTGCAATCTGGCATTCTAGAACAAGTTCGTTATCTTTGGTAAAATGCCCTGACGACTTTTCTCAGAGTCTTTGATGATATCCATAGGGCCTAATGTTTAAAAGTTTTTCTGGAAATTCACAAGGTTAGCTAGCAGACCTTTATGACATTTTAAAGCATATTTTCATAAAAACGGTGAAATAAAAGTGAACAAAGCAGTGAAACAGTTTAGGATTTTTCCCACCAAACTCATGCCACAGAACTTGTACCCACTGAATAGTCATTTGAACTTGGGGAAGATACAAATTAAAACCAAAAGCCAAGATTTCCTTGGTCTTGCCCTAACACGAGCAGATTAAGTTCAGTGAAAAGTGCATTGGACAACCTGGAGCCGCATTTCAGTTTATCCACCGCTGACTGCATCCGTCGAACAAGGCAAGGGTCCTCCTGTGTGCTTCTTCATCTGAAACACAAGGCAAGGGTGGTCTTCACAGCCACTTCCGGCTCTAAATCCTGTTATGCTGTCAATCAGAATGGAAATGGGGTAGTAGGTTACTTTTGTCCCTGTGTGAAAAGCCATGGGTAACACTGAGGCTTAGTCATTTGTCATCGGCGCAAGTTATCATTTTAAACCTTTGTAATTTTCATTTTTGATTGTGTTTTGAAGGTGGCTCCTCTTCAAGAAATGGTCTGAAACAAGCACCTAAATACGCTAAACAAGCTCCCTTTTAAAGGCAACTTGGAGCCGCTTTCCCTCCCCTTTGTACTTGCCACACTTGTAAAATGATAACCTTTGTATAATATAAAGAGATGAAAGCGATGGGGCTGCTGGAGGCCCCCAGGCAGCTCTCCCCTACACCTCACCCTACCATCCTTGGGAGTAACATGGCACACTCTTGTAATGCCTATGGTTACAAAGTCCTGCCCTAAATGAAATCTCTAAATATCAGTAACCTGTAAGCACCCCGTCTTATATTTCATTGGTTTAGGTTGTAGCAGTGGATCTTCTTCAAACCTCCATACTGAGGTTTATCGATCACCTTATTTTTTTAAGTTGATTTATTTATTTTGGGAGAGAGAGAGAGAGAGAGAGGTAGCTCTAGAGGAGCAGAGAGAGAGAGAGAGAGAGAGCTGTCAGCACAGAGCCTGATGTGGGGGCTCAGACTCAGGAACAGTGAGATCATGACCTGAGCTGAAACCAAGAGTCAGACACTTAACCAACTGAGCCACCCAGGTACTCCTGTTCATTCATCACCTTAAAAGCAAGGTACCTGGTGGGACTGATGCCAGTGCTAGGACCTTGACCCTCTCTAAATCACTGTAAATGTTGACCAACCAATGTTCCAGCCCTAAAAGTCACTGATGCAAAGTTTCTTAAGTCCTACCCATGCAGTTGAACATGAAAATTAGAAAATGATTCTCATTCCTCTCTTTCTCATTGGTTTGCAAAGGCAAATTTCCCTTCAGAGTTCTTAACCAGCTTTGTAACACATAACACTGCATTCACCTAATCCTTAAATGAACCCTCTGCTTTGGATTCCTTCCATGACACAGTACTTCCACTCGGAGCTTTATGCCAACAGTAGCTCATTCAGAAAGTGTAAAGGTGTCACCCACACCTTTAATGTGAGTGCTGCTCTAACAGAAGAAATGCGGTGGGCGGGGAGGGCAATGTGGGACACCACACGAAATGCCAGTTTTCGTCCAAATACCTGGTTTCTAAATAGAACTCATGAGGCCCTTAAGATAAGCAAATGCCTTCACAATCTTATAGAAACACTATATATATAAAAAAGATAAGATTGTTTTCGTAGTCTGTACTGATGTACATATATTTTAAAACAATCTCATTTATAAGTGTGATTTACTTACCACTTTAGGAGGTAGTCTGGGGACTAGGAAAGGAAGGGATGCAGTTGCTACCAATGCAAAGTGCAAGAGCAATGATGTCGCTTGCAATGGACAGTCCAATCTTCCTATAACAAGGCCCTAATCATAACACCCATGTTAGAAATATCTAACACACTGCTCTTACATCCAAGACCATAGATGACATGGGCATAGCCACTTTCTATCAACAGCTCCTCACGATTCTATTCCATCAAAGCTGGCTTAGTTACTTACCCTGAAAGACTTTGCTTTCCCATCCCAGTGCCCGTGTTTTGTCCTGCTGCCACTTGGAATGCCTCCTCTTCACCCATAATAAATTTTATCAAGCTCTCTCCTGGGCCAAGTGCTAAGAATCTTACATTGTGTTTCATTTCCACAGTGACCCTGTGAGATAGACTACGGCCCAAATAGGAAACATCTCTCATAGGCAGCTCAGAAAGCACTTCATCTCTTTCTAAGACTCTGCCTGATCCCTTACCCTTCTCCCTGGCATGTTTTCTCTAACTCTGAATTGGAATTTTTGCCTATACGCTCTAATTGTTGACTGCTCCCTGACTTCCTTTCTGCTATTATGTCTGTGATTAGCTATCGAATATTGTCATTTTATTTTTCATGTGTTAATGGTTTGCTTTCCCTAAACAGATTATAAGTTCCTTAAGGGCAAGAAATGATGGCATTTCTTTGAATCTCTCACAGTTCCTGGTAGCCTGTGTTTCAAGGACTTGTCACATAATTTATGTTGGAGGGATTTGATTGGCTCTTCTGATAATAATCTCATGCTATCTCATCAAAGTAAAAGTGGGAATGTGCTCTGCTCTCCCTTTCCCTTACCTAAACCTAGCTACTCTGTCCCTCAAGGCAGCAGATGTATCTCTGAGAATGGGCAATGCAGCAGAGGATCACTTATGGGGAGGAACTGTGGGCAACCTGGTCCTTGCCCGGCATGAAAAATTACACTATAATAAAGTGGAACCAGAGCAATGTCCCAGAATACAGATTTCCCATCAGTTGTTCTCAGCCCAAGTAAATGATTCAACAGCCAGCTCAGAGCCTGGCCAAGTCTTAGATAAGAGAGCCCTCTAAGACATCAGGCTCCGGGGAGCCACCTCTGCATCTCTGGGCAGCCCCTCTAGTTTCAAGCATCAGGGTTGTGAGGGCCTTGTCCTCTGAAGTTCCCGGCTGTATGCTCTCTGAGTTGCCTCCTCCTGGCTGTTCCTGGAATCTCCATCCATCTGTGTGAATACTACCTCAGGGATAATTATATTTTCCTACTCAGGAGGGTTTGGATGGCTTCCCAAGTGCCTTGGAAAAAAATATTCCTTCAAGTTAGTTATTCATTTTGCAATCCTCATTAACAAACAACCCATTTCAGTTCCAAGTGAACAGCTTCTCAATCACATTAGTTCTTCATAGGATCATACCCAGCTAAAACGAGGATGCATAGGACCTATTGATTAAATGTCATTCTCTCAATCCTGAGTATGACTACTTCTGATCCCCAAGTTAAAACCTAGCTGCCTAGGTCCTATCAGGAGGCAAACAAACAAACACAAAAAGATTTTACATCAAAGTCTGAGTACTCTGATATCTGAACATTGAAGCATCTACTAACTAAAATGGAAAGACGATTATAAAGATTTCACTCTCTTAGCACGAACAGATTTAAAGATCATTTAATTGTAAGGGTAAATCCACAGAAAAACACCATCATTCTTATTTATTTTCAAACAGAGGAGCTATGCAACCTATCGAAGAATCTGTGAGTGCTCACAGTACATTTTTTTTTTAAATACTAGGCCATTTTTCTTATCGTTTGAATGGAGCTCATAAATCATGAGTTTTCCCCTCCAGGGAATTATTTTTCAGAAGAGTTTTTATTATTGTCTCCAAAGACTCTCCAGGCAGCAGCAGAAGGTGGATGTGTGGTTGTCTTCTTACCTTCAGCTTTTTGGTTGTCTTAAAAACTGGCAAAAGGGTGATCAGTAGCTGTTTCTTCTGGGCTTATGTCCTGCAGCTCCTTGTTATTAACTAGCTAGTCCAGGGAGATTTTAACTATGAAGAGAGCCCAGACCTCAGGGACCACATCAGTGCAAAATGTCCATCACTTAACATGGGGTTCAAATGAATTCCAAGCCCACAGGTCACATTTGCAGATGGCACTTTCACTTTATAATCTATTCAAGTCCCCACTGAATTAAATTCTCTGTAATTTTATTTTTCTTCTTTTTTCTCCAAAGATCAACCACATAAGAAAACCTGGTTCCATATACGTGATCATTTCAAAACCTGTTGTCAAGTGAACATAGTATTGTTATTTATCACCATCTCTCAGCTATGTTGAAAGAGTGTTGTAGAGGGGTATTTTTCCCATTTGTTCTTGGAGGAAAAGCAGTTTTTTTGAGCCCCAGCTTTCACTAAGGACTCGGAGAGTACCTGTCCCCAAACTGATTTCTGTCACACCAAACCTGGTAAAAGCATTTTTTATTTGTTCATTTTGACCACCATTTTGCTTTCTAAGCTGGGTTTGTTCCCAGCCAAACTATTGCCAGTATTTTGCTTGGAATCACTTCTAGAGATTAATCAGTCAGCCTCTTCTGAGTGGTGATCACTAGGCATTCCGAAGGTGTACAGTGTTAAAGAAAATTTACTAAATAGTGGCGCCTGCTATTGGCATCTTCATTTTCCAGTCTGATCTCTTCCAGACCTTAATTCTGTAGCGTTTATTTCACAAACATGCCCAGATGTTGGGCAACCAGTGAACCCACCTGCTTTTAGGGGTAAAGTGCCCAAAACCTTCTGTTCAGAGGCTATTCATCATAAAGATGTGTATTTATGGATTTGTCATGAGAGGAGGGTCTTTCAGAAAGCAAGGAAGAGCACATCATTTAAAAGATGGGCCCTTACGGCTCTCTGTCACCGAACAACTAAGATAACATGAAGTAGAACAATATTCCAACTTAGGTATCTTCATTCAAATGTGTTACAGACTTGCTAGATGAACAGCAAGATGAAAAATAGCTCATATTTCTGTAGATACTTGACTAAATTAAAACAGTAAAACCTGGTTGCTCAGTGCCTTGATCTGTTCAGGCTTTTATGACAGAATATCATAGACTGGTGGCTTATAAACCACAGAAATTTATTTCTCATAGTTTTTGAGGCTTTAAGTTCAATATCAATGTACCAGCAAATCCAGTACCTGGTGAAGACCAGCTTCCTGGATCATAAGCAGCCATCTCCTCCTGTGACCCCACGTAGCAGAAGGGGAGGGGGACAAGAGAGCTCTGTGGGATCCCTTTTATAAGGGTACTAATACCATTCAGGAGGACTCTATCTTCATGACCTAATCACCTCCCAGGGCCCCACCAACAAATACCATCTCTTTGGGGACTAGGTTTCAACACATAAATTTGGAGAGAATGCAAATATCCAACCTATAGCAGCACATTGGCCACTGATACTGATGCTCGCTTGTGCTAAGTGGATAATAGAAGACTGGCAGGTATAGCTCTCAGCTCCAATCAGTATATAAGATCACAGGATTTAAAGCAAGCCTCCTGGTACCTAAGTTTGTATCTTAGCTGAATGTATACACAACTACATTTCCACTCTAGAGAGACTAAGGTAAGCTGTTACCCAAAAATGCTTTCCAGATACAAAACTTAGATACATCAAGCCCTCCTGACCATGACTGCATATCCCTTAGTTGAAGTTCTAGATTAGCATTGTGCAGTAGAACCTTCTTGGATGATGGCAATGGTCTCCGCTGCACCATACAGTACTGCAGCCACTAGCCACATGTGGTCACGGAGCACTTGACATAAGGTTAGTGTGGCTCAGGAATTAAATTTTGAATTGCCTTTCATTTCCGTTAGTTTAAATAGTCCCGTGCAGCTCATAGCTACACATTGGGCTGCACATCAAACATCACAGCCCTGCACTGGCACATTGTAATGGCCTAGGTGCCCTCCCTGACTCCAGCATTCTCACCACCCTCCTCACCATCCTCCACACAGCTACCATGGCACTCTGTCTAAAACGACTAGCCTGATGATATCACTTACCATTCTTGATCCATCGGTGGCTTCTCATGTGGCTGTAAAATAAATCCCAAGCCCTCAGCATAACCAATAAGACTTTTCATGGTCTGTGCCTTCCTACCTTTATTGGGTCTCACTGTTCGTGCTCATTGCATGCCCACTCCCGCAGTACAGACCCTGCTAACCCACAGCCCCGTGCCTTTGCCAGGTTACGTCACCTGAGACCGTGGTGCCCACCTGGAGAAGTCTGATTCATCTTTAAAATATGGACTAGGAAGTGTTTCCTCTCTAAAAGCTTCTTAGACACCCCCCCTCCTCTTCGTACCTCATGCCTCCCTCCTGCTTATTTGACGGCAGTTCTTTTTAACTTACATCCATTCATTTCCATCCATAACCTTCTTTTTATCTCCCTCCTGCTTTTTTGCTCTTTCTCCCATTTTTTAAAAAGTTTATTTATTTATTTTGAGAAAGGGAGAGAGAACACAAGCAGGGAGAGAGAGACCCAGCACAGAGCCTGATGTGGGGATGGAACTCACAAACCATGAGATCATGGCCTGAGCCAGAAGCAAGAGTTGGACACTTAGGCGACTGAGCATTGTCACCCAAGCACCCGACTCTTTCTGCCATTTTTAAGGTTTAATCAGATATAGTTAAGTTTACCCTTTTAGGCTATAATCTGTGAGTTTAAGTAAATGTGTTTAGTTATGTAACTTCCTCTACGGTAGAACCAACCCCTCCATTCACTCCCAGCCCTGGCAGCCACAGACTTGTTTTCTGTTCTAGTTTTGCCTATTCCCATATAAATGGAATCATGCTGTAGGTAGCTTTTTGAGTCTGGCTTCCCCCACTCAGCATGATACAGTTTATATTCGTCCATGTTGCTTCATGCATCCATGTTCGTTCCTGGGAAAAAACATTCCATTGTGTAGATGTACCATAGTTTGTTTATCCATTCCCCTGTTGAAGGATATTCAGATTGTTTACTGTTTGGTGATTCTGAATAAAACAGCTATGACATTTTTCATTTAGGTTTTTGTGGAGAATAGTTTCCATTTGAGTGAGTACAGAAGAGTGGGCTTGCTGGTTCATGTGGTTTTCAAAGTGGCTGTACCCGTTTGTATTCCCTGTATGAGGGTTCCAGATGGCCTATGTCCTGTCCGAGACAGTATTTTCAAGCTATCTCATTGTTGCTGTTGTAGCCATTCCAGTAGGTGTCTAGTGATGTCTCATTTTGGTTTGCATTTGCATTTGTTCCTCAAGGACTAATGAGGTTGCAGGGCTTTTCCTGTGTTTTTGTGTCTTCCTTATACCTTCGTCAGTGATGTGCTTTGCCACTCTTGGTCTCTTCCCTCTCGCGTGTACTTGGTATTTCACTGTGGACAACAAAATACATTTTCAGGTTCTTTAGCCTTCCATTTTTCATTTTTCAGTCATTACTCATGTTAGAGTAATAAAACTCATTTCGTGATCTCAGGTGAAATTAATTATGGAGACATATGTCTGCTTAGTAAAACAAAACACATATAGTCGCTGTGTTTTAAAATGCAAGTGTTGAGAGAAAATGCATGTAAGCAGAAATCTAAATGAAGTTAAGATGTACATATTTGGGTAAGAAAGAGAAGGCTAAGAAAGAAAAACTGTATGAGTGACAGTTCCCTTGCAAATAAGGAAACTCTGGCATGATTTATTTGGCCACTCACAGGTCACACTGAAGTTGCTTGCAAAATACATATATATGATCAAGATCTTCTAGCTCCTGAACAGTTTGCTCGAGGGCCTTTTTATATTTAGTTTTATTCAGTCATGCACAATTGCATTATTTCAAGTTAAAACACGATATACCCTCTTAGTGGAACTTTGGCTTCTGTGGGAAAATGAAGACCCAATAAATATTCATGTAATCTTCTGGATAACATATTGAAAAGGACAGCTGGCTCAGGAGGGATCATTTGCCTGGGTTAGTATCTGTTTCCGTTTACATTAAGAAAATATTGCAAGAAGTTATTATCTACCAGAGGGCTTAGGGGAATACAATGAAAAGCTGATACTGCACCTGATTGCTTTTGACATTTACCTATTGTAACAGGGAAACTGTGTGAAGATAGCCAAGTGACTTTTTACAAAACACAATTTCAGAAGCTATAAAAGGAAAAAAGAGATGGCAGAGATAGAATACACTGCATCTGTAAAAATGAGAAACATGACTTGTCAGCAACACCTGCTTGTAACTATAACCATTTCCACTGGGCCTGCTGAGAAATCACTGGAAGCCACATGCACTGATGGGTGTGAAGTCTCAAAAGGCACTCAAAAAACACAGAGGAAAGAAAAGTGGTTTATTGAACACTTTTAACCCAATACCTGGAGCTGATGAAATGTAATTTTATGACATTTTCTGCACTCTTAAAAAGTTGTGGGTTTGTTTGTTTTGTTTGTTGTTTTGTTTTGTTTTGTTTTATGTTTTTAACTGTCAGGGCTACAGGAGACAACAGGACTTTTAAAGTTTGGGTACATAAATTATCGGCATGTTTTATTTTCCAAATAGATTCCAAATCTCTGTCGGGTATACTGAAATACTGGTGGCAAAAACTGGTTTAAATTTACAAAAGATACTTCCAAATTCTAATTAATGGAAGTAAAATTGTAATATCCCTATCTCCTCCCATTTCTTAGGCACCAATAACATGGGAGTAAATGAGGAAGAAAACAATGAGTATAGTGGGGAAGTATTCTAAAGACAAATAAGTGGCAACACATTTTGCAGGACAGAGGAAACTGAAAACAGAAATGGATAGCAAAGATCTTATTTTTTTAGAAACTCAGAGCAGCTCAAAACTTAAAAAGCTTGGGATATAGGGGCATCGGGGTGGCTCAGCCGGTTAAGTTGCTTGCTCTCAGTGTCAGCTTGGGTCATGATCTTGTGGGTTCATGAGTTCGAGCCCTACATCAGGCTCTGTGCCAGCAGCACAGAGCCTGCTTGAGATTCCCTGTCTCTCTTTCTGTGCTCCTCCTTTCATGCTGTCTCTGTCTCTCTCAAAATAAATAAACAAACTTTAAAAAAAAAAAAAAAGCTTGGAACAGAATAGAACACAACAACCGTGAATGCCAGATGTGAAATGCTCATTTTTAAAATGGATAAACAGGGGCGCCTGGGTGACTCAGTCGGTTATGCATCCGACTTCGGCTCAGGTCATGGTCTCATGGTTTGTGAGTTCGAGCCCCATTTCAGGCTCTGTGCTGAGAGTTCAGAGCCTGGAGCCTCCTTCGGACTCTGTGTCTCCTTCTCTGTCTGCCCCCACCCAATTTGTGCTCTGTCTTTCTCTGTCTCTCAAAAATAAATAAATGTAAAAAAAAAATTTTAATAAGAAAATAAAAATTAAAAAGTGGAAAAACAAACAAAAAAACCAACAATAATGGAAGAATACTAGAAGAAATGGAGATAATTGAGAGCACAAAAGAAAGCTTCAAAAATTTTCAAATACATAGATATTGTTCTAAAAGTAGAATGCTATAAAAAAGAAAACTATGATTAAATAAAGAATTCTTAGAAATTGAAAATATCATAACTGAAATTAAAAATTCAATAGAAGGATTGTTGGGGCACCTGGGTAGCTCAGTCTGTTAAGCATCTGCCTTCAGCTCAGGCCATGATCTCAAAATTCATGAGTTGGAGCCCCTTGTTGGGCTCTGTGCTGATGGCTCAGACAGAGCCTGGAGCCTGCTTCAGATTCTGTGTCTCCCTCTCTCTCTCTACCCTTCGCCTGCTCATCTTCTATCTCTATCTCTCTCATTCTCTGAAAAAATAAACATTATTTTTTTTAATACAATGGGAGGATTGAAAGGAAAAGTAAAGGAAATTGCACAAGTAAGATAAAAAGAAAGTATAAGAGGAGTGACAACTGTCAGATCAATCTGGGAAACCAATAGCTAGCCAATAAGAGTTCCAAAAACAGAGACCAAAGAAACAGAATGGAAGTTATCAAAGAAAGAAAAGAAACAAGTCTCCAGACTGAAAAGAACCACATCATGATGCATTGTTGTGTAACTTTAGAACCCCAAAAGCACAGGGGCAATATTAAATATTTTCAAAAGGAAAAGGGGAAATAAATAGATCACATACAGGAAACAAAAATCCTAATGGATTCAGACTTCTCAGTAGCAACACTGTACTACAAAACAGTGGAGTGATGCCAGTAATTCTGAGGAAAAAATGATTTTTCAATCTGTAATTTCATAACAATCTCTAATTTTAGTTAGATTCCAATCAAATGAGAAGATAAAAATGAAGGCATTTTCAAACATTAAATACTGAAAAATTATTTTCTCCCAAGCATGTTTACTAAGGAAGAAACCATAGGCTATTCTCTAGCAAAATGAGAGAAAGTCAAAAAAAGGTGTCCTAGGGTTTTCAGAACCATGCATCCATGTTGGAGTGCAACAGGAATCCCCTGGGCAGCAGAACTTGAGAGAAACCTATCTATCTACCTATGGGAGGGAGAGCCGTCCACCGTGGGCTCAACTGAACAGATGACTTGAGCAGCTTTGGGGGAGATAATTAGGAAACAGCGTATAGCAGAAGTTGGGGGTGGGGGAGGGATGACACAATCAGAAACATGATTTAGGGTGAGAGGGAGGAAAACTGTACAAGAAAAGAAATGAAATTCCAAAGCACTACAGTGAGCAATGGTTACATGGTAAAACTATCAGCAATGATAAGTGGTGTAACTAAAACTAATGATAAAACCATACAGGGGGGCACCTGGGTGGCTCAGTCGGTTAAGCGTCCGGCCTCGGCTCAGGTCATGATCCCACGGTTCGTGGGTTCGAACCCCATGTCTGGCTCTGTGCTGACAGCTAGCTCAGAGCCTGGAGGCTGCTTCAGATTCTGTATCTCCCTCTCTGACCCTCCCCTGCCCGCCCTGTCTCTCTCTGTCTCTCAAAAATAAATAAAAAAACATTTTTAAAAAATTTAAAAAAAAAAAAACCATACAGGGATAAGGAGAGTAGGTAGGCCACAGGATAAGAAGGCCAAATCCTCTGTCATTATAGGAAGTCAATAGATTTGACTCCAGTTGGCAAATTAAGAAATAGCCATGTAAGAATATAATTTAGAAATGTGAAGGAGAAACAGCCGAAAGAGTTTAAATCTTTGCCTTTGGGTCACAGAACTGGAGAGGAGGTTGGAGGATTCAGGCAGGGCACTGTGGTTTTTCATAGCATCTAGGTTGTCCTTTATTTTGTTTTAATTTGTGCATGTATTACTTCAATTGTCTTAATTATAAGAGATCTTCAACAATTAGAGGACAATTCTGATTATTTTGTCCCTTTTACATCATGATACAAGTTCTGAAATTTTTATAGGATTTTTTCATTTTATAGAACAATCCAGTATTTTCTGATAATAATTTGACAAAGCCTCCACAATTAAATTATAAGTAAAAGGAACCTCTAATTCAGGAACTGAATTTTTCATAAAAAGAGCAACTAACCCTTTGAAAGGCAGACTTGCTTGTTTGGGACAGGAGTGTAATACCTCCTCTCAACCTCATGACTGTTTTTATAAAGGAGTAAAACAACTTGTTTGTATGCTTTGCAGGAAAAGAAACCCTTTATCATATTTTAATATTAATAACTCTCTAAACTTTTTCCATTATTACTGAATCAGGTTGCTGTTTAATTAATTTTAAGTAAAACTTACTAAAAGCTATACAGTTTTACTCACTAAAATTACTCAAGTTGAGCCACACAGAACGTCCCTGTCTGCTCCTTGACTAGAGAATCCTGGGCGGCTGATTTTACTGAGTGATAGAAAGTGTTTCTTTATCAGGGTTTTGGGGAGTGGGATGGGGGGGTTACACAAAAGTGCTGAATGGGGTTCATATTTGACTTAGGGATCAAATTTTTTATAGCAGCTTTCAGACCAAAACAGATCAGAAAAAAAGTCCAAGCTACCTAGAAAATAGCAAAGTAAAATGTGAGCTCTTAAGGATAGACCATAAAATGGAAAGTACCCCTACAGAAAATAAAGGCTTTAGTATTTAGAAGTGGAACTCTTTTTTCCGTTCTGTCTGTTCAGCTCCTCATTCTCCCACATGCCTACCTTCCTGGGCAATGATAGATTTGAGGGTAACTATTCTGAAGTTTCTTTGGTTCCTGCCATTCTAATGTCTAGACATTTTGTCACATTAAGGGAAATAAATTATATCAAAAACATAAATCCCTTGAAATATGATGGTATTTATTAAAGTCTATTGAAAGACAGATAAAGAATGTTTGCTTTGTAGATGACTCAATAATGAGTGACTAATTATATGATGATAATTTCCACAACAGAATTAAAAAAATATTTCAGGATTCTTGAATCAAAATGTGACGAATTAAGGATCTTCAGTATACTTAACAGAAATTCATTCTCTGGACTACCTCTTCTAGCGATATGCATGGGGATAAGAAATATAGCCACAAGAAAAAAGGGTTATTTTTGTTCCTTCCCTACCACCCATCTTTGTGATAATTTTCCTTGGTAGCTATAACATATTTTTTTACATCTTCCACTGCAGACATTAAAACAACAGACTGATATTATGGTTGTATCTACATGAGATCAACTACATAATTTTCAGGGCCCAGTGCAAAGTGAAAATGTGGGGTCCTTGTTCAAGCATTATTAAGAATGTGAAGATGGTGGGGTGCTTGGGTGGCTCAGTAAATTAAGCATTGGACTCTTGATTTTGGTTCAGGTCATCATTTTGCAGTTAGTGAGATGGAGCCCCAGGCTGGGCTTGGTGCTGACAGCCAGGAGCCTGCTTGGGATTCTCTTTCTCCCTCTCTCTCTGCCTTTCTCCTGTTTTCTCTCGCTCGCTCGCGCTCTCAAAATAAATAAATAAACTCGAAAAATAACCAGAATGTCAAATGGTGACAATAGACATTAAACCAAACCCAAGGCCCTCTTGAGGCTGGACTGCACATGTAACACACCCATGAAACCAGCCCTGTGCTATGAACCCACCAAATCTCTGCAAACAACAAGACCATTTTAACCCAGCTTATGTTCTGGGATGGAAAGTCAAGTTATAGCTAATTACAATTCTTATTAATACAATGAGGTTTCTTTAGATTACCAATTCACTATCAGTACTTGGCTATGAGATTTTAATTGGTATAAAATAAAAGCATACAGGCAGATAGTTAAATACTTTCTATATGGTGTCTCCTGCCCTTGGAAACATGAGTTTGGCTGGACTTCTCAGTTGCCATTGATGGCCTTCTCTTCGCATTCTCCTACCTGACCGTCTGCTTATTACCAACTACAGGGTAACTCAACCGTTCAACCACAAGAGAATGACTAATGGTGCTGAGAGGGAAAAAGTGCACTTTTGGAATATGCAATCCTTAAAACACCAGCTGCTCGATTTTGGGTCTTGCAATGCAGTTGGCTAGGAATGTCAGGGAAGACGTTTTCATTTTTGGAAAGCAAATTCTACAGACATTTAGAGGAAAACGAGTCATGCTGTTTTTTTACTACAAATTTTTAAAAAAATACCAAACATATGTTTTTGCCACATCACCACTCCCTGATGACCACGAAAAACTCTTTCGAAGGACACTGTCACACTCCAGGAAGGAACAACGTCTAGCTGAATGGATTTGTCACAATAGAACATGCTTATCCAGGACTTCTAGGAAGGAGATACAGAAAATAAGCAGTTAATGCTAAGCCCAAGTTTCTGAAGGCAAGAAAACAAGATTCTTCACCATGGGATAAAGTGACAGGAATGCTCTGAGACAATCACTTTTCTGTTGTTGCTATATGTTCAGGGTCCATCTAGAGGATCTGGGTAAAGTCATCCTATCAGGGATCTCAGTGAGGAAAACGAGAATTTTGAAGTCCAGAGGGACCCAACCTTCAAAGCATCTCTCTTTGCTTTTACATCCATGGATTTGATAGGTCCCTGTGTACCACCATCACTTTTTCACCAAGGGAGCTGCTATTTAGCCTAGGGCAGACACTATGTGCCCTCTTCTCCAGAATGAACTTCCTTTTTTCTTACCACTCTCTGAATCCACACCTGAACTCAGTGACTCACCCCTCCTTTCTACCCTTGTTGCCTACTACTAGCTTTACCATGGAGTTGCCAATTTGTGTTATAGGTATTTTTATATGAATCTCCCCAACTTGACTATGAGTTTCTTGAGGCCAGATAGTAGTGTTGTTTCATCACTGTCTCTCACACTGTGCCAAGCCCTGGGGCTGTTAATAAGATGACGCTATATAGAAATGTGTTGTTGATGGAGTAACTGATCTGATCTGGCTGCTCTAACCCACAATTCTGAAACTAGACAGTAAATCACTGTCACAGATTATTTTAATTTTCTTAATGTTTATTTATTTTTAAGAGACAGAGCATGAGTGGGTGAGGGGCAGAGAGAGAGGGAGACACAGAATCTAAAACAGGCTTCAGGCTCTGAGCCATCAGCACAGAGCCTGATGAGGGTCTCAAATCCACAAACTGTGGGATCATGACCTGAGTTTAAGTCAGATGCTTAACCAACTGAGCCACCCAGGCCTCCCTGTCAGATTATTTTAAGGAAAGCAACTGGAATCATCCAGCTGAACACACACACACACACACACACACACACACACACACACACACACACACACTTCATGTCAGGTCACAGATTTTAAACCCAAACTAACTTCCCTTGCCTCTTAAAGCTAATGGCATATTGTTTAACCTTCACAGATTGATGGACTTGTGAGCTAATGAGAGTTTATGCTATTGATTGCCTGTGAAGTGTTTACTATTGTCACACTTCTTTCAGAAACTTCTTGCTTATAAATTGGACATGATTGATGCAGAATCCATTTTCCCTATCTAATGCTTTCCTCCACCTCCATATCCAACTCCACTTTGTGGCTCTATTAACAAGGAGATAACTAAATGTAAACATGAATCATAGGTTTTCCTTTTCTGAAATAAAATACATAAAAGGCAACAAGGAAACATGGCGGGGAGTGGGGGAGAAGAGTGGAGGGGGAGGGAACTACTACCCCTTCCCTCAGGCACAGCTGAGAATTTCAGGAAGAATCCATCGCCAGAAATGTCAGGAAAAATCTATTGCCAAAGCAAAAACAAAAACAAAAACAAAAACAAAAAACAGTCAGCCAGGCCACTTACTGTCTCATCTTCTTTATGGGAATGAACTCATGGTAGAACTCAAGAAGCACTCATTGATGAACCAATGGCTGAAGGAGCCTAGATAGACCACACAAAGGTCCCAGAAGAGAAGAACCAAACAGCAAAAAGGGAGGATCATGGGCTCCCGTCATAGTGGAGCCAAAGACCCGAGGAATCCAGGCCTTGGGAACAAATTTAGGATCCAGCCCAACTGACTGTGTCTAAATAGCCCCACTGAGACAAGGGTGCTGTGCTAGAGCAGGTGTCAAAGAGTTAATTCATCAACAGGAAAATATAAAATAGAAAATGCTAAATTTTATAATATAAAATATAAATGTCCAGTGGAGTTTTCACCACAAAGAAAAAAAGGGGGAAAAAAGATAGATTTCTTTTTTCCATTATTTATGTCATTTTCAATTAAAGGGAAATTTCTAAGTAGTGATACATTGTCTCCTTCCCTAATGTCAGTATGTTCGAAGCCTCATGACATATTGCAACTTTCCCCAAATATCTGTGTTCCTAAGCACACTGTGTCAAGAAGACTGGTCCAAAGACTTGATTTATGTCCTACCTGACAGATGATGTCTGGAAGGCATGCTGTCTAAATGGACTGTGCTCCAGCAGTTACCTTAGTCATCAATTCCCAGAGAATTAACGAGTACCATTCATCCCAATAATAGAAACCAAGGTCAGGGCCTCTTCCATGCTCTGTAATTCCATTAGCAATGCACAGAAAGCACTTAGGTCAGAAGTTCTGTAGACTTTATAACTGAGCAAATGGAGCTGCATCTTGTTTTCAGAGAGAATCCTCTCTGAGCCTACTTCTTGTCAATGATTTGCTGTACATCAACATTCAGAGTTCTTACATGTGTAGGGGAAATGTTGGTAAAGAAAAAGTGAACCTGTCTTCAGCTGCCAAGAGTTTCAAGCACTATTTTTATTAGCTTACATGCCAATAGGAACAATTTTAACAAAACTATGTCAGATACTTCCAGTTACGGGCACACCTTTTTATATTGTATACTCATTCCCATTTTATGTAAGCCGCTCAGTCATTCTAGGTGGCTACCATAGAATTTATTTCAGTTTTCATTATTTCATTTTAGTTTTTATTAGTTTTGTTTTGTTTTTATTCTGTCTGCCACAGTAAAGTGAAAATGATCTTGAAACTAAGAGTTATCATCATAAGCAAATAAATCTGTTTACAATGAAACTTTCATCTCAAAATTTCGAGCAGCATGCTATTCTAAGCTGTTCCTAAGCTGTTCCCTCAGCCCTCAATTGCTTCCAACCTGGCATATATATAAAAAAGGAAGGAGTAACCCTAAGGTTTGAAGCCACAGGCATAGGTTTGAATCTTGGCTTTGACACTCCTTTGTTTTCTTAACAATAAACTAAACATGATCATTATACTTTTACAGCTACTTCACACTGTTGCTGTCAGGATTTAAAATAAGTGCTTAGCACAGTGCCTAGAAATTAACAAATGATAAGTTATTGTTTTCTTTTAATTGTTATTGAGATCATAAAAGTATGTGAGTGTGGGGGGGGGGAATTTATGTTTTGAAACATGTGGGGCTTTATGCCCAAGAGATTCTAAATGATGCATGGTAATGGAGGGGAGTAGAGGCATGAATAATTCAAAATAACAAATCATCCAAATACTAGCTGTATGTGTTTTAAAGTATATTTTTAAATTTAATTTCAAATGTATTTCTAATAACCAAAGAAATGACTTCAAATAAAGGAATGACACAATGATGTGAAGTCCCAACTAAAAGGGTCTGAGGAGCTGTCCAGTTTCCCTCTCCCTATCTCTCCTCCCCCTTGCCTTCCTTCCTCCCCTTCCCTCTCCCTTCCTCCTCATGCCCTGCCTGTCAAAAGACAGCTGCCACAAAGAACCAGCTTTAATAGAGTTTCTGCCTCCCCTCTCCCCTGGATGAGGGCCACTGGTAAAGTGTTTATGACTCCCTGCTTAGAGGCAGGCAGCGCTCACCAAATAAAAGCACCAGGTGCTCATGAAGCAAGGAAAGAGACCACAAAGTCAAGAGACACAGTGTAGTGCAGCAGTTAAGAGCAAAGCCTCTGGAATCGGCAGACTGGGATTCTAAATCTTGGTTGGACTCTGTGAGTTGGGCAAATTGCTAATGACTGTAGCTGGGTTTCTTCCACTCTAAACATAATGATAATGCTATCCAGTATCTCACATTTTTTAAGGATTAAATTATATATATTTTAATGTAGTTGCAATGGTGTGTGTTTAAGGCTCAATGCAGATAATGAGCACATCTGTATTATACTAATTTCCCTTTAAATAATAAAGTCTTACTTACAAGTTGGCGTTTTCCTACAAAGACCTGCAACATCTTTTTCATAAAACCGGAGAAAAACAAACAGGATTCTTGGCCTCATCTCACATCTGTATAATCCCCCCAAAAGCACATCTCTCTTGCCCAAAGGAAGCTGTTTTCCTGTGCCGATACTTAGGAGACACTGTTGTGCCGTAAGCAAAATATTTCTTCAGTTTTAACAGAATTACAGGCTTACCCCATGTAGGAAGAATTCAAGTGGTACCTATACACAAGCACACGTGCATATCAATAGTGATGTCAGAAACATTAAAAAGATAATAGTAATAAAGAGAGTGAGAGAGAAGTTAATAGTTTTAGATCAATTCTTATGCCAGGCACTGTTCTAGTCACTTCACATGTGACAACCCATTTGATTCTCAGAGCCATCCTGTGAAGTCAGGGATATTACTACACTAATTTTACTGTTGGAAAACAAACTCAGAGAGGTCAGATCAGTTTCCAAGGATCTCATGATGAATAGTAATAGACACGTTGGAAACCAGGGAGACCATGTCATGTATTGACTGTTCCAGGACAGTATTGAACGTGAAACGGGGCAAAAGGAACAAATGTTCACTCTAATTATGGTAGAAGAACAAAGAACTTACTATACCTTATTTTTTTAATAACTAAATGAATGAGTTCTTATTACATTTCTGCTTGAGAAGTACATTGTCCTGAAAGTCTACAATGATCTTTAGTACGCTTTAAGTAAGGTGTTCTTAATTAAAGCCATTAGTGCCTGTAAATAAACACCCAGCATGAGTTTTACTTCAGAAACACTGGCTCAGCCAATATTTTCATATGCTATCTATAACCTTTCTCAATGGAAATATGATCAAGACTCTGGTTCATTAACTCACTTATTGTCCTTCCTTACCGTGGTTATTAGCTGATGTTCTGCCTTTCACTGTAACACATACATAAGATTGAGAGTTCAAGGAACAGATATTCCTGGAGCATAACAAATGGTGGAGTGTCGCTGCCTCTTTACACAGATAAATCAGTACCTGACTTCTATGGGGAAAGAAATAACAGAGTAATTGATAGGTGATTTTCTGGCTGGGGTTCCCTATGTAGGAAAGAGAAAGGAAAAAGAACAGGTGTCTAGACTGTAACCTCCTTGGGGAAGGAGGGGATGGTCAAAGGGACATCGTGTGCCAGTAATATCTGAACCCAGAAATAATTATCCTGGTAGGCACTCAAACATTTACACTGAATAGAAGTCAATCTGCTAAAAAATCTTTATCCTCATGTACCTGGCTCCCCCTACATACGGATATATATAAGCTTTCATTGTTCTAAAGAAATATATGCTATATTTTAAACATCTAAAAAACTATACAGCATGTTACAGTCAATGGAGTGTCATTGTTTAACTGGCAGAGTTTCTTTCTTTTTCTTTCTTTCTTTCTTCTTTCCTTCCTTCTTTCTTGTGGTATGTAAAACAAAAGTTTGTCATAATCACCTCTTTAATTTGATGCAATATATTATGCATCAGATATTAGTAAGATCTCAGCACTTAATAAATTAAATCAGAAAGAAGAGATAAGATTTGAAACCTGCATCAACCTTGAAACCGAAGCTTAGTAGATGATGGGAAGTTGAGCCTAACTTCTTCACCAGCTGTGACAGCCCATGTTAATATAGATTTCTCTCCTTCCCTGTTCTCTTCTCTGAGTAGAATAGAGAAGGGTAGAAATTGAATTCTTGGCATTTATTGTCTCTTTCTGAAACTGTGTATTATTATCCCTACAGTATGATCTCACAATAACTTATGCCTGTGGTTATCAAATTTTGTATGTATTAGAATGCCTTGAGGGGCTTCTTTAAAATGTGTGATTCTCACCAGCTGCTCTTAGAAATTTTGATGCACAAGGTCAGTGTAAGGTCCAAAGAACTGTATTTTTAATCGAAGGGTGATTATGATACACCAAAGTTTGAGGAACCTTGGTCCATGTGTTTGGAATTGGTCTGTCACTGAACAGAACTCAAATTTAGAAATTCTGATCTCAGTGGGATGCACAGGACCGTATTTAATAGGCATGATTATGATTTCAAAAGGCAAATTTACTGATGGAAGAAAGAATTCTGATATCACATTTTTTCCGGTGGGGCTGGACCCAACGATAGAACAGTGATGGGGGGCACCTGGGTGGCTCAGTCGGTTAGGCTTCTGACTTTGGCTCAGGTCATGATCTCACCACTGGCATGTTCAAACCCCACATCTGGCTGACTGCTATCAGCTTAGAGCCCACTCCAGACCCTCTGCCCCCCTGTCCCTATCCCTCCCTTGCTTGCATTCTCTCAAAAATAAATTAAGATATTTTAATAAAAATAGAACAATGCTGGGAAAACTCCTGATATCTGATTCTGTTGCGGATTGTTTTAGCTGTGCCCCATAAAATCGGACGCATCATCGATGGAAGTCCTGCAGACCGCTGTGCAAAACTGAAAGTGGGAGACCGGATCTTAGCAGTGAACGGCCAGTCCATCATCAACATGCCTCATGCAGACATCGTGAAGCTCATCAAGGACGCTGGTCTTAGTGTCACCCTCCGCATCATTCCTCAGGAGGGTGAGTGCCTGAGCCTAGCTGCCATCTTGGTGGTGTCAGCTTGTCAGAGGTTGATTCTTATTTCTACTTTTGCAAAAATCCATCCTCTCTTGCAACCCATATCCTGTTTACTCAGTACCCGTTTCATTCAGAGATCAAGCTGTGTGGCATTATAGATAAATAGTGTGAATTTCAAGACACTGGGTTATTCAATCATTCCCTGTGGTCCCGGGAGTACTGTTTTTATGGTTATATTAAGCCAGAACCCATTCAACAGAGATGATAGAGTTACAAATCTGAAGAAGAAAAAAAAAGCGTATTCATGTTAACAGTTAAGCTCTGGAGGATTCTTCAAAGTCAGATTGATTTTGAAGAGCTTGAGGAAGTTTTGTGGTATAAAGAGAGCTCATTTAGAAAACGTGGCATCGGGTAAGAATTTTAAATTCCCCCTTAGTCTCTGGAATTTCTCCGTATAAGGACTCCCCCCTGAGGCTTGAAGAGTAGTGAGCATTACAACTCATTGCCATTCCTTGAGGGCCATGAGGATCTAAGAACCAATTCACCATAAAATCACCATATCTAGACACTAGTTCATTACTGGTTTGTAGCTGCTGACTCATTACTGATGCCCGAGGCTTCAGTCCCCAGAGCTCTCTGGTGAGTGGATCGTAGCATTCCACATGCAGAGTGATAGGTCCATTCACCTTGGTCCCCCCTGTTTTCCTCAGTCTCCTGATTCCGTCTTGGGGCTGTCTGGCAAGCAGGCACAAAACAGTCACCTGACTTTCAGTATAAAACAGTGGTTCTCAACTGAGGTGATTTTGCCCCCCTGGGAGATGTTCAGCAAGGTCTAAAGACATTTTGTATTGTCACCCGAGGCATGGGGATGCTATCGGCATCTAGTGGGTAGAGGGCAAGGATGCCACCAGCCACCCTACAGTGCACAGGTCAGCCCCAACCCCACCCCCACCCCACAGCAAAGGATTGTCTTGGCCAAAATGTCAACAGTGCTGAAGATGGGAAACCCTGCAAGTGGAAAAGAAATTTCAAAATTTGGGCTGTCAGGCAAGAAAGGGGATGAATGGCCTGTAAAAGAGTAGAGCTCCCTTCTACCGCCAACCAAATAAAAAGAACAGAAGAGAAAATGACTGTGGTGCTTTTAACCCATTATTTGCAAACTCCATTATGTACAAAACATTCAATGGAAATTCATGCTAACCAAGATTGCTCACTAGAAATCTGACTCGCTTTTCAATTTTCCCCAGTCTGAAATATATGTATCCTGTTTGTATTGTATCATATACAGATGATTTTAGTTGAAAATGTGATGCTATTACAGGAGAATCCAGGAAGCTATTTTAACAACGAAAACTTTATGGACATTTTTCTCTCCAATGTTCTTTTTCTTTCTGAAAAGCCATGGAGTACAGAGGGTGATTGAGTAATAATACTATCTAGGAACTAGAGAGAATATTATGAAAAGCATTTATTTCTATTATGGTTACTTCTTTGTCCAAACTTGGGAATACCAGTAGGATTTGTCATTACAACCAAAAAGTAGCAGCTCGAATATTTTCTCTCCATGGGCAGCACTGGAAAAATAGAATATGTCTTAGCGCTTTCTCCTTTGGGTTATATTTTTCATTTTTTAACTGGCTTTTTTTTATTGTAATCTTTTCTGCTGAGAAAATGACAAGAGTCTCTTGTCATTAACCTTGTTCAGCAACACTTATAATTCATGAAATAATACTAATTCTGTGAATGTTATTGGAACTGGATTGGATAATTGATAAGTTTAACCCACCATCTTAAAGCCTAACAGAAACTGAAAGAATGAAGCCTTGAGTCATCTGAGGAGGCAAAGTGTTACCACCTCTGGCCATCGCGTGTCCTTTATCAGATTCAACCTAACTGCATTGCCACTTTGGCTCCCCTTTGCAGAGCTCAACAGCCCAGCGTCGGCGCCCAGCTCAGAGAAGCAGAGCCCCATGGCCCAGCAGAGTCCTCTGGCCCAGCCGAGCCCAGCCACCCCCAACAGCCCTGTTGCCCAGCCAGCTCCTCCTCAGCCACTTCAGCTGCAAGGACATGAAAACAGGTAACGTTTCCCCTGGCTTTTCTGGTGCTGAGAGGTGAGGGAGGTGGGGAGAGGGAGAGGTTGGGACAGGACAGGGCATGACGCCGGCAGAAGAGACACTTTCATAAAGTAGAAATTGCCAGGTGCTTCTTTCTGTGAGTTTGAGATGGTGTGGGTGTCACATGTGTGGTTTTATTAACAAATGCAGGGGTCTGTTCTTCACAGTAAAAGAACCTTTCCTCAAGACATGATGAGCAAATATAGATCAGTAGAGGCTAACTAGCTGAAGAGTGCATTGAATAGACTCCAAAGTGTCTCACATAGGAGGGAGCATGCAACCATGAAAAGGGTGGAAATAAAGTCACTGTAGTAAGGGAAGAGGTCAGAGAGTGTGGTTCATAAGCATGTTGATTCTTTTTTAATTTTTTAATGTTTTATTTTATTTTTTGAGAGACAAAGAGAGACAGAACATGAGCATGGGAGGAGCAGTGAGAGAGGGGGGACACAGAATCCAAAGTAGGTTCCAGGCTCTGAGCTGTCAGCACGGAGCCTGATGTGGGCTCAAACCCATGAACAGGAGATTATGACCTGAGTTTGATGTTCAAGTGACTGAGCCACCTAGGCACCCCAAAGATTTTGATCTTCAGTGTAATGAGAAGTCATTGGAGAGTTTTATGCTGAAGACTGACATCAATGGATTTGCTTTTCAAGGGCCCCCAGTGGGGAGCTGACTCAGGGCTGGTCAGGGTTGGATGTAGGTTAGGTAATTAGAGATGGCTGCCACTGTCCTCAGATCAATGAAGATAGTGGCGTACAGAACAATGGTGGTATGGAGAGAGGGAAGTATGGTAAAACTTGTCAGCAGTAATAAATGTGAGCAATTGTTACTGTAATTTGCCTTATATCCCCCTACCGGTAATCTAATGGTGCTCTTCCATTCCACACCATAAACTAATATAAATAAGGCATTTTGAACTTCCAGGAAAAAAAATGGATGCCATATAAAAACAGCATTCTAGGGGTGCCTGGGTGGCTCCATCATTTGAGCATCCAACTACAGCTCGGGTCATGATCTCATAGCCTATGGGTTCAAGCCCCATGTCAGACTCTGTGTGTGACAGATCAGAGCCTGGAGCCTGTTTCAGATTCTGTTTCCCTCTCTGTGCCCCTCCCCTGTTCATGCTCACTCTCTCTCTTTCTATCTCAAATAAATAAATATTTTTAAAAATTAAAAGTGAATAAAGAAATAAAAACAACATTCTTATTATGCTTCTTATTATGAACTTGTGTGTAACAGAGAGCCTGGGTTAGGTTGAGCCATTAAAGAAAGAGATGAAGACATGTTCTGGTGCTGTATTCCCTCTTTTGAAGGAGAAAAACAGAACAGCCCACAGGAACATCTCTGTGTACAAAACCCTCACAGATATTTTCCATAATTCTAATGTTTTCTGAACATCTGCTTCCCAGCTCCCGCCTCCCATGTTGGGGAAGATGAAGTGAGACTCAATTTCCAAGTCCCCGAACTCTGTAGGTCCATCACTCATGCAGTTGCAGAGCAAACATTTTCCCTGTGCCACAGGTGCTATTTCCATAAAGCCCTGTTCTACTCAGGAGTTCCCCCATTTGCTTTCACAGAAAAGTAAATGTCTGTTGTCCTCAGCTGTTTATGGGTTTAATATATTCCATGGAAGAAAAAAGACTAAAGACCATAAAGCAAACGATAGGGAGGTAAAAATTTGACAACCCGTAAGAGGAGTAAGTCCTGGGTGTCTCAGTAATAAGCCACTGATGTGTTTGCCTTCACTGTGTGCTGTTTCAACAGATTGCACTCGCTTTCCCCAGGATTCATTTCAGACTCAGGAGGAAGGAGCTGAGGGCATGCAGCTCCTGAGCCAGCCTCAGACTCCTCTTACGGCTCTGCTTCTGTCTATTAATCTCCCAGCCATGGTTCCATTTTACCTTTCCAGAGTCAGGACCACCCCCCAGCACGGGCTCTTGCTTTTTACCTTGGGGTGGGTAACCTCATCCCTGTTGTGTTATGGTTCAGCAGGAAGCCACGATCTTTGGGACGTTTTCTTGTCCTGACTACATAGAATAAAAGATTTCTCAACTCTGGGATTAGCAGATTGACCTGATTCAAATGTTTATCAATCACCAGCAAATTTTCCCAGAGTTCTTAGCTAACTTTGCTTCCTAATATTTTTTTAATTTATAATAGTTTATTGTCAAATCGGTTTCCATATAACACCCAGTGCTTCTCCCCACAAGTGCCCTCCTCCATGACAATCACCCCCTTCAGTCCTTGGTTTGTTTTCAGTATTCAATAGTCTCTCATGATTTGTGTCCCCCACTCTCCCCAACTCTCTTTCCCCCTTCCCCTCCCTATGGTCTTCTGTTAGGTTTCTCCTGTTAGACCTATGAGTGCAAACATATGGTATCTGTCCTTCCCCACCTGACTTATTTCACTTAGCATGACACCCTCAAGGTCCATCCACCTTGCTACAAATGGCCAGATTTCATTCTTTCTCATTGCCATGTAGTACTCCACTGTATATATATATTTACCACATCTTCTTGATGCATTCATCAGGTGATGGACATTTAGGCTCTTTCCTTGATTTGGCTATTGTAGAAAGTGCCGCTATGAACATTGGGTACATGTGCTCCTATGCATACTTCCGTATCCTTTGGGTAAATCCCTAACAGTGCTATTGCTGGGTCAGAGGGGAGTTTTATCGATAGTTCTTTGAGGAACCTCCATACTATTTTCCAGAGCGGCTGCACCAGTTTACATTCCTACCAACAGTGTAGGAGGGTGCCCGTTTCTCCACATCCTCGCCAGCATCTATAGTCTCTTGATTTGTTCACTTTAGCCACTCTGACCAGTATGAGGTGGTATCTCAGTGTGGTTTTGGTTTGTATTTCCCTGATGAT